>NC_083874.1:44855291-45158322 GCF_032452875.1 Bos javanicus
CATTAGCCAGACTCATCAAGAAACAAAGGGAGAAAAATCAAATCAATAAAATTAGAAATGAAAATGGAGAGATCATATCAGACAACACAGAAATACAAAGGATCATAAGAGACTACTATCAACAATTTATGCCAATAAAATGGACAACGTGGAAGAAATGGACAAATTCTTAGAAAAGTACAACTTTCCAAAACTGGACCAGGAAGAACTAGAAAATCTTAACAGACCCATCACAAGCACGGAAATTGAAACTGTAATCAAAAATCTTCCAGCAAAACCATACACAAAAATAAAGTCAAAATGGATTAAAGATCTCAACATAAGACCAGAAACTATAAAACTCCTAGAGGAGAACATAGGCAAAACACTCTGCGACATACATCACAGCAGGATCCTCTATGACCCACCTCCCAGAATATTGGAAATAAAAGCAAAAATAAACAAATGGGACCTAATTAAACTTAAAAGCTTCTGCACAACAAAGGAAACTATAAGCAAGGTGAAAAGGCAGCCTTCAGAATGGGAGAAAATAATAGCAAATGAAGCAACTGACAAACAACTAATCTCAAAAATATACAAGCAACTCCTATAGCTCAACTCCAGAAAAATAAATGACCCAATCAAAAAATGGGCCAAAGAACTAAATAGACATTTCTCCAAAGAAGACATACAGATGGCTAACAAACACATGAAAAGATGCTCAACATCACTCATTATCAGAGAAATGCAAATCAAAACCACTATGAGGTACTATTTCACACCAGTCAGAATGGCTGCGATCCAAAAGTCTACAAGCAATAAATGCTGGAGAAGGTGTGGAGAAAAGGGAACCCTCTTACACTGTTGGTGGGAATTCAAACTAGTACAGCCACTATGGAGAACAGTGTGGAGATTCCTTAAAAAACTGGAAATAGAACTGCCTTATGACCCAGCAATCTCACTGCTGGGCATACACACTGAGGAAACCAGAAGGGAAAGAGACACGTGTACCCCAATGTTCATCGCAGCACTGTTTACAATAGCCAGGACATGGAAGCAACCTAGATGCCCATCAGCAGATGAATGGATAAAGAAAGCTGTGGTACATATACACAATGGAGTATTACTCAGCCATTAAAAAGAATACATTTGAATCAGTTCTAATGAGATGGATGAAACTGGAACCTATTATACAGAGTGAAGTAAGCCAGAAAGAAAAACACCAATACAGTATACTAATGCATATATATGGAATTTAGAAAGATGGTAACAATAACCCTGTGTACGAGACAGCAAAAGAGACACTGATGTATAGATCAGTCTTGTGGACTCTGTGGGAGAGGGAGAGGGTAGGGAGATTTGGGAGAATGGCATTGAAACATGTGTAATATCATGTATGAGACGAGTCGCCAGTCCAGGTTCGATGCACGATGCTGGATGCTTGGGGCTGGTGCACTGGGACGGTCCAGAGGGAGGGTATGGGGAGGGAGGAGGGAAGAGGGTTCAGGATGGGGAGCACGGGTATACCTGTGGCGGATTCATTTCGATGTTGTGCAAAACTAATACAATATTGTTAAGTTTAAAAATAAAATTAAATTAAAAAAAAAAAAAGAGATGAAGGGGTAAACCAATTTTACCACAGTCATATAATGAAATACTGCTCACCAAAAACGAGGAATGAAGTATTGATAAATCAGCCGTGTGGAAGATTTCAAAATAAATACGCTAAGCAAAAGAAATATAAGCAAAATATAGATAAATCTAAACAAATATGCTAATCAAAAATAGATCTAAACAAAAAAATTATACATACTATGCTATTCTCATTTATCTCAAGTTCTGGGAAATGTGACCGTATTCCATTTGTTCAATACAAACTAACACACAGAGACAGAGAGCAGAAGCGTTTGCAGTGATGGGGCAGGGCTAGCCTGGGTGAGAGGGAAGGAATACAAAGGGTCGCAAAAAGTTTCTGGACAGATGGATATGTGATGGTGTCACCAGTATATACATATGTCAAAACTTAGATTTAAGACATGTGCATTTTATTGTGTGTCAATTATTCCCATAATGCTGTTAAAAATAATAAAACCCAGGACCATCAATCAAATCAGTGTGTGGCTGTAAGATATTTTGTTAAGACATGTAAAAAAATTAACCCAGGGACTTCCTGGTGGTCTAGGGCTAAGAAACTCGGTGCTCCCAACGCATGGGGCCCAGGTTTGATCCCTGTTTGGGGAGCTAGATCCCACATGCTGTAACTAACAGCTTGCATGCTGCCACTAAAGATCCTATTATACATGATGCAACTAAAGATCACTCCTACTGCAACTAAGGCTCAGCACTTTTTTAAAAGAATTAACCAAGTAGAACTTCCCAGATATACAAATGGGCTTTAGGAACTTAAAGGCAAGATCCCACAGTCTTCAGAAACAGTGAGTACATTTTGCATGGGGAAAGAAAGTGGATCATTCTGACAGAGGACAGACTGAAGAAGATCTATGAAAGGAAAATCAAAGTAAAGTTGGTATTGCTAAGAGAGCTCTCTAAAATGGAGCCAGCAACATTGGTAATTATTAGAGAAATTCAAATTAAAATTGCAATGAGGTTCCACCCACACCAGTCAGAATGACCATCATTAAAACGTCTACCAATGCTAGAGAGAGTGTGGAGAGAAAGGAATTCTCCTATGCTGTTGATGGGAATGTACATTGGTGCATCCACTATAGAAAAGAGTATGGAGGTTTCTCAAAAAACTAAATATTGAACTATCGTATAATCCTGCAACCCCACTCCTGGGCATATATCTGGGGGAAAAAAACCATAACTCGAAGAGATACTTACACCCCAATGTTCATTGCAACACTATTTACAATAGCCAAGACACAGAAGCAACGTACATGTCCACTGACAGATGAATGGATAAAGACGATGCGGTACATATATAGAATGGAATATTACTCAGCCATAAGGAGGATGACATAATGCCATTTGCAGCAACATGGATGGACCTAGAGATTATCAAACTAAGTGAAGTAAGTCAGAAAGAAGAAAGATATACCCTCAGATATCACTTATATGTGGAATCTAAAATATGACACAAATGACCTCATCTATGAAACAGAAACAGGTTCACTGACATAGATAAGAGGCTTGAGGTTGATGGGAAGGTGGCAAGGGGGAGGTTCAGAGTTTGGGATTAGCAGATGCAAACTATTATATACAGTATGGATAAACAACAGAGGGAACTGTATTCAATATCCTGTAATAAACCATACGGAAAAGAATAGGAAAAGAATGTGCATATATACATACAAATATATATGGATACATACACATATAAATGAATCACTTTACTGTACAGCAGAAATTAACGCAACATTGTAAATCAACTATACATCAACAAAATAAATTTTAAAATAATAATAATAAAATAGAGCCAGGAGGCCATTAAGGAAGTGTGACTTATGCACATCTCAGCCTGGATGGAATCTGACCTACTGACCTGCCAGAAACTCATGATATTTATTGGACCTCTGCCCTAAAACAATTTGTGATTCCTTAAGGACAAATGTTTTCTGACTCGTGTCAAAGTCCATCACAATTCTCACCAGGTAACTTTTAACAACCTCGTACCTTTTTGTCTTTACAAGTTCCTAATGCTTTCTCTTCCTTGGAACACTCTTTTGGGGTTACCTGAATCTGTATCTCCCAAATTGCAGTTCCTACGACCTCAAATAAATTCTTTTCTATTTTCAGTCTCCTGGAATGTCTTTTTTGAGTTAACAGATCAATTTTACAAATAGCCCAATTCTGTGTCCGCAGCCTCTCCAATATAGCTTGGCATCTCTCCAGCCATCAAGATGTGGAATCTCTCTTCAGACCCTCTGACTCTGGGCTGACTTGAGAACATTCTTTAGCTGATAGGATATAGAGAAATTGATGGTGTGTTAGTTCCAAGCCCAGGCTTCAAGGCTCCTTCTATTCTCCAGCTCTCTTCCTTGGTTGCCTGCCTGCACTCTGAGAATAAGCCTGGGCGAGCCTGCTGCAGGATGAAGGAACTCATGAAAGTCAGCTGATGACCAGACTGCCTCCAGAAGCAGAGCCTCCTGGATGACTTATCACATATCATGATGGAGCCCAGCTAAGATCAGAAAAACTGTCCAGATGAGCCCCACGTAAATTGCCAAACTGCACACTGTGAGCTTGCTGTTTAAGCCACTGAAGTTGGTTACACAGCAGTAGATAACTGATACACACGCATCATCTCTTAGAATTCACACCACAGCCAGAGAGAGGACACATTACCCCTATTTTAGGCAGACCTAAGGCTCAGAGCAAGTCTCACAACTGTCTAGGGTCATACAGCTAGCAAGTGGCTTTGTAGTCATCAGAGCCATGTACCAATATTCTGGCTCTCCTCCCAGGCACTTGGTGAGGCTGATGTGGAGCAGAGTATCAGGACTTGTTTTGGACAAAAGCTTAAGTGAAAGCGATGTGTGTCACTTCCAGGAGAAGGACTCTAAAAGAAACACATGATTTGCCACCTTCCCTTCCTCTTGCTGCCACACACAGAGATGCACCATGTGGTGACAGTCCCTTCTGTCCAGCTCTCTGAATGTGATCTGGAGGACAGCCCCCAGCCAACCCATGATGGACATCACACATGATAGTGAAATAAACCCTTGTTAGTGTAAGTCTTTGAGAGTAGAGATTATCACTGCAGCCCAGCCTAGCCCATCCTAATTGATACAGCAGCTGGGCCAGGATTAACCTCCATATCTGTGTCATTCCAAAACCCACACTTTCACTCACAAATGAATGGGTTAGTAAATGATTTCTATCCAAAGGACGAGCAAGACCAACAGCATTAACTGAAATGGGAGAAAAAAGATGAAAGGCAACAAATGAACGCAATCGAGACAGCAGAGGTCAGAGGAACACATTTTCCATCCAGAGGTCAAAGAGAAGGCAAAGCAAGCATCTAGGGAGCATAGGAATAAGGTCCCTTCTGCCACAGCCCTTCAGAGCTGTGCACGGGGCTGAAGAGAGAGCCAGCTACTGCTTTTCATCAGAAAGTCTCTGAAGAATAGACGCAAAGCAGGCACAATGGGGCAGCCATGAGCATGGGTGGCGACTCCAGTCCTTCTCTCTCCGGGTTCAGTTCAGTCGCTCAGTCGTGTCCGACTCTTTTGTGACCCCATGGACTGTAGCACACCAGGCCTCCCTATCCATCACCAACTCCCAGAGTTTACCCAAACTCATGTCCATTGAGTCGGTGATGCTGTCCAACCATCTCATCCTCTGTCGTCCCCTTCTCCCCTCGCCTTCAATTTTTCCCAGCATCACCTTGTAAGTGATCCTGCCTCAGGGAACCCCAGACTGAGACATCCAGGGTCCCTCCTGTGGTTGGGGTGTCTCCTCCTGGTTTGACCATCCTGGTTACTGCTCACTGCTGGATTTTCTTCCCCTCAAAGTAGGATGGCTTCTCAGCATCCTCTTACCCAAACCTCTTCAACAAAACTAACCAAGATCTTCAGATTAATCAACTCACGTCCCAAATCTGACATCTCCTGTTGCCCACCAGCAACTGTGGATTCAAATTCAACTCATCTGCTTCCACTTTGAACTCTCCAATTTAGGTGACTTTTCCAATACCAAACTTTAATTCTATGCAAATAAACAAATGCTTATCTGGAGGCTATTGTATGCACAGAGCTACGGCCAGGAAATAAATAAAACATCCTCTTTCCCTGGAGGGACTCACAGTCCAGTAAGGGAGACAGATGTCAGTAAAGAGGGCCTTAATTCAAGGCCACGTTTGAGAAGGGCTGCATTAGAGGGCCAAAGACAACCAGAAAACAGGGTGAGTCGGTGAGATTCTAGCTCTCCAAGTTCCCCTCAGGGCCTCGATCTACTTGTCTGTGTGTTTTTATCATAATTTGCTACAATGCAATTTTATTGGTTTTGCCTCAATAATGAGCAGTCTTGGGAACATAATTAAATGTTTGCAATCACTGTAACGGGCTTCCCTGGTGGCTCAGTGGCAAAGAATCCACCTGTCAATGCAGGAGACGCAGGTTCAATCCCTGGGTCGGGAAAATCCCCTGGAGAAGGAAATGGCAACCCACTCCAGTATTCTTGCCTGGGAAATCCCATGGACAGAGAAGCTTGGCAGGCTACAGCCCTGGGGTTGCAAAGAATAGGACACAATTGAGCAGCTAGACAGCAACAACAATCACTAACAGTAATTATAGTGTAAGGCAGGGATGCAGTAACAACAGAGATCCACAGTGTAGGAAGGGTGGTGGCCTCCAGAGGCGCCAGGTGGCTCTGTTGTCTGAGGGGACCGCTGTCTCCCTCTGTGAGCAAAGCACTCACACACTGATGTCTGTGGATCGCAGTTCCTATCCTGCTCACTTCTGTCACACACAAGTTGTGGGGTTGTTTTGCCTTTCCACTAAGTAAAATGCATCAGCTAGATGACAACAACACACCCCTCCATGAGGTATTTTCCCTTACCCACTTCAGAGCTTTCAGCTGTCTTCTTAATGGTAGAGGTCACTGCAATTCTGACCTCCAGGTACTGGGGGGCTGGAGTGTTATTGTTGATAATACTACTTGTCACCCATCCTTTGAACAAAGTAACCAGAAGATGAAAAAGTTATATGCCTACTATAATAATAATAAAAAAAGGAAGCCAAGCTTATTGATTCAGATTGCATTAAGACAAGAAACCTCGACAAATCATAGAGAATGAAGCAGGAAAGACCAAAGAGGCTTCTGACCATGTGCGGATGTAAGTTAATAGAAGCCAGATATGAATTAGCAGAGACTTTTTCTGTTCTGCTACTGGAAGATCACAGATGGTGAGCCTTAGAACGCCATGCCTGGCACACAGTAGGTACTCAGTAAATACAATAGAGCAATCTTATGAGCTGTGTGGGGAGAGAAAAGAGAAACTGTTCATAGGTATCAGGGTCAAAAATTAAATATTCTTCTCAACATAAGTTGGCAGATTTCTCATTATAATCACATATTCATTAATTTGGCCAAGAAATCTATTTACTACACATTTACTGAGTTCATGCTATGTTTCAGGCGCTCGTCGAGGTATTGGGCTCACTGCAGGGAACAAGTCCCCCCTCTGGTGACTGCAGTCTAGTGATGACGCAGACAGTGAAGCTGCAAACTGAAAAATCAGGCTGTGATTTGTCCTATGGAGAAAATCCAACAGTGATATGAAGTGCCTGGCCGGCATGGGCGGGTGGGGCCGAGAAGGCCTCTCCGAGGAATGACATTTAAGCAGAAACCTGAAAGATCACTAGTTTCTTTCTGTGACTTCTAAAGGAAAAGCATGGGTGCAGAAGGAACAGCTTGCACAAGAAACCTAATGTGCGAAAGAGCTTGGAATGGAAATGGGAACATGGGATAATTTAAAATGTGGGAATGATGTTTTAAAATTGACACTTAAAAAAATAGTAGTACTTGTTGCCAGTGATATTTGTCTACCAATCTCAACATGATGGCGTGTCTACCACTAATTCTGAAACCACTCCATTCATGGCAACCCTAGGTGGTGGTGGAAAGGTATGGGATAGTCAGGCATCCTGCTCACCGTGAACCTCAGGCAAGCCACTCACCACTCAGGCCCGTTTCCAACTGAAAAGGCCAAGGCCACTGACCCACAGTAGTGTTTCTGAGGATCAGATGAGACCATTTGTTATATTTACACCAGGGCTTGTTGTCAATGCCTCACACTGCGCAATCTGTTGGCAGAAAGGAGAGGGTTGCAAACACCTACTGGAATGGCCCGAGCAAAGGTCCTTGGAGAGGTCTGTCCTCAGCACCTGTGATTTGACCCTTAGGGGCTGGTTGGTAAAGTAAGCCCATCACTGGCACCCTCAACTGGCTGGGGCTGAGAATACACAAAAATGAGGAATCAACAAAAATTCAGGGAGTCAGTGAGCACAGCTCCCTTACCTCACCAGTGTGGATCTTTGGGAACATCACAGTGAGGGGCAGGAGGAGCCGCCCTCACTCCTGACCGCCTCGGCTGTGCGGAACCCTGTTGTCTGACCTCCAGGCCCGGACTCTCTCCAAGATTGCAGTCAGCCCTGGGGGACAGGCTCGGGGACCAGAGGGATGCTCCTGAGCTCTGCCCTTGGTGAATTCCACACCAGGACAACCCCTTTTCACTCCAGTCTCCTTGGCCAGGTGCCAGGGGACTGGGGGACCCTTGAATGTAAATAGATTCAAAAGAATGTTTAATTTATACTGGGCTAGAGGATACAGTGGAGAAGGCAATGGCACCCCACTCCAGTACTCTTGCCTGGAAAATCCCATGGATAGAGGAGCCTGGTAGGCTGTAGTCCATGGGGTCGCTAAGAGTTGGACACGACTGAGCGACTTCCCTTTCACTTTTCATTTTCATGCACTGGAGAAGGAAATGGCAACCCACTCCAGTGTTCTTGCCTGGAGAATCCCAGGGACGGGGGAGCCTGGTGGGCTGCCATCTATGGGGTCGCACAGAGTCGGACACGACTGAAGTGACTTAGCAGCAGCAGAGGATACAGAGGTGTTTTAGAGACCACAGCAAAATAGAATAGTTGGTGAGGGGACTGGTATCTGCTCATCATATTTGTTTTCTAAGAAATATCTTATCCCAAAGATTTCTCTTAAAAAAAAAAATTGTAACACTAACACTAGTTTGAAGAAATGAGGTTTACTTTGGGGAGGGGGGCTATCTTGTAACCCCATGGACTAACACTATTTCTGGGGTTTTTCTTGTTGCTCTTCAACTACTTTCAGACAGAAAAAAAAAACTTGTAACAATACCTTTTGTTAAGAACACTTTACATTCCATGTATTCTTAGCTCTCTGAAAGTAATTCTGCTTTTAACTAGACTTTTCATTAATTAGTTCCTTCTTTCGAGATTCCAATTCTTCAGAAATGCTTTGAAATATAGCTGTTCTTCATGCATTTTCTTTTGCTTAGAAAAGCCTTTTCCTCGGGCTTAGAAAGAGCTGGGTAATAACCAGTTTGGAGCTAAACAGCAAAACACATTAGTGTTAATACTGCCAATTTTCTATCACATGAAGATGTATGAACACCACGAGGTTTTGATTTTGACTAAATCTACAGGCTCAGATGTTTAAAAGATAGATTATTCTTCTGGGCTTCGAAGGATAAAATTGAGTCAAGTTTGTGTCAGCCTGAAAATTAAATTGTGAATATTGTCATAATGGAAATTTCTTACATTTGCAAGCCAGTCCCTTATCAGAAAGTGGAAGGGAGAAAAGTGTGTATCCCTATACTTCTCTCGTCTAATTCTGTATTCTGTTTAGTCCTTTGATGTTAATAGTTTAAATTACTCTGAGTACTTTTCCACCATGAGGGCTTTAGCTCTGCTTTCAAACATCTATAGATATAATAATGTGCCTCCCCAAATGCCATGAGAAGTTTTATGAACTCTTTTAGAACCCTTCCCCAGAGAAGGTGCATTTAATAGAGGAAAATGTCATGTTTCATTAGTATATTCGTGCTCACACAAATTTAGTCTTCAGAAAAGATAGTGCTTGTAAAACTGAAACCAAAACTGACAAATTGTGCCTCTGTTTAAAAGCTGAAATCCTCAAATAGAGAATCATTCTCACATACATCAGCATAAATCTATAAAACATTTACTTTCCCCTCAAATAAAAATTCTTCTAAGATTCTGTTCCTAGCATGCAAATCTAGAGACCCATGTCCTGAGTCCTGGAGGTCATTTAGCAGAATTCCATGGAATCTGGGCAGCTTTATCTATGATTTGTCCGCTGCATGAGCATGGATGGGTTTGAAATCAGGAATACCTTTTAGCCTCACTTCCCAGAGACTGTACAATAATGACATCTGAGGTCTCTACTGCATTATGACTTCAGAGGGAGGGGACCGTGTAGAAACCAGAAATTCTAGAGTGGAGAGATTCAATTAAGATGCAGAGTGGATCACATCCACTAGAGACAATGACCGAAGGCTTGGGAATAAAGTAGTTTCATAAATAGAGATTTAGATCTTTCATTTCTGATCCTAGGAAAATATTCTCTTCAGGGCTGAGCAGCCTAGGAGGTAGACACAAATATGGGAGAGTCTAGCAGAGTGTTGGATGTGTAACTTTGGACTCGAAAGAGAATTCAAATGCCAAATCTCCTGCTTAATAGCTTCATGACTTCAGTCAAGTTACTTAATTGCTCTGAGTTTTAATGTCTTCAAACAAAGGGTTATTGTGAGGATTAAACAAGTTGTTGTGTTTATTGATGTATTTCTTCAACAAATAACCACCAAAACCCAGCGGCTATTCTAAATGCTGAGACAGAATTGAATAAACCAATAAAGTTGTGACTCTCATGAGGCTTATATTTTAACACAAGGAGACAGATAAAATAAACAAATGAACAAAGATTCTGTTGAGTTGTGACATCATTGCTATGAAGATACATTTTAAAAGGATCACCCTGGCTATCGTGTTGAAAACAAACCCAAGGCAGGCAGAGTGAGAAGGTGTGTTAACAAATAATCCAAACAGGGCCCAAATAAGCAAAATTATAAATGAAAGAGAAACACCACAGAAATAGAATCATAAGGTAATGCTACAAACACATATGCCATCGAATTTGGCAACTTAGAAGAAATGGATAAATTCCTAGAAACATAGAATCTTTCAAGACTGAATCAGGAAGAAACAGAAAACATGAACAGACAAATGACTAGGATTGAAATTGAATTAGCAATCAAAAAAACTCCCAATGAACGGAAGTCTAGGACTGAATGATGTACAGGGGAATTCTACCCAACATTTAAAGAGGAGTTAATACCTATTCTCAAACTATTCCAAAAAATTGAAGAGAATGGAATACTTCCAAACTCATTCTATGAGGCCAGTATTAGACAAAGGCAGTCCAAAAAAAGAAAATTACAGGCTAATATTCCCAATGAATGTAGTCACAAAAATGAGAGACTTGTACTCTGAAAACTATAAGACACTGAAGAAGGAAACTGAAGATGACACATATAAAAGGAAAGATATCCCGTGTTTATAGACTGGAATAATTAATGTTGTTAACATGTCCACACCACTCAAAGCAATCTATATATTTATTGCAATCCCTATCAAAATACCCATGATATTTCTTAAGAACTAGAACAAATAATCTTAAAGTTTGTATACAGCTAAAAAATACCCTAAATGGCCTAAGTAATTTTGGGGAAGGAACAAAGCTGGGGACGTCACACCCCCTGACTTTAGACTATACTACAAAGATACAGTAATCAAAATAGTATGGTACTGGCACAGAAACAGACACAAAGCTCAGTAGAAAAGAATCGAGAGCTCAGAAATAAACCCATCTATATGGTCAATTATTCTATGACAAATGAGGGAAGAATATACAATGGGAAAAAGACAGTCTCTTCAATAAGTGGTGTTGGGAAAACTGAGCAAGTATATATAAAAGAATTAAATCAAAACATTTTCTCATATCATATACAAAAATAAAGTCAAAATGAATTAAAGTCATAAATTTAAGACCTAAAGCCATAAAACTCCTTAAAAAAAATGGCAATATGCTGTTTGGCATTGGTCTTAGCAATATTTTTTTGAATCTGTCTTCTCAGGGAAGGAATACAAAAGCAAAACTAAACTAATTGGACGAAATTAAACTAAAAAGCTTATACACAGTGAAGGAAACTATCAATGAAATGAAAAGACAGCCTACTGAATGGAGGAAGATATTTGCAAATCATATGACCAATAAGGTGTTAATATCCAAAATATAGAAAGTACTGTTACAACTCAATATAAGAGAACAGTAGGGAGATTTCTCAAAAAATTAAAAATAGAGCTATCATATGATTAGCAATTACACTCCTAAGTATATATCCAAAGAAAATGAGGACACTTCTTTGAAAAGATATAGCACCCCAATATTCATAGCAGCATTATTTACAATGACCAAGATATGGAAGCAAATTATATGTATAATGACAGATGAGTGGATAAAGAAGATGCGATAAATAAAGAAGATGTGTGTGTGATATATTCCACACATACAATGGAATATTACTCAGCCAAAAAAGGAATACATTTTTGCCCTTTGCAGTATCATGGATGGACCTTGAGGGTATTAGGCTAAGTGAAATAGTACACAGAGTAAGACAAATATTGTATGATATCACTTATATGTGGAATCTAAAAAAAATTTTTTAATGAATATAACCAGATTCAGAGATATATAGGACACACTGGTGGTTGCCAGAGGGGACAGGGATGTGGGAGGGGCAAAACAGGTGAGGGAAATTAAGAGATAGAGACCACTAGGTATAAAATAGTTAGATAAGTTACAAGGATGCCGTGTATACCACAGGGATACAGTTAGTTATTTTATAGTAACTTTATATGGGGTGTAATCTATAAATATATCAAATTACTATGCTGTACATCTGAAACTAGTATAAAGTTGTAAGTCAACTAGACTTCATTTTAAGAAGAAGAAAACCAATCAATCAAAGATAATGACAGCTTTGAGGGCTGGCAGTAGATCAAGAACTAGTCATATTTTAGATTTATTTTGAAAGTGAAGATGATAGCCTTTGCTGAGGGCTTGGAGATGGAGTATAACAAAACAAAGAAAGCAAAGACAATCCCAATACCATAGATCTGATCAGCAACCACGTAAGTGTCAAGACAAGTAACTGGCATGGGGAAGCCTGGGGAAGGGGTAGATCTGTGCATGAGTATGTGGCAGGCCAGTGTGTGTGTCCAGAAGAGGAAATTGAGAGCTCAGTTTTGGACATGTTCATTTCAAGATGCCTATTTGGTATACAAGTGGAGCTATCGAGCAGATGGTTGCAGGAGGTAAGGCCAGACAGGCACAATGCCTGGGATGCTTTCTGTTTTTGTAATCCCTGTAGCATCTGAGTGCTAGATGCTGGTCTTGAGGTGTTTCTCAGCAACCTGGGTACCAAAACTCTTGAAAAGTCCCAGAAGATGAAGCTATCACTTGGGCAGCCAAGAGGTGACCTGCTGGACACAGGTTCAGGGAGCTGGAAAGCTGGTCGGATTAATTCCAGGCCTCACTTCCTGAAAGTAAACTCCCTGACAGCGCCCGCAAAAAGGTACATCAGTCAGTCATCAGCAGAGCAGATGCTGCTCTGGTCCTCAGTGGATGGAAGCTGCCCTTCTTTGCAGGGTCTCTCTGCTCACAGCCCCCAACCTGCCCCTTAGTTTCACTAAAACTCATAGGCCTCAGCCCACCCAGATCTTAGCTCTCACTTCTCTGGACTATGGTGACAGCCTGGGCACTAGCCTCCCTCTGCCTCCAGCCAGGCAGTTTCCTGTCTTCACCCTCTGAAGCAGTCTGCCCTAGGGTGATCCCAGTAATTAAGATACCTGCAAAATCAGGGGTAAGGCTCTAATAGAACTCAGCAAAGTCAAGATGATGAGATGAGCTGGGATGTCAGAGTGGCAGGTAGCTGCCTTCTTTGATTTGGATTCATAAATCATAAGTCTGATCATTTCCAAAAACCTTTGCTGGTGCCCTAAAGCCTATATAATAAATCCCAAATTGCATTCCACAAAATGGCACAATTTTTCATGCCTTCTCATTCATTCGCTCACTCACTCACATTCATTTCTTCATTATTGAGACCTGCTATGAGGCCTTGTGCTGGACTCTGGAGATACACAAACAGCACACCATCCTCTCCTCACCCCACCTTACCCCAAGAATCATGCAGCTGAGGGAAGAGGCACACCTGTGAAATGAAGCTTTGCACCAGATGTGCAACACCTTTGCTTGGGGGTCATAAGTGTATCTCCAAACACAGGATCCTCCTTAAAGAGGTGGCCCTCTCCCTTCCAGCCACGCCTCATACCACCTCCTCCAGGCAGACTTCTGTGGGCTCCTCTCAACCTAAAGCAAAACTCCTTGTTCAGCGTTCCCATAGCATAGGGCTCACTTCTTAGAGGACTACCAAATTTCACCCTCTAGTGTTCTCTTCTCCTCCAGGATGTCACTAAGGACAAGAAACAACCCATGATTACTGGTGAGCTTGACAACCAGCAAGTCCTCAGCACACAGCTGTCCAATGACAACCTGTCACCAGCCCACAGGAGAAAGCCCGTCTTTACAGGCACCCCATCACAAATCTGCCTGCAATGCAGGAAACCCCGGTTAGATTCCTGGGTCAGGAAGATCCCCTGGAGAAGGGAAAGGATACCCACTCCAGTATTCTGGCCTGGAGAATTCCATGGACTGTATAGTCCATGGGTTCGCGTAGAGTTGGACATGACTGAACAACTCACTTCACATCCCACCTTCTGGGGGAGAATAAGCTTGGACACAAAGTGATGTGGTAATCTGGTTATAGCAGACTAAATACTGATATCCCAACAGCCACCATTTGCAAAGATTTACAGCATTCTGGGTTCTGTGCTGATACAATCACATGCATGAGTTCCTGTCACTCTCACATAGATACTATTTTTTACAGATGAGGACATTGAAGCTCAATGGGGCAATGACTAACTTGAGGTAATACAGCTGGTCACCAGCAGAGTCAGAACTGAACCCAGATCTTTGAGAGTCTAAAGCCAGAGTCCTTCTCACTGGGTGCTGTGGCTTCTCTATGGAGGACTGAATGTCTGAACGAAGCAGGGGTAGTGGTGCAGGCAGAGGAGAATGTGACACGGGCATGCCTAAGTGGGAGTGATGGGCTATGTCCTTCGAGTAATTCTCCTGTCCCGCTTTTACTGCTACAGCACCAGCTACTCGGAGTGGGCGCTAATGTGGGAGGAGAGACAGCAGGTGGGGGGGCTGGCACCATCCCAACCTTGGCCTCCCTCTGGCTTTGTTTCCAGCTGTGTGACTGTGCAAACAGACCATGGCAAGTGGTCACCCCACTGTCTGCTTTCCTGAGCAGACATGCAAAACGATGTGAGGTTTGCGCCAGGAGTAGTAAGTGAAGCAGGGCAAACCTTCACCCCACAGGCATATGTTCTCCAACCTCAGGGAAATAAAAGGTGATTGTTATGGCCCTTCCTGATTCCAACAGCCCTGGGTCAGACGCTTCCCATAAACAGCTACCAGAAGAACTCAGCTGTGGCCCCATCAAGTCGGTGATCCCTTCCTGGAAATGTTAAGATATTCTGAAGCCAAATTTAAGAGTGATGTACTCTTTGAAAGTCAAAGGGGAGACTCTCTGATCGTCCTGTTACTGAGGGAAAAGAAAAAGACCTTGACATGACAATTGTCATTGATGATGTGATATACTTGACTAGCATGTCCCTAGAGCTGATTATTACAAATTGTGATTTTTAGAAATGCTGCTCATCAGATGAAGGGATGGGGAGGGGCAAGGCCAGAGGAAATTCCAGCTGCTGGAAGCTCCTGTTTCACCCCTAGCAGGGTGGGCCCACTCTCTGAAAGATACAGCATTCCTGACTCAGCCTCCTGTAGAAGTGGTTGGGAGTGGCCCCTTGGCCCCAGCAGAGGCCACTGACAAGACTGCCCTTGCACCTGCCCTGTAATCAGACCCAGAGGACAAAACCAGCAAGCCATGCTCAGGAAATGAACTCCAAGCATGGAGAACGTGCCCTCTTGCTAACGGGTTCATGGTGGCATGAGCCAATGGAAGAAAGGCTTTAGCCCTGCTTTCAGGGAGGATACAAACTGAGACTCTCTGTATTTCGTGGTGCAGCAAAAGACCTCACCCATAGGCGGCATAGTTCCTTCTGACCAGTCGTCATCCTTACACCAAGACAGCTCTGCCCAGAGCACCACCCAGGGATCTGGGCACATCAGTCCCTATAGAGACCTGACAACCATCAGAGTGAAACTAACGAACTCTTGAGGCAGTGAAAACTCCTCAGAGGCAGAAGTGTAAGCTCAGCCACCCAGTCAGCCAGCAGCCTCCCAAGTAGAGGCAGGAGTCCTCCCAGTTCTCACTCTCAACTCCCTTGGTCTGGCCCTAACTGTGGCACCCAATACACTGCATCATCACTGCCTAATTTGCTCCCTCAGGGTCAGGACTGATTCAGACTAATGGCTAAAAATGGTATAAACCTCATGTACTACCTGCTCGGTACAAAGTACTTACACATTAACACCAGTGCTGGCAATGAGTATACCCAAAGAAGGCCTTTATAGTAAGTTTGCTGTCTGTTCTAGAAACCTGGGTGATAACAAACAGCATCTGACTGCCCTGGGGTAGAGCTTCTGAGTACAACACACTTGGAGCCCCATTTGTCACTGCAGCCATGTGACTGAAGCCCTGAGTCGTGTACATCCTCAGAAGTAGTGTGTCTTCATGGGCTATGACCACCCTGAAGCCTACAATCCTCAACACGTGCAGTCCAACTGAAGAAAGGTGGGCTCTTGGGGGTGACCTCCTGCAGAGAAAGAATGGGGGATGCAAAGTCCTAAGTGTAACCAGAGGTCCTGGTGCTCAGGTAAGAGACTAGGCAGCCTCCCCACTTTGATCCAGGTATTGATGTTGAAGGCACCAACTCCTCCACCCAAGTGGCTAACGTCAAGATATCCTTTGAAGAAACGTTTGTTGAGCCTTTGAGATATGGTTGAAGCCTTTGCACATCATAGAGAAGCAGAGAAAAGAGATTTGACACGGTCCATATTTTTCCAAGTATTTTCTAGGCAAGTCTGCAGAGGGTGGTTAGAAGCACAAGGTACAGAAATATAGCCCAGGCTTGCATGTCTTGAGACCAGGCACGGGAAAAACTTAATGAGAAAAGATGAATGTTATGTTTGTTATGCAGGAGGGCACCAGCGGACAGCTACATCTGCCATTCCCTAAATTAGAGCTATTTGTTCTCATAGAATTAATTGCAGAAATAAATAAAATTTATCTTCAATATTTGGCATGTGATCTTAGAAATTAGAATTCATGAGCTCACATTTTCGATAACTCACATATAAATATAGACAAACGGATATTTTAATGCAAATTTAATATACAGTAGTTAAATTAATGATTTTTCACAGTTTGTTTTTAATTGGGGGGAAAAACCTCCCAGCCACACTGTATAAATCAAACTCGCCCAGCGTGTTTGCGTGATAGAGAAGTCAGCACGTTCATGGCCATGTATCAAGATCTGATTTGCTTAAAATAAATGACTCCTGCTTCCAGCTCCAAACGCAGCATCATGTTAATGCATATTCATAGCTGGCCATTTCTTTCCTTTTTTCCTCCTTTGTGTTTTATATATTCTGGATTGAAAACATAACCAAGGACATTTGTTCCCAGGGGCCAGCTGGGTCAGGAATGCTATAGTCAATTGGATTAAAGATGTGATGAAGCATCTTTTACTGCTCTGAAAGCAGACAGGAAAGGAAAAGCCCCTTCTGCAGAACTGGACTTGGGCCGCAGGACTGCAGGGTGGGTGGTGGGAGCCCTCCCTGCTGGGACCGAGGCAGTGGGTGCCCACACAAGGAGATGGTGAAGGACGAGACCCGGAATGTGGGCTCTGCTAATTGCTCCTGCGCATAGCTCATCTCGCCTCATCCGCAGTGATTGCCTCTTGATTTCATGCTAGATGGCTATACTGCTACCAGGAGCCTCTTGGTGAGTTTGTGGACCATACGAAAAAGGCATTTTTATCACCGGTTTAATGCCCCATGGCTGACAGGGAACAGGCGCGCGAGAGAAGCGATGCTATGGCTTGGGCATTAAAAGGATCATTAAGCTCCGCGTTAAGGAAAGGTCTTGTTTTCAGTTACATGCCAAGTGCAGAGCCAAAAGTGACGGGTAAGCAAAAGGCAGGGGGATATGCTCACCTTGCCTGGCCAGTCGCTGCCCTGCGTGTCCACCTCCTCTATCCTCCCCACCCACCCTCCTGGTCAGCTCTGGATGGTTTCAGAAGGAGAGCATCGACCAGAAGCAGAGGCTTGCACCCCAACTCTACTCACTGGTTGTGCACCTCTGAGAGATGGTGTGACCCACCACCATGCCCTCACTTGTTTCTCAGCCCCCTTGAGCTTCCCCAGGGGAAGCTGAGGTCCCCTTAAAGAGGCAACCACTGGCATTGACCCTCTCCTTCACCCCAGGCAACTGCTGTTCCCCAAGTACCCTTGAAGCCTTCCTTTAATGCCCGGCAGAGAGGCTCGCTCTCTCCCTGTCAAGCCTAATCCCATGTCTTTCTGCCTCCAAGTATCCAGGGACTCATCACTGAGACACAGAGTCTGTGGAACATGAGCATTCACCCAGGGGACTCGAAGCATTTCAAGAAATGGGAAACTGCCCTCCTGGTACAATTAGCTGGTGCATGGATCTCACCCACGCTGATGGCAGTCTGGAGAGACGGCCCAGTGGAAAGAAGAAATCAAGTGGAGCTGAGGGCTGCATAATTTACAGATGACCTGGGGCAGCTGTAAATAATGAACATCCCCAAATTATGATTCATTGTTTTATCAGGCATCCTGCTTCTTCCCAAAGAGAAGCTCCAGGGATGGAGATATATTTGTGACAAGATTTATATGGCAGTCACGTTGCTTTAGTCTATACCCAGAGGACATGTTCCTAAGTTCCTATGAATTCTTCTCTAACAAATTGTTAAATGGCAGCACTGAACTCTTGACCAAGTGCCTAGGGTCAGTCCAGCCCTAACAAGGTCAACCAACCAGTAGTGACAGAAACACACAGTCCTAATCTTCAAAGGGCCAGGGCAACAGCTCTCCTGATATCAATAACCTGTCCCCAAGACTCAGCAACTCTTCTGAGATTGGGCCGTCACTCTCCAGGATACTATACTGTTTCTTCTGCTAGAAATGCAGTTTGAAGGTGACAAGCCCTATCTCCTCTCCATTCAATTCAAAGTTTTTGGGTTTTCAATATGGCACCTCAGACAGAACAGTTACACCGGGGCAAGGTCCTTGGGTGGCTGAGTTGGGTAGGGGAAGCTGAAACGGCCCCAAAAATAAAATTTCTGACAATAGTCACCTAAGGTCCAGTATATGCTCTGTCTACACAAAGAAAGGGCTTCACTGGTGGTTCAGACAGTAAAGAATCTGCCTGCAATGAGGGAGACCTGGGTTCGATCCCTAGGTTGGGAAGATCCCCTGGAGAAGGGCATGGCAACCCACTCCAGTATTCTTGCCTGGAGAATCCGCATGGACAGAGGAGCCTGGCGGGTTACAGTCCATGGGATCTCAAAGAGTCAGACATGACTGAGTGACTAAGCACAGCACACAAAGGAGGGAAAAAAAACCCCAAAGTACAGAATGTGACAGATTAAACAAGGGACACACGTGTATTCAGAAACGGTGAAATGCTACGTTAGTATCAGGGACAGTTACTCCTTGTGGCTGCATCTGTGTGACAAAGTTGTAACGCTCGTGTTGCTTTCTGGTGCTGCCACAAGGCCTGCCTAAGATGGAACTACCTCCGCCTTCTTTCACCCGCAGATGATTCCATGGGATTATCTGAGCCCTATTAGGCAGCTACTCTGTGCCAGTCATAACAGTAATGGAAGTCTGGAACCACTAGCCAAGTATGAGCCACAGGATGTGGGCTCAGCACCAGCGCTGGCAAGAGGCAGGCTGGCCACGATCCCCCAGTGATAGATGGATGTGAAACCCGGCCCAATGGCTCTGCCAGCCACTGCTTTTAAAAAGCCAGACCTTGCTGTGTTCCAGTCATGTCCCTGAGGCTTATCAGCTCTGACATACTCCCGACTCATTTGTTTTTCTTATTCTCCCCACAACCACTTCTAGAGGGGCATCATTTCCCTGGCAAATGGTACAGTTGTCAGATCACCTGATTAAAAGGTCTGCATGTATTGCTGTGAAATCACGGGCCTGTGTCTGAACAGAGCCCACCAGACAGACTCTTTGTGAGGGTGGAGTCTGTTTTCTCCTCTGATGCCAAATAAAAATCACAATTATGACCACCCTACACATTTGGCATAACAGACTTACCATGTTAGGCAGGGCTCATGGCAGTACCAGGAAGCAGCAGGAGTGTTACAACTCTGTCACATAGACACAGCAACAAGGAGTAACTGTCCCTGATATTAACACAGCATTTCACTGTTTCTGAGCACATGCGCATCCCTTGTTTAATTTGTCACATTCTGTACTTTGGGTTTTGTGTTGTTTGTTTTTTTTTTTTCCTTTGTGAATACATAGCATATATTGGATTCCTGGTGACCACTGTCAGAAGTTTTATTCTTTGGGCCATTTCAGCTTCCCCTTCCCAACTCATCCAACCCATCTGGCTCTTTCTGGCTTTGGAAAGCTGGTCAGTGCTAAGATGGACAGCCCGGACTGCAGAGCCTGACTGCTTGCCTTCAGACCTCAGTTCCTCCACTCACCACCTCTGCCGTTGAGCAGTGTTTTCAACTGTTTCTCAGTTCCCATCTGTGAAATGGGGAGGAGAGAGCTACCCATTTCAGGGAGTGGCAGCTGGGATTAAATGTGATGATGCTGTATAACCAGTGTCTGGCACACAGTAAGTGCTTTGTAAGTGTTTGTACAAATAAATGAGCCCCATCCTCTGGGCAGTTCTGCTGGTTCAGTGTCAGAGTTGACCATATTTGCTGGATGTGGCTCAGAAGCCATTCCAACATCACACCTTGGAGGACTGATGTGTACATCCGTGCCAGGCAGAGGTAGCCATTCCCTTCTCCAGGGGTCTTCCCAACCCAGTGATTGAACTCGGGTCTCCTGCATTCCAGGCAGGTTCTTTACTGTCTGAGCTAAGCCCCACCTCTCTATGCAAATTGCCTCAATACTTAAAAGGCCAGATGAGATGGGCAGAAGGACTGTTATTACTCCTATTTTACACACAAAGGGACTGAGGCCAGAAGGATAAGAGAAATGACTTATTGGGGGTTATAAGGACAGGGCAAATCAGAGTTGCTTAATTCATTTATTACTTTCAGATGTCTACTCTGATCTGGCGGCCAGGAACTAAGCTGGAAGTAACCTGGGCTCTGCCTTCAGGAAGCCATGGTGACAGATGGGCAAACTCCAGAGAACTGACATCAATGGAAGAAAATTTTGCAGGGGAAGTGTGACTGTGTCATGGGGCAGCAGGGTGGGGAAGACCAGCTCTGCAGGACAATGGTAGGAAAAGGCCGACCAGTATGGGCTGGGTCTTAGAGAATGAGAAGCTTACCGGGTGAAGGACTGGGAATGACATTGCAAGTAGAGGTGGCAAAACCAGCATGGCATGGATGCATGCAACGGCACCTTGACCTGGGAGCTGGAAGATGTACCAAGGACTGAGCCTGTGGCCCAGGGGCACATGTAGGAGAAACTGAGACCCTGTGTGTTGTAATTCAAGGAGTATAGATGCTATCCTGCAGGGATCTGATGACAGGCTGGGGCGAGGGGTGAACTGAGTGGTAAGATGGGTGTGGTAACAGGACTTCCCTGGCGGTCCAGTGGCTCCCAATGCAGGGGGCCCGGTTTCAATCACAAGTCAAGGAACTAGATCCCACAGGCTGCAGTTAAAAGCCTCCCACAAATGGCACAACTGAAGATCCCACGTGCTGCAACCAAGACCCAGTGCAAATGAGTATAAATATTCGGGTTTTTTTTTAAAAGAAGATGTGTATGTTAGCCGGAGAAGGCAATGGCACCCCACTCCAGTACTGTTGCCTGGAAAATCCCATGGACGGAGGAGTCTGGAAGGCTGCAGTCCATGGGGTCGCTGAGGGTCGGACACGACTGAGCGACTTCACTTTCACTTTTCACTTTCATGCATTGGAGAAGGAAATGGCAACCCACTCCAGTGTTCTTGCCTGGAGAATCCCAGGGACGGGGGAGCCTGGTGGGCTGCCGTCTATGGGGTCGCACAGAGTCTGACACGACTGAAGAAGCGACTTAGCAGCAGCAGCAGCAGTGTATGTTAGCAACATTAAGAAAATGATTGTGTAGACTACCCTAGGTTAAGGGAGCCGTGAGCCCAGAAGCCAGGAGAGTTTGAGTTCTACATATACTAATCCAGCCAGCAAGGACAGAGCATCTATTATCTTCAAGGTACATTTTGTGGTGTTAGGATAAGCAGTGAATCAAAAATCTCTGTTCTCCTGGAGTTTACATTTCAATATAGTATGAGATGATGAACTTCGCAGCCAGGGTGGTGATAATTGGAATGAGACTGGAGAATAACCAAAGGAGCTTCCCAGGATGGTAAATTTTCAAAGTTCATTGCCAACTGGCACGTCTTTTGGAATGCCCCAAGACAGCAGAGCCAAACAATTTTTGAGTTGCCAAAACCTTAAAGGGGTTTGTTTATACATCTTCCTTATTTTCCAACTGTATGCATTCAACTTTCAAGTGAAAAAATTATAAATAAGGATCTAGATGGAACTGTTATGAAGAGAGATGCAAAAGAACAGTGGCTCAATACAGGAGACACCAATTTCTCTCAGGCATGATGATTTGAGCATCATCAATCCAGGTTGGCATGGACCCCACAGTGCCTAGGGTCCAGACCCTTTCTATCTGATCACTCCATCCACCCCAGGAGTGGAGCTCACCTCACTGTGTCTGCATCTAGACAAAATGGGAAGGGAAAAAAGAGGAAAAGCAAGGCACACAGTTTCAGGGCACATCTGGGAAGTGGCTCACACTGCTGCACTCACCTCCCACAGGCCAGCACTTAGGAAGCGGCCAGAGCGAGTGGGCAAGTGCTGCCATGGGCCAACCGAAAAGTGATGGTTCTAGAGATGACAGAATGGATGTTGGGAGCCAACTTGTCTCTCTACAAGAAAAAAAATAAAGAGATTTCCGTGCTTTGTCAGTAGCTTGAAAATGCTTTCTGACAGCCTCCAAACCGCTGCTGCTCTCCACTGTTCTCGTCCCAGTCAATTCTTGGGACAGAACAGAGACTCTGTAGACACTGCTCACACAAGAGCCAGACAACTGGATTTAACCTTCAAGGGGGATAAATGGGCCTGACTTGGGATTCGGTTTTTTCTGAATTCAATCACTCAGACTATCAAAGTAAATATGTAACTTTGATAGAAAACATTAAGGGCCCACGGTTTTGACAGTCTGCAGGGTAGAAGTCAGGTGCTTAGCTGCTGACTTCCCTTGGCTTTCTGTTTTGTCCCCCAAGAGGCTTCTCAAGCCATCAGCTGTACCCCCAAGCAAGGAGTACCCCAGCACTCTTCTGAGGTGGCTGCTGCTAAGTTGCTTCAGTCGTGTCTGACTCTGTGCAACCCCATAGATGGCAGCCCACCAGGGTTCCCTGTCCCTGGGATTCTCCAGGCAAGAACACTGGAGTGGGTTGCCATTTCCTTCTCCAATGCATGAAAGTGAAAAGTGAAAGTGAAGTCGCTCAGTCGTGTCCGACTCTAGCGACCGCATGGACTGCAGCCTACCAGGCTCCTCCATCCATGGGATTTTCCAGGCAAGAGTACTGGAGTGGGGTGCCACTGCCTTCTCCGTCTGAGGTGGCTGGGGGGAATCAAATTTCACAGCCTAGAAAACAAAACCCTGTAGGCCCCTCATACCGCTTGGTCCCCTAGCTCCTGGGGTGGGCAGCAGTCGCTGACTCAGGGTGATAGGGGTCCTAACCAGAGGTGATGCCACTCGGAAATAGAAGCAGTGCCAGTGTCTGTGCCCGCCCCTCTGAGCAGGGCACTGCACCACCACCCTTGCCGCTTGCCCCTCCCCACGGTCCTCAGGGTTTTCCCCTGCTCTACACTCCATTTCCAAGCCCCTTGCACCCCATTCTGTCTCTAGCATCCCCACTCTCTCCCTAGCATCCCCACTGGCCAACTGGTCTCCTCTCTCTGACCTCTCCAATCAGCCCTTGACTCAGCTCCAGAACCATCTCCTCAGAATCCGCCTTGGACCAGCACCCTCTCTGTCCAAACCACCTGGGGCAGTGGCATCCTGTCTCTTAGGCAGGAGGTTCCGAACAGCAAGATGAACTTCTAAACCTGAGAGTAGTTATCTAAGTTCGGAAAACATTACTCCAGACAACTACAGCGCCAAGCAGTTGCTTCAAATTCAGCCAGTCTTTTCAATAAAATCGCATTCTTCTCATACCAGCCTCAATGTAATCAGATACAGTTGCAGGAACCCTTGTAAGAACAGTTGTTTATTCCTTCTACAGACAGTGCTATGCTGGGCTCACTGGAAACCTCAGTCCCCTGAGTAAAGAGAAAACTCTTCCCTCAGAGTTCAGGGCCCTGGCCATCTGGTCCCCACACACACACACCTAGTCAAGCTTAATATTGCTTGTTCCCCCAAACCCACAGTCTCAAGCAAGTGAGTGGTCTCAGTGCTCTAACTACCCATCCACACTCCCCTTCCTCCATCAACTCATCCTCCCCTTCACTCATCTGCCCTGCTGTGAACATGCCCGTTTTCTTTCCCTAACATAAAGGGGCTTCCCTGGTGTCTCAGACAGAAAAAATCTACCTGCAGTGCAGGAGACCTGGGTTTGACCCCTGGGTTGGGAAGATCCCATGAAGAAGGAAAGAGCTACCCACTCCAGTATTCTTGCCTGGAGAATTCCATGGACAGTCCATGGGGTCGCAAAGAGTCGGACACGACTGAGCAACTAACATATAACATAAAGGGACCCTCCTCCCACTCGTTATCTTAAATTCCATGCATAAGGTCAGAATGGACCTAGTCCTCCTCCTCCTCCAAGAAGCCTTCCTGGCTGCCCAACCTTCTCTGGTTCCTATCATACACCCAGGAAGCGCGTCATGGTTAGAACAAAAGAGAGAATCAAGGGTGACGTGTGCCATGTTTGCTGATTCTGTCTCTCAAACAAGACGCCACTTTCCTTACATGAAGGATATGACATGTGTCTCCTACCCTGCATCTGCCTAGTATAAGAGATCAATAAATATCTGATCATTGATTACAGTTATTAAAAACCTGACAGCTGATTATAGTTATCACAGAAAGAACACATCACGTTCAATTCCCGCTCATGTGTGTACAGCTAGCCCCATCCAAGGAATATCAAGCATGAGGGTGGGTAACAAATTCCAATGATAACCCAGATTTTCCAAATATAAAGACACAGGGCAAACATTGGCCCCGAATTTTTTATATGAACTGAATTTTTAACTTTTCATACAAATGTTTTAGAGCCAGGCATGGACAGCTTAAAATCCTTTTTGCAAAGCTTTGCCCACAGATAAAGTAATTTGCACGTTCTCTTCTCCAGCAGTTTCCAAACTCTACACCTCATATCTGCTCCTTCTAATAATTTTCCTCTGAACACCTGCCTGCTGCTCCATTACCGTGGGATGACTAAAGAACAAGCCATCCTTCACTATCACGTTTCTTCTACCTGACAGGGCCATCTCAGGATTTATGCCACCTCCCAGAGAGCTCTGTGTAAGACAAGCTGACTAGCTAGGAGTGCACTGGGAATCAGAGAAGTCCTGAGCCCAGATATCCTGAGCTCACCAATAATAGCCATGCTGTGCTTAGGATCAAAGACCTCTGCTTTAGACCTTTCTTCCTCTTCACCACATTGGTTTTCACAATTTCTCTGAAAAAATCAATTTGGAAAAGGCATTTTGAAGGGAAAGCAAATAAAATTTTGTTACTGAATTTTATTTAGAGGAAAAATGTAGTACTTTCCATAAAAAGGCAATTTGATTATATTACAATTTCATTCCTAATCTGTATTTCCTATGTCAAAGCATTCTTTAATGGATCAGAAATAGATAATTGCAGGCCATATACTGTGTTGCAGCCTCCGGAAACAATGTGTCTCTAATGTCTTCTCCCAGAGGCCCGCATTGCTAGCAACACAGGGCCAACTCCTGCCAGACGGATGGCCCGCCCAGCTGGCTTGTCTTGCCACCAAGATGGCTGTGATCATGGAGGTAGCTCTGACTGAGCTGCCCAGAGCTGAACACTTGAGGGAATGGACTCCCCACATCATTTCCCTACAGATTCCTGAATTCCTCACTTTTGCCCCAGAAAAGGTTTGTCACAGCTCCCACTGAACTCCCTGTAGGTCCAATTTTCACACTGACACCTGCTCACGTCCATCCCCGAGTGGCTGAACTCTCGAGGCTGGGGCAAATACAGGAAAGGCTGTCTGTCCCCTAGACAGATTCCCTCCACAAGCTGAGAAATGGCACCCAAGGTCACTCCACAGTCGACATCAACAGGAAGCCAGAGCCCGTGAAGGGATAAAGGGCTGCGTTGAAGATCCCAGTGGGAGGGCAGGGGAAGGACACAGCCACCGAGCTGTGCTCAGTGCTCATTCATTTGCTGACTGTGCACACTGCGTGTCTGTACTGTAGAGACCCTGAAGACACGCCGCGCTGTGAATCAGACAGACATGTGCCTGGTGTCAGGAAATGTACCTTCCAGAAGGGGAACGCTAATACTAAATAAGCATCTGGAGAAAAGTGAAGTGGAAGACTAGATCCAGGAGCTGGAATGGGCCTGCAGCAGGAGTCATGGGAGGTCTGCCGGAAGAGGTGACTTTTAAGCTCAGAAGAGAAGGAAGGGAAGGAATTTGTCAAATAGATAAGGGTAAACAGAGTATTTAAAAATGCAGACATCACCTTGCAACAAAGGTCCATACAGCCAAAGCTATGGCTTTTCCAGGAGTCATGTATGGATATGAGAGTGGGAGAAGACACTTAAGAGTCCCTTGGAGGGCAAGGAGATCAAACCAGTCAATCCTAAAGGACATCAGCCCTGTATACTCATTGGAAGGACTGATGCTGAAGCTCCAACACTTCAGCCATCTGATGCGAAGAGCCGACTCATTGGAAAAGTCCCTGATGGGGGCAAAGACTGAGGGCAAATGAGAAGGGAACGACACAGGTAGAGACGGTTGGATGACATCACTGACTCAGTGGATGTGAGTTTGACCAAACTCTGGGAGATAGTGAAGGACACAGGAGCCTGGTGTGCTGCAGTCCGTGGGGTCACAAAGAGTCGGACACAACTTAGTGACTGAACAACAACAGCAGGGTCAGGTTGGGGCTGGAAGACTAAATGGCATGTGCGAAGACACTAGGAGAGACTCCCCTGATGGCTCGGTGGTTAAGACTGCATTCCCAACGCAGTAGGGGCCTGAGTTCAATCCCTGGACAGTGAACTAAGATCCCACACGCCACAGCGAAGAGCCTGCATGCCCCAAGAAAGATCCCGTGTCGCAACTAAGATCTGGTGCAGCCACATAAATACATAAATATTAGAAAACAAAGATGTTGAGGACAAGGAGAGCCAGGTACACTCACCAGCCTGAGACAAGTTGAGTGTCTGGAGTGTGCAGACCAGAGTCTGAGTGTAGATTCTGTCCACTGATGGTAGGACTTCGCTAAAGGGTTTGAGCAGGCTGTGATGTGGTCAGCTCTGTCCTCTGGCTGTGACGGGTAGTGAGGAAGCTGTTGTCAATCCAGGTGGGCTATGGTAAGGGATGGTAGTGGCCTGCACTTGTGAAGCACAGCTGGATTCTGGCCCCAGAGCTGTGACTGTGTGCCAAGTAGACAAGCTGTCTGAAAAGAAACCCTCCTGGAGGATGTTGACGGGAAAGGCTGACTCCCATTGATGGGAAGAGGCTCTGGCCTCTCCAGCAGGGACATGAGCACCAGGTGGTCCAGGATGAGATCTTTACTGCTCTGGCCACAGGAGGTGGGTGGGAAGAGCTGGTGTCCCCTCCAGTGTGAGAACAGATCAGACTCCCTCCCACCTAAGACTGCTTCCTTAGCTTGGAGTGTTCCCCTCACCCTTTATCCAGGTAACCCCCACTTGTCCTTCATGTCCTAACTCAAAAGTCACTTCTCTGGCCTCTCTGATTAGGTCAGGCCCACCATCATCTGCTGTGGCTGCCCTGGGCACCTCATATCACAGCTCATGTCACAGCTGCAGTGTCACATTCTTTAGAGTGATTGTTTGACTCATGTCTCTCACCTATATGTGGGTAGACCCTACATGACGGTAGACCTACAACAGTGCCTGGCACACAGTAAGTGCTCAGTTAGTGTTTGTTTAATGGATGTGGCAGAAAGTCAGCCACATACTTTGTTAAAAGTAGCTAAATGTTAAAGGTGATAACATTTCCGGCAGACATGGAAAGATCTCCATTTGCAAGAAAAGTCTCTCCCTCCTGGTCATCCTCCTGGAAGATGAGGCCAAGGACTGGACAGAGCCATTGTCTCTGTTCTGTTCAGGAGATTTAGACCCACTGAAAAGCATATAGCCAACACTGACTCTCATTTTAAGGAAAAAAATTAAAAATAAAACTTTTAAAGTTGGACCCTTCTGGAGCCCAGGAAACATCCTTTCATAAGTAGAAGATTAGGGAGCCTGTTATGAGAACAGAGCTATCATTATCACACTTTATTACCAAAAAATTATATACAAATTATACAATTATAAAAAATAGGTTCCGTCTTCCCAAATTGCAATACCCTACATATCTCTGGAGGAAATTTTCACTTCTATTTCCACCTAGAAGGAAGGAGGGGTTCTGATTTGAGAGCTTGAGGGGGATCTGCACAGGTCAGTGTCAGCAACCTGTTTTATTGATAAATTGATTGACTCGGTTGCCCTTGCTCTGTCCTCCCAAGGGTTCCGATGGCCACCTTGCTACAGACAAACACTGCCTGTGCCAGGCCAACAAGCACTACCCAGTTCTGTGTGGAGACACAGACTACTGAGCCCTCTGACGCCCTGCAAAGCCATAAACACCATCCAGTGCTATATCACGTGCCTGCGACGGGGCAGAACCTAGGAGAGTACACAGAGCCTCTCCCTCCTTCCAAAGGTGTCACATCTGCATCACTCTCCCTGGACCCTGGGCAGGCCTCATCTGTGAGTACTACATGGGCCCAGGTCCCCCTAGGGCTGCCCTTGCCTCGATGATCCACAGTTTTCTCTGCACCCCGTGGAAATTCCCTGGCCTCCACTCACTCAACAATGTTCACTCACCAGGTATTAACTGAGCATGTACTGTGGGCAGGCACTGTGTGAGGTACAGGGACACAATGGGGAGAAAAATTAAACTTGGTCCTTGCCCTCTTGGTCCCCAGAGCCCAGTAGGGGTGAGAAGCACTGCTCAGAGTTCTTGCAAGTACAAACGTGGCCATAGGCCACGTGGACAAGTGGCAAGTACAAACGTGGACATAGGGCCGTTGCCTGGTGTCTCTTCCGCATCTGTTACCGTCTCATCTCAAGTCATCCATGTTGTGGCACCAGATGACAATTCAGACCCCCGGGTTTATCCCGTCAGCTGTGGGGATGAACACGTGCCCTGCCAGGCCTGCCGTGATACAGCACCCCTCTATATTCTGTCTCTTCTTCCTCATGAGGATCCCCGCTAACGTTCTGGATGCTACCAGCTCCTGAGCACCCACCAGCCAAGTTGCTCTGCTTGCATATTCTCATCTTTCCCTCTAGTTCCAAACTGTTCCACCACGGTTCAGAGCAAGCTGGGGCTCACAGCAGTGGTCGGGGTCCCTGGCTCCCAGAACCCATAGCACCCTCACCCCATACGGCAAGGTCAGAGGACAGGGAGGCCCTATGGCAGAGGAAAAGGCAGGCTTTCCCAAGGCAGAACAGGCAGGACTTTTCCTTAAGCCATTACTTTTTTCCAGAGGCTTATACATAAACATAGCTCCCTCCAAGCAATCCTATCTCCTAAGACCAAAGAGATCAGAGACCTAGAGGCCTCATGCCAATGACCCAGGATGTACAAGGCAGTGGCCAAAAGAGGGAGAGTGCTAGGGGCCACCAAACTCAAGTCCTGCACCTGCCTCAGCCACACCTTCTAAACTTGACATTGGTAGGAGCCTGGCACAGCTCAGAGCCAGACAGCAGTCCTGAACTCAGAGACCCTGGCCAGAGCCAGGAGAGCCCAAAACCAAAGGTGTCTCCTGCCTGCAAACCAGGAGGAAGCAGGGAATGGGGGCAGTGGGGGAGAGACAATGTGGGAGTCAGGACTGGGGGCAGCCTTCTCCAAGCTCAGCCTTGGGCAGGCTTATCCTGCCCACAAAATAAAGCTCAGACCCCAGTGTTTGCTTCTGAAGGATCCTTGCATGACTGAGGCCAGACGCACCTCTCTCTCTCCCATCTCTTCTTGTAGGAAAGAAAACCACATCCCCATTTAAATATGGTGGCAGAGTCTATGTCCTGAGCTCTCTGTATATTATCAAACTTCATCTTTGTTCACACATGGCCCTCATCCTGAGGATACGGAATTCAGAAGCTATGAGGCAGGCCCCTGATTGCCCAGCTAGTTCACGGGGAACGATCCCTGGGTCCATCTGCTTCCAGAGGCCCCTGACTTCCCCACTGTGCTTCCTGCCCTTCCCACATTCCTGCTCACTGCTGGGTTTGGGGGTGTAGGGCAGGGGCAAGGAGGGACAGGGGAGTGACATCTTTGACCTTTGGCTGTCCTGACTCTGTCTGAGGCTGCTGAGGGCAGAACTGGTGCTGGCTCCCAGCTTCACCTTAGAGTCCTGCTGACGTTCTGATGTCTGTCTTTCTGGGGTTCTACACCACACCCTGGCCTCATTGCAAGCTCCGAGTAACACTTCACAAACCTAGACAGCATTTTAAAAGCAGAGACATCACTTTGCTGACAAAGATCTATATAGTCAAAGCTATGGTTTTTCCAGTAGTCCTGTATGGATGTGAGAGTAGGACTATAAAGAAGGCTGAGCACCGAAGAATTGATGCTTTTGAACTGTGGTGTTAGAGAAGACTCTTGAGAGTCCCTTGGACACCAAGGAGATCAAACCTGTCAATTCTGAAGGAAATCAACCCAGAATATTAAATGAAAGGACTGATGTTGAAACTGAAGCTCCAATACTTTGGCCACCTGATGAGAAGAACTGACTCACTGGAAAAGATCCTGATGCCAGGAAAAATTAAGGGCAGGAGAGGTGGGGTGACAAAGGATGACATGATTAGATAGCATCACGGACACGGTGGACAGGAATCTGAGCAAACCCCAGGAGATAGTGAAGGACAGGGAAGCCTGACATTTGCAGTTCATGGAGTCGCAGAGTCAGACACCACTTAACGACTGAACAACAGCAACAGAACCCTTCACTGGGCCCTAAATAGAGCCAGACCACCAACACCCATCACAGGATGGTGTGATCACTTACCTAGAGCCAGACATCCTGGAGTGCGAAGTCAAGTGGGTCTTAGGAAACATCACTACGAACAAAGCTAGTGGAGGTGATGGAATTCCACTGAGTTATTTCAAATCCTGAAAGATGATGCTGTGAAAGTGTTGCACTCAATATGTCAGCAAATTTGGAAAACTCAGCAGTGGCCATAGGACTGGAAAATGTCAGTTTTCATTCCAATCCCAAATAAGGGCAATGCCAAAGAATGGCTCAAACTACCATACGACTGCACTCATTTCACTTGCTAGAAAGGTAATGCCAAAATCCTTCAAACTAGGCTTCAGCAATGTATGAACTGAGAACTTCCAGATGTACAAGCTAGATTTAGACAAAAGCAGAGGAACCAGAGATCAAATTGCCAACATCTATTGGATCATAGAAAAAGCAAGAGACTTCCAGAAAAACATCTACTTCTGCTTCACTGACTATGCTAAAGCCTTTAATTGTGTGGATCACAAAAAACTGTGGAAAATTCTTCAAGAGTTGGGAATACCAGATCACCCGACCTGCCTCCTGAGAACCTGTATGCAGGTCAAGAAGCAAACAGAATTGAACATGGAACAACAGACTGGTTCAAATTTGGAAAAGGAGTACATCAAGGCTGTATATTGTCACCTTGTTTATTTAACTTATATGCAGAGTATATCATGTGAAATGCTGGGCTAGATGAAGCGCAAGATGGAATCAAGATTTCCAGTAGAAATATCTATAACCTCAGATATGCAGATGACACTACCTTTATGGCATAAAATGAAGAGAAACTAAAGAGCCTCTTGATGAAGGGGAAAGAGGAGAGTGAAAAAGCTGGCTTAAAACTCAAGATTCAGAAAATGAGATCAGAAGATCATGGCATCTAGTCTCATCACTTCATGGCAAATAGATGGGGAAATGATGAAACAGAGACAGACTTTATTTTCTTGGGCTCCAAAATCACTGCAGATGGTGACTGCAGCCATGAAATTAAAAGACATTTGCTCCTTGGGAGAAAAGCTATGACCAACCTAGACAGCATATTAAAAAGCAGAGATATTACTTTGCTGACAAAGGTCCATATAGTCAAAGCTATGGTTTTTCCAGTAGTCATGTAGAGATGTGAGAGTTGGACCATAAAGAAGACTGAGCACCAAAGAATTGATGCTTTTGAACTGTGGTGTTGGAGAAGACTCTTTAGAGTCCCTTGGACTGTAAGGAGATCCAACCAGTCCATCCTAAAGGAAATCAGTCCTGAATATTCATTGGAAAGACTGATGCTGAAGTTCCAATACTTTGGCCACCGGATGAGAAGACCCGATTCATTGGAAAAGACCGTGATGCTGGGAAAGACTGAAGGCAAGAGGAGAAGGGGACGCCAGAGGATGAGATGGTTGGATGGCATCACCGACTCAATGAACATGAGTTTGAGCAAGCTCTGGGAGGTGATGAAGGACAGGGAAGCCTGGCCTGCTGCAGTCCCTGGGGTCGCAAAGAGTAGGACAGGACTGAGCAAATGTACAAGAACCTGACACCATGCCTCTGCTCACGCTGACCCCTCTGCTGACTTCCTGGCCCACCTGGGTGCCTCTGAAGCATCTTCGAAGCCTGAGGCTCCCTCTCCTCTAGAGCCCCATGTTCCCTGTCTGTTTTCCCCTTTTAGACTGTGTATTCCTCGTTTCAATTACTCATGTCCACCTCCTCTGTCAATGGGCCCACTCTAACCAGCTCTGTGTTGTACACTACCTGGGCATGTGGCCAGCCCTCAAAAAGGTGTCTGTTGAGCAAATACCTGTACACATGGATGGGCAAGCAGATGGACAAATGGACAGATTCCTCTTGGGTCTCTGGGTGGGACAAGAAGGGTGGTGGGGAGGGAGGGGTAAGGCCCAGCTGGCAGCCCCCTTGGGGATAAGTACTTCCCCAACCCTACTGTCTCTGCATTGGGGGTTGGGAGAGGTGCGGGTGGGGGGTGGTGTGCATGTACATGCATGCATGTGGAGGTAGGGGTTCTGGAACTCTAGTGTGAAATTACCAAGATGTGAAGCTGAGAGGCAGCCCATGGGTGACCCATGGTGCAGGGCCCCTGAAGCTTAAGTGGACCTGCACTTGCCTCAGAGGCCATCTGTGGGAGAGAAACTCTAACACCCAGTGTGAGATCCTGGGCCAGACAGCATGGCCACCTCAGCTGCAGTCCCTGAAACACAGGACGATTAGGTGGAATTAGCAGGGGGCGGAGAGAGGGGCTTGGAAACTGTCATGGCAACTGCGAGCACATCCTTTGTGCGGCTCTGCTCTTTGTCCCTGCCAGTGAATACCAGAGGCATTACATAAGCAGCAAATGCGCTCACTGTGGGGACTGGGCCCTCGCCACTGGTGGGCTGCAGGCCAGGAGGCACCACACAGGATGTTCACCCATCCACCGCCAGGAGGAAGGGCCAGGCAGCCTGGCCAAGGTCCACAGAGGCCACCCCAGGTGAAACCCACCACCCAGTTCAGCCCAGGGCAGCCTCCACCAGCCACGCTGAGTAGCCAGAGTGGAGAATCAGTGAGTGCCTAGCTCTTGGCCCCAGACTGTGCTGACATCACCCCTCCTCCCCCATTAAAATGCACTTTCACCCTCAAAAGCAATGGAAAAAAGACAGTCTCCACCACCACCTCCCCCATTCATGTGAATTTACCAAGAAAAGTCAAGGCACATCAGCAGCTAATGAGGAGTGAAAATTGAAGCCCCACTTGTCGCATCTCTTCCTCTTTAAGAAGCTGAATTTATAAAACTCAGTCTGAAATGGGTCTGTCTGGCATGACACAGTGACCGTCTCCACAGCACCAGCATGCTGGGTCCTCAGACATAGGGGAAGTGAAGGCTAGTTGCCCGTGGCCCCGCCTTCTGACCAGGCTGTGAGACCACCCACCAGCGGAGCTTGCAAAGCCACCACGGTGCCAGGACAAGCTGCGATTTCTGACGGCTACTTCCCTGCTCACGAACGCCTGCCTCAGCCTCTGTCCCTGTCACCTGGGGAAGAGACGTTTTCACAAAAAGACAGCTCATATAGTTGAGGCTCTTGTCCAAGCCTAACACTCAATATAACAGCTTTACTTCCAATAGAGTTCTAGAACTTGCTTGAGGCCAGTCTCTTTTCTTTCCTTTTGACTTCAGTCAATGGGGATTGATCAAACACCCACCCTGTGAAAAGAAATTCATGGAAGAAATCAAACAGGGGGGACAATCTCTGAGTCCAGACTGTCGAAGTCAAAGCCACACACACAAAAAAAACCAACCTCACAACCTTAAACTCACACCCTGCTGGCTCCCAGAATATACACAGATAGCATCAAGGAGGGTCCACAGGGAAATAGAAGGAGCAATGTTCCAGAAGCTTCCAGAGAAGAGCATCCATACTGAAGGGCTGGACCTTCACTGCCAGATTCCAGGGAAAGAAAGAGGGATAGACACAGCAGGACAGAGACCATCATTGTGAGAAAGATGAGCACAGAGTGAAGTCACAGACCAGGCTCCAAATACCAGCTCCACCACTTGTCAGCTGAGTGATCCCAAGTGGCTCAGACAGTAAAGAATCCACCTGCCAATGCAGGAGACCTGGGTTCAATCTTTGAGTCAGGAAGAGCCCCCGGAGAAGGGAAAAGCTACCTACTCCAGTATTCTTCCCTGGGAAATCCCATGGACAGAGGAGCCTGGCAGGATACAGCCCACAGGGTCAAACACGACTTAGTGACTAAACAACAGTGATGACTTTGGGTGGGGCTCTCCACCTCCCTTGTCTCCATTTCCTCTTCTATAAAACAGCAACAGAAATAGTGCCCTGTGACAGAGTTATGATGATTCCAGGCAAGTGTGGACAGAGCATACTCAGCACAACACTTGCAGAGCCAGCACCAGGGCGTAGGAAGTGCTTTCACTACCAGGAGAGGGAGATGGTCCCAGGTCTGTCCTAAAAAGCTCAAGAATAGATAAAGAATATGTGGTACATTTATACAATGGACTATTACTCAGCCATTAAAAAGAATGAAATTATGCCCTTTGCAGCAATATGGGTGAATCTAGAGACTGTTGTACTGAGCGAAGTAAGTCAGATAGAGAAGGAGAAATATTATATGACATCCCTTACATGTATAATCTTTTTTTAATCTTTCTATTGAAGGATAGTTGCTTTACAATATTGTGCTGGTTTCTGCCATGCATCAACATGAACCAGCCGCAGGTACACATAGGTTCCCTCCCTCCCATGTCCCACCCCTCTAAGCTGTCACAGGGCGTAGTGTTGAGCTCCCTGTGCTACACAGCGAATCCCCACTGGCTGTCTATTTTGCATACGGTAATGTGTATGTTTCTATGCTACGCTCTCCATTCATCCCACCCTCTCCTTCCCCCACTGTGTCCACAGTCTGTTCTCTATGTCTGCCTCCCTGTTGCTGTTGCTGCCCTACAAATATGTTCATAAATACCATCAAGAAATGATACAAATAAACTTACTTACAGAACAGAAACAGACTCACAGACTTCAAGAACAAACTTACCATTGCCGGGTTGGGGGCGGGGATGGGGTGGAGAATGGGGAAAAGGGATAGTCAGGGAGTTTGGGATGGACATGTACACACTGCTACATTTAAAATGAATAACCAACAAAGACCTACTGTACAGCACAGGGAACTCTGCTGGATGCTGTGTGGCAGCCTGGATGGGAGGGGAGTTTGGAGGGAGAATGGATACATGTATAGGTATGCCTGAGTTCCTTTGCTGTTCACCTGAAACTATCACCACATTCTTTGTTAATTGGCTATACTCTGCTGCTGCTAAGTTGCTTCAGTCATGTCCGACTCTGTGCGACCCCGTAGACGGCAGCCCACCAGGCTCCCCCGTCCCTGGGATTCTCCAGGCAAGAACACTGGAGTGGGTTGCCATTTCCTTCTCCAATGCATGAAAGTGAAAAGTGAAAGTGAAGTCGCTCAGTCGTGTCCGACTCTTTGCGACCCCATGGACTGCAGCCCACCAGGCTCCTCCACCCATGGGATTCTCCAGGCAAGAGTACTGGAGTGGGTTGCCATTGGCTATACTCTAACAGAAAATATCAATAACCTCAGATATGCAGATGACACCACCCTCATGGCAAAAAGTGAAGACGAACTAAAAAGCCTCTTGATGAAAGTGAAAGTGGAGAGTGGAAAAGTTGGCTTAAAGCTCAACATTCAGAAAACGAAGATCATGGCATCTGGTCCCATCACTTCGTGGGAAATAGATGGGGAAACAGTGGAAACAGTGTCAGACTTTATTTTGGGGGCTCCAAAATCACTGCAGATGGTGATTGCAGCCATGAAATTAAAAGACGCTTACTCCTTGGAAGGCAAGTTATGTCCAACCTAGATAGCATATTCAAAAGCAGAGACATCATTTTGCCAATGGTCCGTCTAGTCAAGGCTATGGTTTTTCCTGTGGTCATGTATGGATGTGAGAGTTGGACTGTGAAGAAGGCTGAACACCAAAGAATTGATGTTTTTGAACTGTGGTGTTGGAGAAGACTCTTGAGAGTCCCTTGGACTGCAAGGAGATCCAACCAGTCCATTCTGAAGGAGATCAGCCCTGGGATTTCTTTGGAAGGAATGATGCTAAAGCTCAAACTCCAGTACTTTGGCCACCTCATGTGAAGAGTTGACTCATTGGAAAAGACTCTGATGCTGGGAGGGATTGGGGGCAGGAGGAGAAGGGGATGACAGAGGATAAGATGGCTGGATGACATCACTGACTTGATGGACGTGAGTCTGAGTGAACTCCGGAAGTTGGTGATGGACAGGGAAGCCTGGTGTGCTGCGATTCATGGGGTCGCAAAGAGTCAGACATGACTGAGCGACTCAACTGAACTGAACTGAACAGAAAATAAAAAGTTTTAAAAGCTCCTGGAGAAGCCTGAGCTTTGGATCCACTCGTAGTGACAGCCAGAGTTCCCTCCTGGGCTAGAAGGACTAATGACCAGAGGTAGAACAAGCCCTAGAGAGCCTGGGTTTGAGACCTGGCCATCTCCTCAGAGGAAAGTAACCCAGAGCATGCAGACACAGAACTCTGCCTTCTCTTCAGAGAGAGATTTGTTCTTGAAACCGAGGCATCGCTGCTCTGACTTCTCCATCCCAGGATGATGGTGACAAGGTCTGTGCTTCACAGGACAGAATCTTGATGTAGCCAGAAGGAACAGCAGCCAGTGGGGTAGGGTCATGAAGGTCTGGGACCAACTGGGATCCAAGCTCCCAAACCCCAGCCCTTTGCCAGCCTTCAACTCCCCAGTGGAAAAGGCATGACATTTACAGCAACTAAGAGGAATGAAAATGTATCCATGGTGAGCCTTTCCAGTTGTCACTCAGGCTAAGCAGAGTCCCAGCTGGGGCCTGAGGAACCCATGCTGTGTTTTAATTGCTTCAGCCAGTCAGGCCCACTGGGACACCATGAGGAACAAACCCTGCTGCAATTAGCCTCTACCGCAAAGGCAAGGATTCTCCCTCTGCAACAATTGCATTAGCATCCAAATCCACCCTGAGAAAACAAAACAAAATCCTGAGCACTTACTATGTGCCAGCAACAGTGCTTATCCCATCTCAGCTCTAGGCTGGCACTGGTGTTTCTACTTTATTCATAAGGCAATGGAGGCTCCAAAGAGGGAGTTAGTTGCCCAAGGACTAGTTGGGTTTTTGTTGCATAACAAAAAGGTTATACATCTCTGTGCCTTTTCACATATCTTTTGCCAGTTCTGCTGATCAGCTATGATTTGGCTAATCTAGCCTGGGCTTGGCCGCAGCAGCAGATTCAACTCCAGACTTCATGTCAGATTCATGTCTGCCTCTGGGTCTTCATTCTGTGGTCCATGCTGAAGGATGTGCAGCACCCAAATGATAGATCAGGTGGCACAGGAAAGACAGCAAGCCAAACCAAAGAAGCACACTGAAAGCCTCTGCTTATATCACATCCACTAACGTCCCAGCAGCCAAGTCAAGCATCCGTGCTGTGTGCAGGCAAGTGTGTGCTCTGCCCATGCCAAGGACCTAAATACCTAGTTATCTTCCAGGATGGAGTCCAGACTCACAACAGTATCCCAACCTACCACCATCACACAGCTCCCAAGTAGCAGAGCCAAGAGGTAAGTCCAGAAAGCCTTTTCTTTTCACCGCTCTGCGATCCCAGCTACTGTGCAACCTCTGTTAGGGCACTTCATTCTCTCAGCCTCAGTTTTCTCACCTACACACACTCAGCACAGCATGACCTACATGGTTGGGCTTTCTAAGGATCAAATGAGCTGCTGTGTAAAGACTCTGTCAAGAAACCCAGGGGTGGATTAGGACGAAGTCTCTCGCAGCCCTCATTTGGAAACTGTCTTCCAGACAGGGCTGAGGTGAGAATGGCAAAAAGGTTGTCCTGCAACCTTGAGAATAACGGACCTCTCTATACGGTTCAGACACAGATTGATCCTGAAGCACATCCACCTGAATGCGAAATGTCACTGTCTCATTCATAATTAGGACTTCCCCAGTGGCTCAGACAGTAAAGAACCTGCCTGCAATACAGGAGACCCAGGTTCAACCCCTGGGCTGGGAAGATCCCCTCGAGGAGGAAATAGTTACCCACTCCAGTATTCTCGCCTGGAGAATCCCACAGACAGAGGAGCCTGGCAGGCTACAGTCCATGGAATTGCAAAGAATCGGGCATGGTTGAGTAACCAACAGTTTCCAATTTCAGTCATAATTATGACAGCCGTCAAGCCTTGGCCAGGCTGACTGTCTTAGAGAGGATATTCCATGCCAAACCAGGTGAGGACCTGGTCAGAGAAACACACAGAGGCAACCTGGGCTCCCCGAAGGCACAGTGACACCGCTGGGCAGCATGGCCCCTCATGGCTGCCGGACACAGCTCAGTACTGCACAGGCATCTCTTACTCTTCATCACCAATCATTCATTCCCTGCACACATCTTTTGATGCTCTTTTGAGCATTGTATTTTCAGACCAAAATGACAGCAGGGATCAAACTTCTTAATAGATATGATAGCAAAAAGCATAAGGTCAGTCACAATGAGTGTGCACTACAGCACGCTTGCATGTTTTCCCAACAGGATGCCCAACAACTCAGTTCCACAGACAACAGCTCAAATGCTATACCTCTGCTGCATGGGTTCAAGCCCTGCCTCCCTCTCTTAATAGTTTAACCACCTGAGACTCAGTTTTCTCATCTGTTAAAGGGGAACAGTAGTAGTACCTACATCACAGATAGGATGTTTCCACAAGGAAAGCTATGCAAATCCCTTAGCACGTGGCCTGGCACCAGGAAATGCTCAGCAAACCACCGTTGTCATCAGTACCCCTTAGCCCCTCGACAGTCATCCCCCAAACCGTTTCCCACCCCCTCAGAAACTTCTCTCTAGCTCTTGCAGAGATTCTGGGAAACAGAGAGCCACACATCCCCGAGGATCCCATTTTAGTACTGAGCACACATCACTGCAATCTGATTTTCGGCATCGCTGTGTAAACATATGACCCTTTAATTCTATTTCACTTCAATTATGCAAATCTCATATATTCAGCATCAAGCCATTTTTCTTTCCTCTCAAAATCCGTCTACTACTGGCCAGCTGAGCCTACTACTACCAATTCAAGGCCCAAAGCAAACGGAGTCCCAGTATCTTAAGTTTGGAAAATGTGTCACTCCTCAGCCCGGGCACAGAGCCAGGCCAGCAATGGGTACTGGTCACCCCAGAGCCTGAGAGAGTCAGGGCAGAAGACAGGACGAAGATTATCCCACCAGGCACCTTCGTCCCAAGCTCCACAGGACCCCAGGAAGCCAGGAGGTACCTAGGGCCCTCTCTGTGTGGGGACACAAGAGAAGTCAGTGGAAAGAGGTAGGAAAACAGGACCCATTCTCCACTCATTCCCCAATATAGTTCACACTTCCTGTTCTATAGGCTGAGGTTCCACGGAAATCTGAGTTTGGAAAAAAGGATGCTACTGCTTTTATATTTAAAAAAGCAAAAGACAAAGAAGAACTAGTTAATTAACCGTATCCTAGAATCTTTATTCTCGAGTAGGAGAAAAGAGTTAGGCAAAATCTTTGAGAGACTGGGAGTCAGAGCCAAGAGCAGAACCCAGATCAGGGCTGTTTCCACTTGCATGAGAAGTCCAGCTCCTGTTTAAGGAGACCAGAGGTACTAGAGCTTCCTCCAAAGACCAGAACAGGGCTAGGCCACGCCACACCTCCATCATGCCTCTACACCAGGGCAGGAGCAGGAGGGCCAGCAGACAGAGCTCTGACATGGAGCCAGGCCACAGCCCCATCACGCCCTGTCTGCTCCCACAGCAAGAGAGGCCCTGTGGGCAGGAGAGTGGGCTGAGGGTGAGCACAGGAGGCCTGCAAAATCTTAATACGGCCTGTCTTAGCTTATTAACAGGAGATGGATAATATCTGACAAATGACAGGAGATAAATTGTTAAGCAATATGCAAATTTGCCTGCAGCAAAAATGGAAAATTACTATACAGTAAAAGCTTTTATGGCTGCAAGAAAATTCAGAGGTAATTTGTCTCTGCGTCTCCTCAAATTCCAATCTTGCTGTTAGCTGTGGCAGAATGCTACATCCGTTACCACTCCAATTAGATCATTATAAAGGGGCTCCCGCGTCGACATCAACTTTAAGGGACCACGGAGGAAAAGGCATTTACAAAGCCAGGGGCAGTCTCAGCCACAGTTGCCCAGGGCTCTGTCCCTCTGTTCGTGGACTGTCACTTAGGCAAGAGCCAGGATTTATACTTCAGGACCGTTTGCACCAATATGTTCATCCATTTACCATCAGCTGACTGTTCCTCACCAGACGCTTCTGCAGGACACTAGACAAACTATGTAAATGACCACAGTCTGCCCTTGGCAAAGAGAGGGGCCAGGAGGATGGAAAAGGGCTCTGTACCTGGGTAAACTTCCAGAGAGGGGAAGGAGCCAACCGTGAAAGGAGATCTCAGAGCAGGAACCCCTCGACTCAGACTCAGCCTAACACAGAAAATGAGATAGAAACTCTGTAGGACTGCAGGCAGGCAGAGAAAGCCGGACGCTCACTGAGGGCCCAGATGTAGGCAAATGGACTGCAAGCCCAGTGGACTTCCAGAGAGGAAGGCCCTGGACACGAGGGGAAGCAAGGCAGGACAGGGGAAGCCACCTGGGGCCCAACTTCTGCAGGAAACACAGCTAGCACCACAACGAGATTTTCTCATTCAATCCAGGTGCCTTTTTTCCCCATCAAAAAACGATATAGGAAAAGAGAGTCAAGGAAAATGACTGTATTCAAAACTCACTTGTACAGAGCAACAGTTGTGAACTTCCTGCATCGTACAGCAAATTTCTACTTGCAATCTATTTTACCTAGAGGGGTGGGAGGGAGATTCAGAGGCAGGGGACATATGTATACCTGTGGCTGATTCATGTTGATGTACGGCAGAACCAACACAATACTGTAAAACAGTTATCCTCCAATTAAAAATTGGAAAGAGAAAAACGACACACTTGTAACTGGCTGCTACTTACAACACAGGTGTGGGCCGATTGTCCTGGGAGTGGAGGCTTGTGAGGTGCGGCAGGTTGGGGGGTGCACAGCAGAAGCCCTCCACCCGCACTGAGAGGAACCCTTGGCCAATGGAGGAAGACATGCCCTTCAGGACACACCACACTGGAGCAGGAGGTGGGCCATGGGGAGGAGCTGCGGGTCCACCCCAATTTGGCAGGAAGGGAAACTGACGGGGAGAAAAGCATGCCACCTGAGCGTCACAGAGGCTGCAGGTGAGGGTTTTGAATGGGAATTGGAGGAGAGCTCAGGAAAAGGTTCCATCTGTAAGATAGGCAGAGAAACCGGAAGTTCAGCCCCATAACTGATTTGCTTGAAGGGTTGTTTGCTCATTTTTGTTTATGTTTCCCATCTGATTTTTTTTTTTTTTTTTGGCTAATAATTCCAGGAAATTGGTATAACTGACAGCATAAAACTGACTGGCAATTCTGGGATCCTATAGGCATAGCCCGTGAAGGATCTAGAGCAGGTAAGTAGAGAACCAGGAGACCAAACTTCTGACTCTTGGGTCTCCCTACAGCTGAAAGCCAGGCCACCAGGCAAGAGGCAGACCCATACCATTAGCTCAGGTTGAACAAGGGGTGCAGAATGCCGGTTCTAAACCCGGGATGCCCATCAAAGGGGCCAAAGGTGCAAGGATGCCCACGTTCTGACACAGCAAGTGCACCTAGGGAGTCTTCAGATGTAGCCAGGGGCCTCTCCTAATCAAACTCACAGGAGCTCAGGGACACCCTCCTCCACAAAGCTCCCAACTCAGCACGATCACTCCCTGTCACCAGTGCCAGAATCACCCTGTGTCAAACGACACGGGGTCAGGCAGGTCAATGCTGGATGCTGATGGCACATCCGCTGCTGTCCCGGGAGGACAGGCAGACAGAATCAGGGCTCAGCTGCGATCTGGGGACACATATTTGCCTTCTTCCTGGGACTTGAAACTTCAGGTGACAATGTATACATTTCTTTGGGGACAAGTTGCACAGGCATCCGGATACCAGCTGAAGGGCTAGAGGGAAGGTGAGGGAAGGTGAAGGTTAATGCACTGCGGGTTTTACAGATCAGCCATGGTTGTAGAAAGGACAAAGACTCTGCCTGCAGCCTCCACACACCTGCTGGAACAGGGACCCCCTTCCTCTGTCTGTCCGCAGCCCTGGCTTCCCCAGGCCTCTGTGAAGGTCTGCTCTGCTCCTGTCTCTGGGGCAGACTCAGATGGACTGTGAGTCCTTCTCAGAGGATCCCTGCCAAGCACTATGGGATCTAGGCCAATCTTGTGTGTTCCTCTGATCCTGCAGGGACCCTGCTGGGGAGCTCATCAAGGGCAAGCCAGGGATGTGGTGTTGCACCCACAGAGACCCAATATTTGTCTGAACAGCATCTTCAATTTTCTCTCTCCCCCTATTATGGGTCCTCTGGCCTCTAGCCAGAGCTTTCACCCATCTCCTCACCACCTTCCTTGCATTATTCAGGATCCAAACAAGTTGCCTCTCTTCCATAGAGTTGGACATCTGTGTCTGTCTCTCTTCCTCCTTCCCTCTCCTCACTCCCCTCCCCTTTTCCCTTCTCCCAGTGACTCCAGTACTTCTCAGCAACTGGAATCATTCATATGGCATGAAACTTCCAATAATGGAAAAGTACTTAATACCTCTTTTACTAAGCTCCTTTCCTAACTGGTGAGGAAAAGAATGTTCTGGTTAATTAACCATCTAGGTTAAAAGAAAGTTACCAGAGCTGCCATACTAAAACTACCAATTTTTGCAAGGAAGAAAATAGCATATACTACAATTTAATAATTGATGAATCTGAAGATATTTAAGACTCTCCTAAGGCTTTTAGTCACCACTGAGAACCCTGACCATTTTGTGCTGGGAAATGTCATAAATGCCATTTCACAGGGTTTTTTGATTGCTGGAAGGAGATTTCACCCAACCTTATAGACCTGCCATATGCAAATACTCATGAGCATGTACCTCTAACCAGGCCCCTCCCCCACAGCTCTTCTATCTCCAACCAACACAGCAAAAATGGATAGTTTAATCCCATCCCTCCCTCCTGGTATGCCAGAGCTCTCAAGTTTAGAAACCATGGGTACATGACTCAGGAAGGATGACATGGGGTAACCTTCAAGCAGTTCTGAGAGGCCCCACCCAAACAACTTCCATGATCCTCTGATAGCCATCAGGTCTACCTTAGGCCCCGGAGAGGCTACAATCCCCACCAGGTGAGCCGAGTTCCCTGACTCAGGGAGAAGGGTGCAGGGAGGCCCGGCAGTGGCTGAGCCCAGAAAGGCATGCTCATATTTCATCATCATTCACTCAAAAGCATAATATCATTTCTTTCCACAGAAGCTAAGCAACCATGACAATTCCAGGGCTTAGATGAGCTCCCCTCTCCTACATGAAGGAGGGTGTCAGGGGACTAAATTAGTGCCCACTCAGATCTGGGCGACTAGCTGACTCACTCCTTTTTTCTGCCGTTCTCCTGCTCCCTAACCCGATCCTGGTGTATTTAAATAACAGAGACGATTTTGGGCCCCAGCTCCTCCGGGATCCAGCCCATGAGCTGTTGCCAAGCTCCTTGGCCCACGGGAAGCTCCCCCCTCACAGCTGTCCTGCCAATTATAGAAGAGGTTTGCTCACATGGCCCACGAGGCGAGGGCTGATGAAGCCCACAGAATCCCCCAGAGCTGGGGAGCGGCTTCTGACATTTCAAAAGGTCAATCAATCACACTATTTCATGGAATGTAATCATCTCCCAGGACCTAAATGCAACAATAAAACCAAATAGCGCCAGACACGGGGAAAATGAATGATGCACGCACGGAAGAAAGACTACAGTTGGCCTAGGAAACACCTCTGCAGCCCGCCCCGAGGCCCAAGCTCTGGGTGTGAATCCTGCCGCCGCTGTTGGCCTTGAGGGAGCCCTTGCCCCACTCAGGCCTCTAGGATGAAGTGAGCTGGCTTAGGGATGCTGTGCTCCAAGCACTCAACAGTAGTTTCTCCAGAAGAGAAAGCGTAAGAGGCCGGAAGGAATTCCACAGAGGTCACACCAAACCACTGAGAGGTGCCTCCAAAGACAGCCCTCAGGAGGCCGCAGCTCATAGGGATGGGGAAGGGGGGTACCCCCTCACCCACAGTGAGGAGCCACGGAGTTCTGAGTTTCATGAGGCTAAAAGCCAGGAAGCTCTGTGTCCCCTGGGTGCAGAGAAGGGGAAAGGCAACTGCTTCGCAGAACTCGAAACGCCACCACGCCTCCTTTCTTAAGGAGACGTGAAGTCTGCCCTGTACTTCTCACACAGCCGTCCTGGGGAGCTGTACCAGGTTGGGGGCTTACCTGGAGCAAAGGGCTCCTGCAGGTGTGCCTGACACCAATCTGAGCACCTCTGACTATCTTTTGGGGTCTGGCCATAGCTCACTATGACTTCCAGTGTCTTTCCTCCTGCCACAGCCAACCCTCCCCATCCTTCCCTCCCACCGCACCCCGAGGACTCTTTCCCTTGTAACCCCCGCCCCCCCCCCATCCACAGCCCCCTCCACCTAGCAGTCCCCAGCCTCCTCCTCAGCGGCTGGCTCTCATTCTCCGTACCTCATTCGTTTCTTCAGAAGCCCTGGCCTCCTCCCTCTTCCCCCGCATTCATGTGATCTTCCATCCAACTCAGACCAGTGGTTCTCACCTGGGCATCCGTTAATCAGAAGCATTAGCATCACCTGAGGGGCTTGTAAACTTCCCACACCTGAGGGGTTCGTAAACCTCCCAGGGCCTAGAACAGAGCTGGGTGTGTGGTATTGTCAGTAAATAGCTATGGGGTAGAAAGAAGAGATGGAGAAAGCGATGGCACCCCACTCCAGTACTCTTGTTTGGAAAATCCAGTGGACGAAGGAGCTTGGTAGGCTGCAGTCCATGGGGTTGCAAAGAGTTGGATATGACTGAGCGACTTCACTTTCACTTTTCACTTTCATGCATTGGAGAAGGAAATGGCAACCCACTCCAGTGTTCTTGCCTGGAGAATCCCAGGGATGGCAGAGCCTGGTGGGCTGCCGTCTGTGAGGTCACACAGAGTCAGACACGACTGAAGCGACTTAGCAACAGCAGCAGAAAGAAGAGCAGGAAGTGGAGAGAGGGAGGGAGGAGGAAGGGAGGGGGAAAGATGTAAGGGTGATGCGGGGTTGCCTTCATCCCTGGGTGGTTTGCACTTATTTGGACCCTGACTGCAGACCCCTCAAGGGAGGTCTCCTGGCAATGCCCCTTTACCTCCTGGGTGCCCAGCTCTGATCTCCTCCCACCCATGGGTGAATCTCTGCTCTTTTTAGAAGTGGGTAGGACCACAGTGGGGCCACATCCCAGGTGACCTCATCCATTGATATGTGGTCCTGTTACCCACCACCCTCCTCACTGCTAGACCTGAACCAAATCCATGGACCTGATTGCTGTCTCTCCCAGGCCAGGGCACTGCCCTGCTGCATGGCAGCAACATACCTCACTCCACAGGCTGCCCACAACCACCAGCTCATGGTACTCTTACCCCAGAGACTCTGCCGTGTTCTCCCCAAACACACAGCCCAGGAAGTTGCGGCTCTGTGTCCTGACATTATCATGCTCTCTCCTTCTAAAATCTGGGAACTGCCCAGTTAGTCTGACCCAAACACAGGGCAGGGGAGAGGTTGCCATGGTCTAGGTCTCCCCGAGATGGTGTTGGGGGACACCCAAAGCCAGCCTTCATTTCCCTGGGAAGGAAAGCACGAGAAGGCTCTCTCATCCACTAGAATGCCCATTCCACGGGAAAAGGGCCATGCTGGCCTCATCCCCCACCGCTTTGGCCCCCCACAGCCTCTGGCACACAGTAGGCTGGCTGTAAATACTACCTGTCAATTCCGATGATAATATCAATCCATAACAAATTTCCCCAGAGCATTAAAAATGGATTTGACTTACAAATCATTTTCTGCGCAACACTTTAGACACGAGGCCAGGCTCAATGTGAAGCACAGCTGTTACCAACGGGCTCAAAGAAATCTTTCCAGATTACAGACTACCGGTGTCAAACCCATTTTGACCACTTTAGGAGGAGCTGAGAAGACAGGGGAGAAAATGAGGGTTTTTACAGTGATCGGACTGAACGTTCCCCCAAGTAAGAGCCCATTTATTCACTAGAATCGGCTCCAATCTTGAAACGCCAGCTGGCAGTTTTGTCAGATAAACCACACTCTCTCCCTCATGTACCAGCTCCACAATTCACTTTTGCTTGAGATATGAGCTCGACAAGGCCTGGCTTCACTTTTTCTAAAAACACTGGCACCTTCAGTATATTTTCCTAGGTATATTTTTCCTCCTCGGCAGCAGGAAGGGCACTTTCGGAGATGTTTATTTTCCCTCATGAAATATAGTGATGTGGCCGTCAGACACACTTGGCATGGCTCAGCCTGGGCCCCTCTGGAGCGTTTCAGAGCAGCTTGGAGCTCCCGCGTCCACCTTCTTAGGCTGGTGACTTGCCCTGATCTTACTGTCCCTTCATTCTGCCCCTCCCTCACTGCCCTGAGACCCTGTCTCAAGCCACTTGAAGGGCCAGAAACCCATGGTGAATAGGGCTTAGACACAGCAGGCTCACACCCCACCCGCCAAAAGGAGCCCTCCAAGAGGACGGTTTGTTTAGTTTTTTAGTTGCTCAGTTGTGTCCGACTCTTTTGAGACCCCCATGGATGGTAGCCTACCAAACAAGTGGGATTTTCTGTCCATGGGATTCTCCAGGCAAGACAACTGGAGTGGGCTGCCATGCCCTCCTCCAGGGGATCTTCCCAACCCAGGGATCAAACCCCTGGCTCTTACGTCTCTTGCATGGGCAGGCTGGTTCTTTACCCACGGAGCCACATGGCTAGCCAGTCACTTATGTAGGCCATCAATTTTATCTTTACTGTCTGGGAGACAAAGGGGCTTTGACATACCTCCACAAATCTGTGGAAGCAACATGCTCTCCCCGGCGCACACTTGGCAAAAGGAGCAGAAAGACACGGAGTTTAGGAAACAAGCCTGCAGCACCTGAGCTGTGTCCTTCCCTGCTCTGTGCTCCAGGAAGATCTGCATCTGGGCTAACTGAGGCTTGTGTGGAGGGGCTCAGGAAGCTGCACCCAGGACGTGGGGGTCTACGCTCTAGCCAGATGTTCAGGAAGGTGGTGCTCACTGCCACTGTCAGCCGTCAGCCCTCCCTGAAGTCTAGTGCACAGAAAAAGGGAAAAGCAGACCCCCCCAAAGCACCCACTTTTAGGACAGTTGCTTGCACTTGACTAAACCATCCCTTCCTTGGGTGGGGTGGGGGTGGTGATCTGAATGCCATTTTGTCCCTCGGGCTCTCTTCTGCATCAAGTCTTCGTCACCTCCCGGCCTGACGCGACCGGAGACCAGATGCCCCAGTCTGCCTGAGCCAGTCCTGGTTTGCACCTCCTGTCTGTTATAATTATTAATAGTGCTTCCTGTCATTTGAATGTCCCCGTTTGGATGATAAGTTGTACAGGCACAATTTCTCTCATTGTCCTTAGCCTGGACCCTCAGGGGTCCCCATCAGATGATCACGGACTTGTGCCCTGCGCAGGAGGCACAATCCCACCTTCCTGGGGTGCTGGCCACAGCCTCTCCTTCCTCACCCACTGTCCACTCCACAGCCTTTAGCCCCAGTCTGACCACACAGAGCTGCCTCAAAATCAGTTAAAAAGCATGACCCAGACTTAGGTACCTAGCTTGTACAAAAAGTGGTTAAAGCATGAGCAAATAGACAAGCAGCCAAGCATGAAGGACCAGTTTTAGCATCTGTGAGTTTGTTAAGATGAGAGTGGAGAACCATCAAGTTCTCACACCATCAGGATACTACGATGGCACTTTGTCCCCAGCCTTCAAATAAATACTGTACAAAACATCTATATATAAACTTACAAAGTGAATGGCTGAACATCCAAACACGGCTATAAATAAGCAAGTAAAAAGCAACAGCCTTGGCCTCTATCTGCATTCTGCGGGCAGAGCCGTGCTCATTTCTGAGTTCTGCAGCCTCTCCAAGTCCAGGTAGCATGATACCTGGCTGTTCTCTCAGCCAGAAAGTTTAGCTACCAAAGGGCAGTGCAGCCTCTCTCCATCCCCTGAGCTGAGAGGAGAGATGGTGGAAAGGAAGGGACTGCTGACATTTGCAAGGCTTGGGGCTTTAACTCTTCTCAACAGTCCACCAAGGTCTTCTCTTCCTTTTACAGGTGAGAAAACTGAGGGCAGCTCAGAGAGGTGATGGAACTTACCAGAGGTCACACAGCTACAAAAATAACCATCCCAGTCCTTTGGACATCTCTCCCCAAACCAAGTCTTCCCCAGGAAAAGCAACAATGGAGATGCAAGGGGATATGTGATAACTAGAGACAGTGAGCACTCCAATCCAGAGCCAGCAGTTAAAATGCATCGAGGGCAACCCAAGAGTTGTAACTCTTGTCGCCGCTCATGATTTATGCAGACATCTCCCATTAGCTCTAATGGATGTGGGGAGCATAAATCTCGGGGCGCAGCTCCAGACAGGCTCTTGTGATCTAAACGCCACTAAAATCGATGACATCGCCCCAGTATTGATATGGCAATTGTGGCGCTTCATAAATAGGCCTGGCAGGTTGGGAAGAAGGTTGGCCTGCCTGCCACAGCCTGACCGCAATGCCGCTGCTGGTGGCAACCACGTCCCTTGGGAGCTGCTCCAGCAGAGTGGGCCAGAAGCACGGATCCAGAGCCAGGACACTGGGTTCAAATCTCATCTTCCCATCTCACTATCTTTGTGACCTGCCAAGCTACTGACGCACCCTGAGGCTCTGTCTCAAGATCTGTAAAATGAGAATTAAGTGAATTATCATACACACAGTCCTTGAATCGTTGTGAAGTAAAGCTTCACTCTGAGAAATACAAAAGGCCTGCATAGACTATTCAAGAGAGAGAAGCAGTTTGTTTGAATTTGTCCTGGAGGCCTTCCCCGCAGAGTGCGACACCAAAGCCCAGCTGGCAAGAGGGCCAGGATTCCTGAGAGGGCCTTTGAAGGTTGATGCCCATGAGTTCATGCAGGCATCTGGAAAGGTGGGTGGGAGGCTGGACCCCACCAGCAGTGCACACCCAGGCTTCTGCCCCAGCAGGCACAGCTGCCCACAGGACAACACCACCTGTGAGGACCCCCCCCGCCGCTCCAGCCCGGGTTAAACTCAGCGCTCACAGCCACGCCACCTCTTTCTCTGCCCCTGATTGAAGACAAATGAGCACATAAGAAGCTGGGTCTGAAACTCTCTGGAAGGCGGGAATTATGTTCTATTCTTTACATAGATATTTCGATCAGTGTTTTAAAAATAAATCTATGAGGAGGTCTTTGCTCTCCAAAGATAACCGGTAACAGAGACAAAGGCCTCTGTGAGTCCACTCAGTTCACAACGAGGAGTGAAGAAAAGCTCTTATTCAGACTTTGTCTTGAAAATTAAAATGATAAATGATAAAGATATGTTTATTTTTAGCTTATCTTTTTAAACGTGATCATTGCAAGTCTGCTAATTATTAGAATGAACAAAAGGTAAGTGATGGGTTGGCAGAATCACTCCAGCATTCGCTCTGGACAAACCCACAGAAAAGCAAAGCAGGGTGCACGGTGTGATGGAAAGGAGAAAGCCCAGCAGCTTCCCCCTCGCCTGGCTTCAGCTGTCCTAAGCCTGCGGGCTGCACTCCCTGCAGGTCCAGAGCTTACTGATGCTGCCTCTGCACCATAGGAAACAAGCACAGAACGGGGACGCTGAGAACCGGATGAAAAGAGAGACAACAAAAGCCCGCAGAAGGTAGGCTAGATGCGCTGAATCAAGGAACCGTGAGCTCAAGCTGGCTGCCAGGCAGCTTTAGGGGATCCTTCCATCTTCTCCCCGTTTGGTCCAGGCCAGCCCCCCACCAGAGAGCTTTCATCTGGCTGTATAAACCAAACTGCTGGGTCCTAGATAGGGGCCAGGAGAGAGTGGGCGTGTGGAGTCCTTGATCTTCCTACCGGATCTGAGGACTTCAGACAAGATGAACCACCAAACAGGGAGCGATGAGACTGCCTATTTCTTTCCAATGCTGAAACCCGGGAAGCAGTATTGGTGAAGCCATTTCAGCCCTGCTCTTCCACTGTGCTGGACAGAGCACGTCTACAGGCATCTCACACACCAGCCCACAGACAGCACCTGGACACTGACCTGCTCTACCAGCTAGAACCCTGGAGCCCCAGACACAGTGGCTGCCAGTTTCTCCATACCAAGGAACTCTGCAGGAGGTCTCTTTCTACAGACTTCTCCCAAGCTCCTGCCCACTTACCCAGAGGTGAGAAGACAGAAACAGCCAGAGGCTGGGCTCCATGCTGGAATCACACGATGATATGGTCAGAGGCAGCTCCACAAGGACCTCCCTCCATCTCAGCCCTGGTCCAGACACAAGAGAGCTACAAAACTGCCAGCCACAGCTCTTATCCAATATGGGCACTCCTCTCCGGGAGCTCAGAATAACCATAACTTACCAAGCCCCCTCTGTGCGCCAAGTACTGTGCTCCACCATCGCATTTAATCCTGCAACAACTCTACAACTCAGCTACTCATTCTACAAATGGGAGAGCCAAGACACATGCCTAAGAAGTGGTATCAACCAGATTCTAACTCATGCCTGCTGAACGCAGAAGACCATACTCTTAATAGACCAACCAGACTGCCCTCCAGCAATTTCACTGGGAGCAAGAACTCTGCTTATCTGCTGCCTCAAACAAAATCTGACATGGATAGATGCTCAAAAAATATCTAGTTAGGCTCTGTCTTTGCTTCCCTTGTGGCTCAGCTGGTAAAGAATCTGCCTGCAATGCAGGAGACCTGGGTTCAATCCCTGGGTTGGGAATATCCCCTGGGGAAGGGAAAGGCTACCCACTCCAGTATTCTGGCCTGGAGAATCCATGGACTGCATAGTCCAAAGAGTTGGACACGACTGAGCGACTTTCAACAGGCTGTGTCTATACTTTACAACAACCTGGAAAATTATATATTAAAAAAAAAAAAAAACTTGGCGGATAATTTAAGATTCATAAAACTTCTTCCAAGCCATGATTAGTTAAGTAAATCCTGACTGTGAGCTCGTGAAGGCAGAACCTCAGTCAGATCCTTGGCTTACTCTCCCAGAGCCCCACTGCTCTCCTGCTTTGCATTTGAACTTGTGAACTTATGATTCACTGAGTAACATCTGTCTTTCCATTAGGGTCTGTGTTACCTCAGCATCATCTCCACGACGGGCACATAGTAGGCACACAGTGAATATTCCTTGAAGGAAGACATAAATGACCAGTAAGGAGGTCGGTATGACTGGACAGTGGCCAGGAAGGAGAGAGCATAGGGAATGGGGAGGGGCTTCAGAAATGAGACTTCTATACTGACGGGGAGCCCTGGACACCTCCAAGCCTTCCATCAAGACCTGGAGTTTCCTGTCTCCTTCTGGATCTCCACGTGGGATTGGGGCAGGCATGGCCCCCAATGTTCAATGCCTTCAGGATAGACTTTATTCATCCAGATCCTCAAAATGTTCCTCAGTCATTTTAAATATGGAAATGTTGTCCTGAATAGGAGAAAATGCTCTTAAAAATTATGTTTTGCCTTTCAAATGAGCAAAGATTCCTTGAAATTCTGAAAGTAAACAAATTAGGGTAGAAGATCTCCAAATAATCACATAAACTCCAATTTCCTATGTTTTAACATAAACATCAAAATAATAAACTCAGGCATATATGAGGGGGAAAAACATCCAGCCTGATGCTGTTGCATTCTTTAGAAGCTGAAACCTAAATGACTAAATTGGCAGTTTATTAACAGGAAAATTATGCTAAGTAGCTTCATGTTGATGTCAAGAATTTTATGCAGCGAGTTATGGTGTGGTACCCTGAGTGCCTCATTTGCATTTTCTCATTTAGACAGAACAATAGCTCCAAATGAGTGCAGCATGTTCACATTACACACCCAAGAACACTTGCACAGATGGAAAGGAATATCTTGATACCAAAGTGATTAAAGCCTTTTGTTCATTACGCTCCAGCCTAGACTTAGGGGAAAGGGGAGATTAACGTCATTTAGGCTGGTAATGAAGGGACCTGGGACCAGAGCTCTTAAATTTCTCAGAGGGCCAGCAGCCATAGCTTATAGGACTCTATTTTTTAGCGCTCACCTGGTTTGGTTTTGCTCAATGGGAACTTGACAATGTGAGATGGATAAATCAATACCTTCCCCAAAACACATTATAGAAGGCCTTGTGAAATCTGCCTCAATCATTCAGGAAGACTATCAAGGAGACCTGTGCACAGCCCATACCTGCAAAATCTGGGCTACTCAGATCCGCAGAGTGGGTGCTTCCCATTGGTTTGTCCAACCAATGTCTAGCAAAAACACAAATTTACTGAGCATGCACTCTGTGCTTAGTGCTTCACTGGAAGAGGCAGCAAAAGAAAGCAGTGTGTTATCTCTGTAAGAGCTTATGGACCAATTGAGGAGACAATCCTTAGATGCGTGGCATCGTTAGAAACCACGTGATTATACGTAACCAAGAACTGGATCAAGTGCAGGTAAGCATGTAAATGCAGTTGCAATTAATCATGGCCATGGGCCAGGAATGGATCGCTCGAGGAAGTGACTCTTAGAGCATCTAAAAATCGATGCTCAGATGGAAGGGGCTGCACAACATGAAGAATAAAAGCACAGGTGAGCATGACATCTGATAGAGAGACCATCAGGAGGACTTGTATTAACATCACTCAAGGCTCAGTTTTCCAAAAAACCTGTGGCTACCGGTAAAGACTTGCCTCAAAACGCAACAAACCTTTTCAAGACTTCATGGGGCAGAAACAATGCTACATGTTGACCAAATCTCACTTCACATTCCTTCCTTTTCTGGGAACATGTAAAACTGTGTTTCCCAGCCCCACTGCCATCAATCAGGACCATATACTTAGTTCCACGCAAAAGATAAACGTTGTTTAGTCACACTGAGCTTTAGAGGGTGTTTGTTACCGCAGCATAGTCTATTGTATCTTGACTAATACATTGAACAAACTTATTCGTTATCTAAAGCCTGACATCATATATTCATACAGTTGTCCAAGGGCTTGTCCAAGGAGAGTGCTGGGCACTCCATTAAGCACTGGCAACACATGAGTAAGCAAGAACAACAGAGCCCCTTCCTTCATGGGTACTGTCAAACGGAAATCAATCCCCAATATAAACGTCTATGGACCACAAAGCTCAATTCCATTCTTTTAAAAGGAAGCTTTAGTTTCTTTTTATTTATTTTTAATTGGAGGATAATTGCTTTACAATGTTGTATTCGCTTCTGCTGTACAACAACATGAGTAAGCCATAAGTATACATATATCCTCTCCCTCTTGAACCTCCCTCCCGCATTCCCATCCCACTCCTCTAGGTCACCACCGAGCTGAGCTCCTTGTTTTACAGCAGCTTCCCACTAACTATCTGTTTTACACATGGTAGTGTATATTCTATTCTATTCTCTTGACTCAGCCCACCCTTTCCTTCCCCCCAGGCCCACATGCCCATTCTCTACATCTGTGTCTCTATTCCTGCCCTGCAAATAAGTTCATCCGTGCCATTTTTCTAGATTCCACGTATATGCGTTAATATACTATATTTGTTTTTCTCCTTCTGACTTACTTCACTCTGTATAACAGGCTCTAGTGACACATCTACGCCACTGTTCAACGCAGCACTATTTAAAATAGCCAGAATCTGGAAGCAACCTAGATGTCCATTGACAGATGAATGGATAAAGAAGTTGTGGTACATATACACAACGGAGCATGACTTAGCCATAAAAATGAATGCATTTGAATCAATTGAAGTGAGGTGCATGAACCCAGATTGTTTCTTAAGTTCCTGAACTGGCATAAGATCTTCCAAACCAGTTCTTTGAGTGTAAGTACCTGTCTCTAGGCCAATCGGGTTTTTGGCTTGTCTCCTACCTATTCCCTGAAAGTCAGAGTGTCATCAGCCAGAATGGCCCTACAGGCAGCCACTCTCTGGCCTATAAATTGTTTTTTCTGACTCCCATTTTGAGAGTAAGCCCTGGAAGTTCATTATCACAGATAACACTCGTGAAAGGGCACTAACTTCAGAAGTTCCAAAGAGGCATGTGATAGAAACACCTTTCTTTTTTCTTCAAAACAATACTATTATTTCATTAGAATGAAAGAAACATGCTGAATTTTTTTCAAAATGTCCTTTGAACTTTATTGTTTTTTAAAAATTAACTTTACTGAGGTACAACTTACCAACTATAAAATGTACCCACTTTTAACAATTTTATTGAAGTATAGTTGATTTCTGCTGTACAGCAAAATGATTCAGTTAAATTCAGTTCTTTTCCATTATGGTTTATCACAGGATAGGGAATATAGTTCCATCTGTTGTATAGTAGGACCTTGCTGCTTATCCATCCTTTATATAATAGTTTGTATCTGCTAATTCCAACCCCCCAGTCCTTCCCTTTTCCACTCCATCTCCCCCTTGGCAACCACAAGTCAGTTCTCTATGTCAGTGTATCTGTTTCAGTTTCATAGATAACTTTTAGACACCATATGTACAGGATATTATATGATATTTGTCTTGCTCTTTCTGACTTACTTCACTTAGTAGGATCATCTCTAGGTCCATCCATGTTACTGCAAATGGCATTCTTTTTATGGCTCAGGAAAATTCCATTGTATATATGTACTACACCTTCTTTATTCATTTATTTATCAATAGACATTTAGCTGGTTTCCAAATCTCGGCTATTGTAAATAGTGCTGCTATGAACACAGGGATAAAGTGCACCCATTTTAAACATGTTTTTATGCATTCTGACAAACTTGTGCACTCATGTAACCACCAACCTCAATCAAAATATAGAAAGCTTCCATCAATGTGAAAAGCTCCCTGGTGCCCCATCCCAGTCAAGCCCACCAACCCCAGGCAAACACTGATTTGCTTTCTGTGCTCAAGATTAGACTTTTCTAGATCTTCAATCAGCTAAAACCATACAATATTTATTCTTCTGTGTCTTAACTTCTTTCACATAGCATAACATTTCTGAGCATCATTCATGTCTTTACATGTATCATAATCCATTCCTTTTAATTGCTGAGTAGTACTCCATTGTGTGGATATACCATAATATGTACATGTTGATGTACATTTGGATTGTTTCCAGCATTTAACTATTATGAATAAAGCTGCTATAAATACCCATGTACAAGTTTTAGCATGAACTTGCTTTCATTTCATGTGGGTAAATACTTAGGAGTGGAATTGATGGGTCTTATCAATTAATAAGTATACTTTTAACTTTATAAGAAACTGACAAAGTATTACAAAGTGGTTGTATCATTGTACAGTCTCACCAACAAAGTATAAAGATTCCAGTTGCTCCATATCCTCTCTAACAAGGTATTCTTTTAATTGTAGCCATTCTAATGTATGTGTGGTGGTAGCTTCTTGCAGTTTTAATTTGCATTTTTCTAGTGACAAATAATGTGGAATTAGTTTTATTAGCCAGTCATATATTTTTGCATGTATGAAGAATCTTTCCAACTCCTTTGCTGTTTAAAAAATTAGCTAATTTGTCTTTGTATTATTGATTTGTATGAGTTCTTTATACCTTCTGAATAAAAGATCCTTGTAAGAAATACATACTGAAAGTATTTTCTCTCAATCTGTGGCTTGACTTTTCATCTCATTAACAGTGTCTTTAACATACAGGTGGCCAAAAAGCACATAAAAAGATAAACAACATCACTAATTATTAGAGAAATGCAAATCAAAACTATAATCAGATCACCTCATATTCATCAGAATACCCATCATCAAAAAGTCTACAAACAATACATGCTGAAAAGGGTGTGGAGAAACGGGAGCCTTCCTAGGCTGTTGGTGGGAATGTAAATTAGTACAACCACTATGGAGAACAGTACAGAGATTCCTTATAAAACTAAAAACAGAGCTACCATTTGATGCAACAATCCCACTCCTGGGCATATACCTGAAGAAAATAATTTGAAAACATACATGCACCCCAGTGTTCATTGCAGCACTATTCATAACAGTCAAGACGTGGGAACAGCCTAAATGTCCATCAACAGACGAACGCGTGAAGAAGATGCGGCGCACATAAACAACGGAACGTTACTCAGCCATGAAAAGAATGAGATAATGCCATTTGCAGCACCTTGGATGGACCTAGAGATTATTATACTGAGTGAAGTCAGACAGAGAAAGACAAACACCATACGACATCACTTACACGTGAAATCTAAAACAATGATAAAAATGTGTACTCATGAAACAGAAACAGACTCAGACTTGGAAAAAACTTAAGGTTACTGAAGAGAAAAGGTGGGGTAGGGGGATAAATTAGGAGCTAGGGAATAATATACATACACTGTTGAAAGTGAAAGTTGCTCAGTCATGTCTGACTCTTTGCAACCTCATGGACTATACCGCCCTGGAATTCTCCAGGCCAGAATACTGGAGTGGGTAGCTCTTCCCTTCTCTAGAGGATCTTCCCAACTCAGGGATTGAACACAGGTCTCCAGCATTGCAGGCGGATTCTTCACCAGCTGAACCACAAGAGAAGCCCAAGAATACTGGAATGGGTAACCTATCCCTTCTCCCACAGATCTTCTCAACCCAGGAATCGAACTGGGGTCTCCTGCATTGCAGGCAGATTCTTTACCAACTGAGCTATCAAGAAAGCCCAGTATTATATATAAACTAATCAACAAGGACCTACTGTATAGCACAGTAAACTACAGTCAATACTCTGTAATAAGCTATATGGGAAAAGAATCTGAAAAAGAATAAGTATATGAATATATATAAGTAAATTACTTTCCTGTGCACTACACCTGAAACGAATACAACATTGTAAATCAAATACATTCCAATATAAGATTTAAAAAGAACTGTCTTTAAAAGAGCAAATTGTTTTAGTTTTGATGAAATCAAATTTATCCATTTTATCCGGTTTATGCTTTTTGTGTATTACAAGTCTGCATATCCCAAAGTCATGAAGATTTCCTTTTTTTCCTGGAGATTTTATAGCTTTAGCATTTACATTTAGGTTTATGATCCATTTTGAGTTAATTTTTGTGTACAACCTGAGGTAAAAGTTGAGGATAATTTTATTCCATATGAGTATCCAGCTGTTTCAGCACCATTTGTCCATCGAATTAATTTGGCATCTTTGTTGAAAATCAATTGACCACATCTGCCTGGGTCTATTTCTGGCCTCTATTCTGTTCCATTGATCTCTGTGTCTACATTTTGCCAATATCACACCACCTCGATGACTATAGTCTTACAATCTTACAACCAGGTGGTGTATGTCCTCTAACAGCGTTCCCTTTTCAGATTGTTTTAGCCATTCTAGGTCCTTTCCATTTTCATATAAAATTTAGAACTTCATCTTTAGAGGGTATTTCAAAGTATGGTGTTTCACTGCATTGACCTGCCAGAAAAAAGATCAAACTAGATCCAGAGATGGAAAACTTCGACACAATGTGGAGGTTGACTAGTTCTGGGCAGTGATGGGGAAATGGGCTGTGACTGAGTTATGGCCTTGGTCTGTCTGTAAATGACTGGCCCATTGGAGACGTGCTCTCCATGAGCCACTCTCTCCTCAGATCTGTGATGTGTTTTGTTTAGGAGATGAATGTCTCTCAGACATGCATGTGATTCTTTTACACTGTTAATCATAGAGACAATCAACCTTCAAATTCGTGCCTCTGCCTCACTCCTTCCTTTCACCAAATCCTGGCTCATAGCCGGGGGTTACTAGTAGGAGTCTTGTCATCTCTGGGTGAGTTGGCCTGGATCACACACTGGAACCCACACGAGTGCAAAGAGTGGTAATAAAGCACTATGAGAGCTCTGGAGATTTGGAAAAGGATGAAGTTCTACACCTCAGTAAGGGGTTGTTATTAATAGCGACCTTCCTAGTATTTGAAAGAGAGTATCTGGGCATGTGGGACTGAGGCTGTCTTCATGACTCCACAGTTACAGTCAATCACATGAAAAGGGCAGTTTTTCCCTTTTGCTGGGCATCAGTTGTACCTCCATTTGTGAACACAGGGTAGATGCATGTGGGAAAATGAAGAGGAAACAGTCCGGATCAGAAATTTCACCAGTATCTGTGTCATTCATGAGATAAAATTTTTTTTTCTTTTTTTTAATATAAATTTATTTATTTTAATTGGAGGCTAATTACTTTACAACATTGTATTGGTTTTGCCATACATTGACATGAATCTGCCACGGGTGTATATGTGCTCTCCACCCTGAACCCCTCTCCCATCTCCCTCCCCATGCCATCCCTCTGGGTCATCCCAGTGCACAAGCCCCGAGCATCCTGTATCATGCATCGAACCTGGACTAGCGATTCGTCTCACATATGATAATATACATGTTTCAATGCCATTCTCCCAAATCATTCCACTCTCGCCCTCTCCCACAGAGTCCAAAAGACTGTTCTGTACATCTGTGTCTCTTTTGCTGTCTCGCATACAGGGTTATCGTTACCATCTTTCTAAATTCCATATATATGCGTTAGTATACTGTATTGGTGTTTTTCTTTCTGGCTTACTTCACTCTGTATAATAGGCTCCAGTTTCATCCACCTCATTAGAACTGATTCATATGTATTCTTTTTAATGGCTGTGTAAAGGGCAATGACCACCTCCCCATCCTCTCTCTCCCTTGGTCTCTGTTCTGAGGTCAGAGCCCAGATTAAGCCAGCTGAGTACAACATTATCATCAGACCAGCCTTCTGACTTTCACCTTCTCCAAAATGCTGAGATGTCCAGGTGGCTAATGTCATCTTCCCCATGCAGAACTGATACCCATAGAAGCTAATCTTTATCCCTATGCCTGATCCCTGGGCTTGAGCCCTCCTCATTCATACCTACCAGAGAGAAGCCAGGCCAAAAAGAGACTGCACGACCCAACTTGTCCATGCCATTCATCTAGACATTACTGAGTACCCTGCAGTACTCAGTCTTGCTAGCCATGGGGATACTTGCTATCAAGAGACGGCACCCAGACCTAGAGATTATCATACAGTATGAAGTAAGTCAGAAAGAGAAAAATAATACTGTATATTAACGCATATATGTAGAATCTAGAAAAATGGTATAGATTATCTTATCAGCCAAGCAGAAATAGAGACACAGATGTAAAGAACAAATATATGGAAACCAAGGGGAAAAAGTGGGGAGTGGGGAGGAGAAATTGGGATATTGGGATTGACACATACATACTATTGATACTGTGTATAAAATAGATAACTAATAAGAACATACTGTATAGCACTGAGAACTCTACTTAATACACTGTGGTGACCTGAATGGGAAGGAAATCCAAAAGGGAGGGGATGTATGATTCATTTTTCTGTATAGTCGAAACTAACACAACATTGTAAAGCAACTAAACTTCAATAAAAATTAATTAAAAAAAAAAAACAGAGAGAGAGATGGCATCCACCCCTGAGCACAACACAGCTGACAGTGCCTGAAAACACCCTTTCAGAAAAGGGAGTCCTTTACCTAACCAGCTTTACAGCAAATGCTAAAGGAACTTCCCCAAGCAGCAAACACAAGAGAAGGAAAAGACCTACACAAAATAAACCCAAAACAATTAAGAAAATGGTAGGAGGTTCACACATATCGACAATTACCTTAAGTGTAAATGGACTAAATGCACAGACCAAAAGACATAGACTGAGCAGATGAAAACACGTTGGTGTACACACTTTCACTTACCACATCACTCTGCGTAACCCCCCGACCTGTATGTAATCATTTTATACTGTTAGGTTCATCATGTTTCCATTATGGCTTGCAGTTGTAATGATCTTTTAGTTTTTGTCTGGCTATTGATGGTGAAACTGTAGTAAGTCTTCTAGTATTGTGATTTTTGCTTAATAAAGAAAAAAAAAAAAGGAAAAGTGGTCCTGAAGCTGGTGTGTCCTCCATCAGTAAGGGGATGGGGCAGCTGAAGGGCAGCTTTTCATCCATGTTCTTTACTGGGTGCTTCACTTCACCACATCATAGCCATTCTTGCTCTCCTCCAGGAAATGCTGCTATGGAAATTATACTAATTTCCTTTATCCCCGTGGATGAGCCGAAGGAAGCAGCAAAAGGTTTTTCTGTGGCTCAAGGGGCATTTCTTATAGTCATGAGGTTTAACATATTTTAGTATTGTGTGCGCTGAAAATAATAAAGGGCTAGATTTAAGACAGGCAGGGCAGTTGGCTGTGAATAGAGAAAGAGGATCCCAGTTGAATAATACACCTTCAACTTCAAAAAAACTATGAAGGGATTCAATTTGTAAAACCAATCAGTCTTCAGATATTGAAAATAAAGTCAGTTTGAACAATTCTTTCCTTTATTCCCATCCTTTGCTGAATGAAATTAAGAAAGGCATATCACCACTCCACATGCAAGATAAAACACCATTTCACACGAAAAGCAGTCTCATTTTTTTTCAAAGTCTGGAGCCTCCTATGTTAATGTTGGAATTATTATCGAGCTGCAAATTGGAGCCAGTGGCATGTCAGTGTGTTAACTACAAACTCTGAAAGCGGGGTGGCAGGTGGGGATCTATCACTTTATTTTCAATCATGTCTTCACATGATACAAACCACATCCTCCATCCAGAGCTAACTATGTCCCAGACAAAGAGGAGATGCAGGGACCCAGAGAGCCATCAACTTTCAGAAGTAGTGGGACAGAAAATGAAATGGAAAAGCCCCAACAGGCAGCAAACCTGGCAACAACAAAAGGCATTTCAATGACTAGAAGGAGATTTAGCTTGACCCTCGTAGAAGCTGAAATAGAGATGGCTACTTCCTGGGGGAGCTCAGAAATTGTAATAGACAGATCAGAACATTAGCTTCAACTTTTTGTTTAAAAAGCCACCACGACCTCTTCTTCCATTGCCGAAGTGGTCACCTTGCCAGGGTTATATCTGTGCAGTAAATGTACCCCCACCATCTGCAGGAGTCATCAATGTTTTACCCAGTTGGCATGGGTAACAGTCACCAAGGGCTGTGGGATAAGGCTAGCTGGGAAAAGACAATCTGCCGGATGCTCTCTTCAAGAGCCCAGGAGCAGCGGAGGCTGCCCTGCAAGGCAGAAGTAGGATAAGGAGGTCTTGTTAGGGACAGAGAGGTGAAGATGCAGCCAATATCTCAGCTTCCAAGGCCAGGAAGAAGATCACAAAACAAGACATAAACTCGTTCCACAAAGGTACTCTAGAACCATTCTACACTAATTTTTAAAGGGCAGTTCTGGCCATCCCACTGAAATAAACCCTTGACACCATTACATAGTGAGAAGGCCAGGAACGGGCAGAAGCAGAAAAACGCAGAGGATTCCAGGACTGCATTAGGGTGACCGAGAGGACAGGGGCAGTCACTGGCCTGGGGGAGCCCATGGCCACCCCTTCAAACCCCATCAGGAACTATGGGTCTGGCAGGGAAGGGACAGGAAGAGAGAAGGACTGACAACTCACAGACAGCTTTCCTTGGTCCTTCGTGCACATAAAGAAAGAACAGGAAGGTAAAGGGGTCAAGGTGAGGGCAGCACCCAACTCTGGGATGTTCTGTCCACAGCCTGACCCAGATCAAGGCGAGGGCCTGCAGAAGAGATGCCATTCCAACCTTTCGAAAGGGCTGCACCTTACACCCACCAACAGATTTGCATTGTTCCAAGCCTGGGAGTGGTGCTTCCCAGGTGGCATTAGTGGTAAAGAACCCACCTGCCAATGCAGGAGACTTTAGGGATGTAGGTTTGATTCCTGCATCAGGAAGATCACCTGGAGGAGGGCATGACAACCACTCCAGTATTCTTGACTGGAGAATCCCATGGACAGAGGAGCCTGGGGGGCTACAGCCCATGGGATCGCAAAGAGTCGGACATGACTGAAATGACTAAGCACGCAAGCTTGGGAGTGGCCAATTGAGATAGAAAATTGAGTAAAAAAGGATACCTCCCTAGCATTTAGCAGATTATGAATATTCTACAAACAATGCCGCAAATGGCCCCCTTGGGTCAGGGATCTGGGGGTGAGAGGCTGTGGAAACACAAGTCTCCCAGGTGCTGGTTCAGAGCTCCCAGGTGTCCATGTCAGAGCCTCTGCAGCTACAATCCTGGGAACCTACATACCTTCCATCAGGACAGCAACCCTAGAAAACCTCCCAGAATGGACCACAGGATCTGGAAACGTGGTGCTGGCATAAATAAGTTACCCCAACTTTATCACTGGAAGCAGGATTCCATGTTCCCTAAGCAAGATGCCTCCAGACATGGGCAGTAGGGCTTAAAGAGTATGACTCCTAAGTCCTTGAGGGACAACGCCTTTGTTAAAGAGACTAGACTCAGTCTGCATGCATACAACTGTCCTTTTGGGAAATGCAACATGGTATGAAGTGACTTAGAGACAGAATGGTCTCCAACAAACTGAATTACTGAGAGAGAAAAAAAAATGGAGGTGGGGAGAGTATCAGATAAAGTTCTTTAGTTGTAAGCAATGCATATCAGAAGGAAGCACGCAAGGGAAGGAGGGAGGGGGAAAGAAAAGAAAGAAGAGAAAAGAAAGGAAAAGGAAAGATCCCAGGAAAAGAAAAGATAAAAAAGAAAGGAATTTATCAGATGGTTAAAGGGACACTCAGAGAATCAAAGGTCTTACGGACGACAGGAAGTCAGTCACCCTATGAACTGCCCTGTGTGACATGAGTCATGTACCCTCCTCAGGGCACAGAACTCAGGACAACTCTACTCCAGATTCAAAGTCCAGGAGAGGGTATCTGGAAGGTCCAGCTCAGGCACGTGCCCGCCTCTGGTCTAGCTCTGTGAGCAATGGTCCCTGCAACCTGGTACAGGAAATTCCTCAAAAGTCAAGAAGGAGCCTTACCAGAAAAGGAAGAGAAAAAAAAGGAAGGGAGGAGCCAAGTTGCTGAAATAAAAGAAGCCCATCATGTACAAACTCTTGGCTGCTTGGCACACGCTTGCCTACATATTTAGATTCATGAACACACACACGTGTGCCCATACACACACACACATTTTATACACACGTGTCTGTCCAGAAGGCAGAATAACTTAGGGCTTTAGAACCAGACTGTCAAGGTTGGAGTTCTGTCTTGACTTTGAGAGAGCTACTTAAACCTTCCATGTCTATTTTCTCATTTGTGAAACAGGGGTGCTATCCCTATGAAGGCTTGCTGGTAGGATTAAACAAATAATGCCTGTGAAGTTTTAGAACAGCATCTGACAGCCAGTAAGAGACCAGGAGGTGTTCACTGTAGAGGTTTCCTCACACACACTTTTTAAAAATTCCTCCATCTAACACTGTGTTATGATCTCATCCCTTCTCAAAAGGAAGCAGCCCAAAGTCATTTCTAGTTACTGCATCCAACTTCAAGGCCAGGATTTCTGGGTAATGTTCACTTCTCCCACTCAATATTCTACCACCTACAGACTAACTGGTAAATTTACTCACCACCAACACACTCTACTAACAATGGGAGAAAGGAAGAAGAAAAAGATAATTTCAAGATGATATGATTCAGAAAGCAAGCAAGGAGATATAGAAAGAATACTGTTCTTTGTACCACCCCGCTCCCAAACTCAGAGGGATGAATGTCAGATTCTAAAAATACCTGGCCCTGGGCATTAGAAGGAGTTTCAGGAACAGAGGGCTGAGCTCAGTGGGAGCATTCCTAAGAACATCTAACACTCCTGGCTCCTATTCTGTGCTCACCAACAACCTTTTGATAATCAGAGCTGTTCCAAGGCCTCCAACAGTCTCTAGCAGAACAACGTCACCACCTGGTCATCTGGTAGACCTTTGTCCACTTGCAACTAGTAAACTGACTTATAGTATACACCTATATGAAGTTAACATGAGGTTAGTCTGACCAGAGCAGTTTTTTAAGGAACTAATTTTCTTCACATAAACAAAGGTCCTGGGACCAGATATTGAAGTGATATGGAAACATATAATCTTATTTATCTCTTATCCTAAGGCTGGAGAGTTCCAAAGTGGAGAGAGTAAGAGTTCAGGTCTCTCAACTATGTCCACCTCACCAAGACTCTCAATATTCCTCTTAAGACAATCACCCATTCACTCTTTCAGCAACATCTTATAAGCCCCTTCTCTGTGATGGGCTCCATAATGTGAAAGAAAGGTAACTAAACCAGGAGTCAGGAGACCTAGCTTTTACTCCCAGCTGTGTGATCCTGGACCACTGCCTTTCAAGACTGCAGGTCCCATAGCCACACAAGGAGGCAGGACAGAATGATTTGGCATGTCTTATTCAGCCTGAATCATGGCCCAATTCTACACAAGTTGGGGGAACTCACAATCCAGCTGGTCATTTCTGGTCAACAGCATCCTTTGCCAAGTCCAGCAAATCTGCTAGATGCCTTCTGGAGGGAGGTATGGCCAGGCCCAGATGGCTTATTAAAAGCAGGAAGTTTTTGTGATGACAAACTAGACATCAAGGAGAGACATGCAAGTTAACTGAAACATCTGAGCTTCCCATTTACTTTGAGATGATTTTTAAATTTCATTTTGGCTAAAGAAATTAGTCCATCTGTCTGACTTCTGGAGCAATTAGAGAACATAGAAGAACTTGAAAGGCAGAAAATGAAACACAAACAAATAAGAATGGGCAATATGACCAAGAAAGAAATGCTAAATGCCTCGGATGTGTCCCAAAGAAGAGATAGGAGGTAGCCCCTGGGAGTGGGCATGCAGACTGGACCTGACTGGGACAGTTCGTGGCCAGAGAGCTGCTCTGACCCTGATCTGCTTTGGGACTTCCAGGCAGCTGGGGTGGTGAGAAGGGAGGACAAAAACCTGACCTGGTTTCCCTCTTTATAAGCAGCAGAGAGAAGGGCTGAAGAAACCACAGGCACAATTTAAGGTGAACACACTTTTCTTGCCTGATACTTTCCAAAGGCTCACACTGGAGCAATGAACCTTCAACAATAGTGCATTCACATTTTGGCCTGGACTAGACAAGCCCTGGCCTGAAGGCAGAAATGGACACAAAGGAAGTCATCCACATCCTGGAGAGGAGTCAAAACGCTGTTTCAATCGGTACTGCTGCGCACAGCGCAGGAAAGTAGACTGAAGATGGAAAGGTCACAGGAAACCAGAGAGGTCAGCAGACATCCCCAAGGCCACACAGCAATCTAAAACATAAACACTCTTAACACCTGGTGTGATCTCTTTGTACAGGGCATCTAGAAAGTGGAAGGGAGGTTTCACAGAGAGCTGAAAGGCTGGGCATTTACACATCCACAGGAGGAAAAATACAGGGGATTTGGAGCTTGGTTAAGGTAGGGGGCCAAGGGAGTTATGGGGTCACAGTTATTTTTACACTACCTCTTGAGAGTAGCAATAAAGAGGAAAGGAAAAGAGATAAAGCAGTACAAAGGGAGTGCTGGCAGGCAGTGTGATGGCCAATGAGGTGTAGAGCACGCTCCAGGGTGCAGGAAGATGCTGGACCTGAGAGAAAGCACACAGGCACTGCCTGCCAGGCGCCAGCACTCTAAGTCTGCTCAGAGGTTTTTACAGAGAAAAAAAAAAAAAAATAGCTTTCTAATTAGCTCTAAAATGAGTGCTCCGACTTCCCCCTCATTCTGTGATTCAGCTTCTCTGAAGCATCTCCCAGCCCCCTTTGCCAGAAGGCTGGGGAGACCCTACTCAGGGTCTATCTGATAAGCACCACTCACCCCAAGCTGAGAAGCGGTACCCAGTGATTCACGCACAACCAACCCACCTGCTCCCCCTGGGTGCCTAGGGCTGATGGGTCTGACCCATGGATGGAACGCCTTGAATCCAGAGCCAGTTGCCAGAGGAGCAGAAAACCCTCTGACAGGCAGTTTGTGGCCACGTGGGGCCCTCCCGGGTCTGTTTGCCACTGTGAGAAGGAGAGAAAACTGTGGTAGAGACTATAACCAGGGTCTGTACCCTGACTACCACCGGGACTGCACTGTGGACCCTGAGGAAGACAGCCCTGCAAAGAGGGTACCTCCACTCTCAACCGATCCTAGAACTCCTGACAGAAGAGCCATCAGGCAGAACCAGAGGGCCAATGGGATGCCATCTCGATTCCTCCCTCCATATTCCTGGGGTCCATCTGCTCCACAGCCCCCTTAATGTCCCTTTACACCCCTAGCCCAGCCCCAGGAACAGGGCTAGAAACTTCTAGAAAGCCCAACCATCTGCATGTCACCACTCCCTTCCTCATGCACCGCCTTCCTCCTGGGCTCCCCTTCTTGCTTTGAATCGGGCACTCACTCCTTGCTGTCTGCCCTGTGTTTTCCCACAAGGAGGTTCTTTCCTTTTCCACATGTCCAGGTCCTCAGATGCCTGGAGTTCAATCCAGGCCTGACTACTCCCCACCCAGGGGTTCCCCAGCATTCCATCATCATCTTCAATCAAATCCCCCTAGGAGGGGCCCCCTGTGCTGGCTTGGAACAACAGCCCAACCTGGACAGGACAGTCTACAACTAGATTGGACCTGATTTCCTGGACTTCTCATTGTGCATCAGCAGTTCAGGCCTTTCACACCACACATGGCTTCCCTGTGCTTAATTTCATTCATTGAAATGAAATGGATAGTCCAAGTTCCATAAAAGCTGCTACTTTGGGGAAGTGGTAGGTTCTTAAATATTTGTTGAATTAACAAATGAGTGCATGAATAAAAAACAGACATTCTCAAAGACATTTCCCCCAAGAAGTATTGTATATGTGGTTGGTATATATCTCTGAACCCTTGTATGTCAGAATCAGTCATTCTATTGTCTTTTCTCTCAAATAAAAACCAGCTTGGTTGGTTATAAAATCTTTGGATTCCAACTGCGTCTCCTGGTGGGTAATCTAGTTTCTCTAATTATGTGCTTATGTTGGTTTGGGCAAAAACTTTGCTTTGTTTAGGTTTTTCCATAGCTGCTCACAAAAAAAAATCTTAATGAACCTTTTGACCAACCCAATACATAGGAATTTTTACTTTTCTCCTTGAAGTTCAAAAATGTAGCCAGACCTCCTGAACCCACTGGTCAGTTTTAACACTACTAAACATGATGAACCTAGACATTGGGTACCTCTTGATGCTCATCATTTCATACACAAAGCACCACCTACAAAGTATTCTTACCAAAAATATTGAGCCAAAATCAAGGTTCTGGAGCTGACTTCCATTTTCAGGAAGCAAAGAAGACAAAACTACGAATTAAATGACACTATCAGGAAGTTAATAGACAAATCTAAATGATAGGGAATTCTATAAAACAACTGATTCCATTTCCATTGTATGAAAAAATAAAAATAAAAGGGAGTGTGCTCTGGATTAAAATAAGTGTTAAAAAACAAATATTTATTATCTCATAATTTCTATGGATGAAGAATTCAAAAGTGGAATAGCCAGGTAGTGGTGCTCAGGCTCTCTCATAAGGTTGAAGTCAGGATGTGAGCTGGGCTCTGGACTCATCTGAAGGTTTGCCTGGATCTGAGGAAGTGCTTCCAAGTTGGCTTACTCACATGGCTGGTAAGTTACACTCGGTGTTGGCAGGAGGCCTGAGTGCCTCCCCATGCAGACCTTTCCACAGGCTGTTGAATGTCCCCATGACATGTCAACCAGCTTCCCTCATAATGAACCCTCCAAGGGAGCGCACAGTGGAGCACTCATGTCTTTACAAATCAGATCTGGAAGTCACACACTGCTACTTCTGCCACACACCTTATGAAATCAAGCCACTAAATCCAGCCCACATTCAAGAGGAGGGGAACTGGTCTCCATCTTTTGAAGGGGAAAGTGTCAAACAATTTGAAGACATACCTTAAAACCACCATAGCAAACAAATGCAATGTGTGACCTTTGGATCATGATTAAGACAAACCAATTGTAAAGACATTTTTTAAACATTCAGGGAACTGTTCTTGTGGATAGATACTAGACAATGCCAAAGATTATCGTTAATTAAGTATGATAATAGTGTTATAGCTACAAGAGAAAACACATACATTTTAAGAGATAGATCAGATCAGTCGCTCAGTCATGTCCGGCTCTTTGTGACCCCATGAATCGCAGCACGCCAGACCTCCCTCTCCATCACCAACTCCCGGAGTTCACCCAGACTCACGTCCATCGAGTCAGTGATGCCGTCCAGCCATCCCATCCTCCGTCGTCCCCTTCTCCTCTTGCCCCCAATCCCTCCCAGCATCAGAGTCTTTTCCAACGAGCTAAACATATAAAGAGGATGATATATCTGAGATTGGCTTCAAATTACTTCAGCAAAACTTAAAAGGCAAGAAGCAAAAAGAAAGAAGAAAAAACAGGAAAAGGAATGGAGGAAAGTGAAGAAAATATGGCAACACTCTGACAACTGTTAAAATCTGGGTGATAAGTACAAGGGCAGGGCAGGGGGACGTTGCCATACTCTCTATTTTTATGCTTGAAATTTTCATAATAAAAAAATGTTTTTAATGCTACCAGACTAATAGCTAGATACAGATCTCATACATCTCGCCTAGAGCATGGCAAGAGCCCTTTCAATTTGCATATACATATCTTCTCTCAGCTCAATATTTTCTTCTGTGACATCTTTATTCTTTCTATTTCATCCGCTCTGCTCTCTTCTCCAAGAGCCCCAGCTATCCTAGCATTCACCCTCTGCTCTCCGTGTCTGTCATCTTTTCCCTCTTTGGACTCCTTTGCATTCAGAGAAGATGTCTTGTATGTCTGCTGATCAGCATCCTGAGTAAACCAGCGAGAGTATGAGAGTAAGTGGGGGACTGGGTAGTGGAGGACCTCAAAGAGCAAGGCATCCCTGTGGGGCTGTCAGAGGAGGAACCTTAACAGGAACTGCCTCCTTATGACCTTCCTCTCCTCCTGACAGGCTTCTCAGCATCCAAGAAAGATCCCCCTTCACCAACATCCATCAGATGTGAGTCCCCTAGCAAGGCCCCAGAAACACCTCATGCCTAACTCTTCTCTAAAATCAGCATGAGTTTAGGAAGAAAAGACCATAACATATTCCATGCTGGCTTTCTTTATTTCTTTGTCTTTGCCTTCTTTTCTTTCTTTCTTTTTTTTTTTTTGTTTGTTTGTTTTTTTCCTTTGATAAAATATGTGTCCATTCTCAAACAACTTTTGCCATTTTTAATCTCTACTGCTCCCTTCCTGCCTCTAAGCCATGGTATATTAACAAGGGTCTGAAGATCTCTTTGCAATAACAGCAACACAAAAACATTTGCCAACCTGCAACTGTAGGTCTATTTTGTCATAAGCAAACTGGGGCCTCTATAAGCTGAAGAGAGGCCCCACATCTTCATAATGGTACATACTTTATTTTTCCTATCCCTCAGTTTGTCAAGATCAAACCAGTCAATCCTAAAAGAAATCAACCCTGAAAATTCATTGGAAGGACTGATGCTGAAACTGAAGCTCCAATACTTTGGCCACTTGATATGAAGAGCTGACTCATTGGAAAAGACCCTGAGGCTGGGAAAGATTGAGGGCAGGAGAAGAAGCAGGTGACAGAGGATAAGATGGTTAGATGGCATCACCGACTCAGTGGACATGAGTTTGAGCAAACTCTGGGAGATAGTGAAGGACAGGGAAGGCTCGCATGCTGCAGTCCATGGGTTTGCAAAGAGTCTAACCAAACAGCAACTGAACAACAACAGTTTATAAGGATCAAAGAAGCATTTCCTGAAGACATGCCCTAGTGTTACACCTTAACTGAAAGAAGGGGAGAGAAGCAAAACCAAGTCATGACAGAATCATCAAAGCTAGCATCCACTTCTATACCACCAACTCTCTGACTCTGTAAGACAGGTCTTCAGTCTCTGGTGCTGGAAATGCAGAGAAAGATAACCAGTGGCGGGAACTGTGTGTAACCCACACTCAACCACCCCTGGCCTTAATACTATCTGGGGACTGTGGCTGGAGGTTAGAGAACTAGCAGCCATTGTGCAGTATCTCGTAGGCCACACCAAGGGGGCTTCCAGGGAGTGTGGACTTTGTTCTTTAGGAAAAAGAAACCATGAAGGACAATCTCAGTTGCATTCTAGGAAGATCGTTCTGTCTACAGAAGATGAATTGGAAGAGGAAAGACTGACGGCAAGAAACCTGTTAGGAGGTTGTTGTAAAGTCCAAAGTATCAATTATTACTTTAATTTGAGGAATGTTGACATGCCTAACCCATGCCTGTGGACATTTCCAGACCACAGCCTTTGATGTCAATAAGAGAGGCCATCAGTCTCATCAACTCCCCAGACTCTGTGATGGTATCTCTCATCGTCCATCAGAGCAACTGCAGAAGGAGACTTAAACAGCAACCTTGAATCCATCAATCTAGAATAAAGTAAAGTATTTTGAGACATCAGTGCTTTAGTTATTATCAGCCATTTGTTACGTATGACCCTTCTCATTACTCACCTGGATGCACAATGAATGAACCACAGCATCACAATCAAGACAAGAGAAGCCAGGGGTGTATGACCCTGGGGAGTGCCCATGGAGAGGGAAGGAAGGAACTTGAAGTAACCAGACAGCTATCAGAATACGCTCAACCTGTCTCTGGTTCTTTGAGTAGAAGCTTTCCATCAGCCTCCTGCCTAGGCTGCCCTCACCCAGGGCTCCTGCCAACTGAGATGGAAAGAACCACTGGGCTTCTACTTCCCAGTCTCTCCTGCTCTCCTTCACAATACACAGTCCCAGAGCACAGAGACTTATTGGATTAAAGGCTTCCTAATTGGATTTTCTTGGCGTTTTCTCTTGGAAGATTTTAGTACTCTCAACTGTGAACTTGCTGGAGTTTGCTTGCTTGTGTGTGTTTCCTTATAAAGCAAAGAATATTCCATATTGCAGACCCTTGTCTCCATCTGTGAAGCATGTAGAATGAAAATGTGGTCTCAGCCTCTTCTGTCTCCTCCTGTGACCTAGACAGATCTGACCAAAGTCATGCTTGTGACCCCAACGCCTAAGGACAGAGCACATGAATGAGTCTTTGAAGGTTTGAAAAGCTCCTAATTGCCTCCTCTGCTTGTACCATCCCACTCTGCTCAGTCATCATGGTGGAGGTAGGAGTAGCTGCTCTTCTGACCCAAAGAACTTTTTTTGTTTCTCCAACTTGAAAGTGGGCCCTGACACCAACTTAAAGCTGTCTCTTACCTGCAAACTCCATTCTTCTTGGGGAGGTAATGCACTTCCCCAAGAAAGGATGGAGTTCTCATCTGGGAGATGAAAAAGGATTTTTAAAGATGGGAGCAGATGACCACAACATGGGCAGTCAAAGATATTCCTGAGATGCAAGCATGGTATATGAGTCACAGATGCCACCCCAGCTAAAAATAACTGGACTTTTCCTTCAAAGACCCTGATGCTGGGAAAGATTGAGGGCAAGAGGAGAAGGGGGTGACAGAGGATGAGATGGTTGGATGGCATCACTGACTCAATAGACATGAGTTTGAGCAAACTCCGAGAGATAATGAGGGACATGGAGGCCTGGCGTACTCCAGTCCATAGGATTGCAAAGAGTAGGACTCAAGTTAGCAACTCAACAACTGCAGTGAGGTAATGAAGTCTAGGCTGGGCCCCCACATCTCTCTCCCACCACTCCCCATCACTCACTCTTGCCCAGCTAGTTCCACTGTGGGGGTCCTCACTGGGGAGTTGCAGCAGTCCAGGTGCAAAGAGAAGCTGCCGCCATGTGTCTTACTGGGTTGGAGCTTACTGATCACTTGCCTTCAGCCAGCACACACCCCAACCCCACCCCCCACCATGGCATGGAGACAGGTATGCCCCTTGGAGACCACAGCTACCAGGCAAGAGGATGCCTACAGTGCTGCCAACAAAGCATCTGCATTTTTTCACTGAGCACCAAATCCAGATTCTAGTTAGATTCAACTCCCAGTTACACAGAATGCCCTAACCTGGAGGAAGAACTACAAATTATCACAAATTGCAAGTAGTCCAAAAATTTGGGCTACAGGGAGTCTGAGGAACCAATGAAGGCTTTGATGTGTTTTTTCAACATCAAGCAGTTGTGTGATTGAGTGGATCTTGCATTGGCATGGCAGTGAGCCTGCCAGCGGGCCCTGGGGAGTGGGTGGTAGATCAGGACCATGCCGCCACCAGCAGAGACTCACCATCTCACCCAGCTGGGAAGAGTTTGGGAAGAGTTCACGTGTTTCTCTTGCCCAATCAGAGGAAGAGCCAAGTCGAAAGAAGAAGTAAGAAATAAATAAATACACAAAAGAATATAAATTTAATAAATCGATTTAAAGAACTTCTGAAGAGAGCAGAAATCATACATTTAGGTCTCTCTCCATCATTAAAACAGCCATTCCACAAGCCAGCCTGGAAAATTTAGAAAAATTTCCAAGAGTGCTCAGGAAAGGTAAATGGCTTCAGGAGAATGAGCTCATGTTTAGTGAGCGCCATCCATGTGACAGGCACTGTGCTGAACACGTTGCATACATGATCCCCTCTGATCCTTACAATAACTCCATGAAGACAGTACAGTTATCAGCCCCAGTTTACTAATGAGGAAACTGATGCTTAAAGAGGTTGAGTAGCCTGCCAACAGTCACTCAACTAGTAAGGCACAGAACTGAGATTTGGACCAGAACTTTAGCTCCTAAGTGCTGATTAAGACCACCTTCAAAAGGTGGAAGAGAAATGTTTCAATTGCTCATACTAGAGACTGACATATCTCCAACCTGCAAGGGTTGGGGAGACATCTTCTTCTATAAGCCCATGCTCGAAGTCCTGCCCTGACCTGCTTTAATCCACAAGCAATCCAGATCCATGTTGTTAATGCCTCAACCTTGATAGGAAAATACTCGTGACATCCAAACCCCTACCTTCAGCCTGGCCCAGACAGTGTGTGTCAACCCACCCCCTCCCCAAACTCCCCAAATCCCACCGCAGGCCATGCAATGTTCACCCACTGATTGAAATAATGCAATTAGAGGATATAGAAAATCCATTCCACATGGTACCATCTGCATTCTCTTCTGACAGCTAATTTGATTGGCGCTTTTTAATCAATAAAGCACTCATGCAGCAGCCAGATAATTTGCCTCTATTTTTCCTACACCATTTGTAAGTGAAAAACACTCCGCCTCCCACCTCTGCAGTGACCCAGGGTGAAGTGGTGAAAACAAGCCCTATGAAATGGCAAAGAATATACTAAATGTGTGTCATTATGGGGCCACCAGGCCAATTCCCACGTCTGGAGGGGTGTTCTTCTTGGCCGGAAGCAATGAAACCCACTCTTCTATTTCCCAGCCTTACCCATTCTCTACAGGTACAGAAATGAAGCCCAGCCTAGAAGTGATAGGTGGACCCAAGCAGTCTGTATCTGAGCAGAACTTGAATCTGGTTTTTATTACCTTTTAGGAGAGTTTGAAGGTCAGTTTCTGGATACGTGGATGGTTGGACAAATGTGAGTAGCTGAGTGCATGCAGGTATGTGAATCAGCAAAGGAGAGAAAAGAGAAAAAAGATTGGAAGAAGCAAAGAAGGAGAATGGGCCTCAAGGGCTGAATATATGCAGAACACACGATTACTCCAATACTGATGACACAACAGTGGTCACTGGTGACAATGTACCTGAGGTCAAATTGCCTAGAAGCAAGAACTGAGGCAGGGATTTGGGTCCACATGATCTACTGATCAAATATTCTCAGGAATACTTATTGAACTCAACAAATATTATTAGGAGGACTGAGGACAAGGGAGAGAAAGGGGCAAGCAAGCGTGTGGCTGCAGCTGGAGGCAGGCTTCACCCAGACAGTGTGCATGTTCAGAACCACCAACCACCCCCATGAAGGTGGTCCCACCTTGAGCTGCGTGGGCGGACCTTTTGCACTTGTCAGTCAGTCATTCACCCCTGGGGTGACTGAGGTGGCAAAACTTCTTGGGCAAAGTAGCTCCCATTCGCCAGAGGGAAACTCCTAGAGAAGTTGGAGCACACGGCAGCCAGAGAATGGGAGCACTGGGAGAAAGAGAGCCAAATCAGGGGACAATAGCAGCCGGCACATCCTGTAACACACGCAAGAGCTGGAAAGCCAGAGAGACCACAGAGCCGCCCTCCCCGGGCGGGAATTCTGAGACCCAGGCTGTCACAGTGAAACTCAGGCACCCACACACATCACTCTGGCCAATCTTTACTAAGCTAACCGAGAATGGCACAAGGAGCCCATGTGACCTCCCTCCCAGCCCTCATGACTGAGGCTAACAACATGGAGTTTAGGAGATGCCTATGTCTTTAAGAAGACATCCAGTGCCACACTTCACATCTCAGAGTTGGCTTCTGACATCTTTGGACAACGCTCTCACTCTCCTTCACCCAGAGCATTGCCTCTCTAGGACAAACAGCTCCACATCGTGACAGATCACACTGCATCAGCTTCTGATTCTGGATCCTGAAGAAGGGAAACATGAGCGTGGCACTTTGCCAGAGAACCTTTGCGCGTGGGAGTCACTACATCAGTGTCACGGACACCTGCACCCTCTTACCTCCTGCAGGCCCACATGGTGACAAAGCGGCTCATTAATTTGAACATAAGTGCAGTCGATCATCCTGGTGCTTGGCCCGCATGATGCCAAGGAAGAAGCAGGGCTGCCCTGTGGAGTGTGCTGAGCAGGCAGATATTGGGAGTGGGCATGCCCAGCCACTATCAGAACACCACCGCCTGCTCCCAGAGCTTGGTGGCACACACACAGTGGCTGAGCGCAAACACAACCAGCACAAGAGAAGAAAATTCAGTGCCCCCCAAATAAAAGGGACATATCAGGAAACAAAAGCTATTTTCAAGGTTGATGACAAAGATACCTATACAGATGGAAGCACAGTGAAATCTCAGATGTGACTGCTAGAGGGCAGGTGTTAGGCAGTAATCCAAAGTTGCTACATGCAGAGCAACAGACCTACCTATGGGGGCACCTGTCATGCTTGGATGATGAGAACCCCTGAACACTCAGAGGGGTCCCTAAGGAGTCAGAGAGTAGAAGGGACATCATGATGGTAAAGCCAGACGAAAGGCACAATTAGCAACTGAAAAGTAAATTTTCCTCCTCTGGGAATGGAAGGAGTGGGAGGGGGGTTGGCTCTTCCAGTTGGTCCCTGTGACTTGGAGGTCCAGTGGGCTCTGCCGTGTCCCTGGGGGAGCACTGTGCACAATGGGGCAGAGAGCCTGTCTAAATGATGATGGGATGGGGCAAACACAGTGGCCATCAGACTCCACAAGCTGAAAGGACACAGCTCGGGGAGATGCACCATCATCACCCACTAGAAATTCATCCCTAGATGTGATGTGTTTGCTAATTTCAGATGCCCCCAAATAAGCAAAGAAACCATTTGACTATTACTTTCATTTAGGGGAAAAACAAAGGCCTATCAAAGGAATTCTCTCTCCTGAGAAAGAAGTTGAAAGTGAAAGCTGCTCAGTCATGTCCAACTCTTTGTGACCCCATGGATTATACAGTCCATGGAATTCTCCAGGCCAGAATACTGGAGTGGGTAGCTGTTCCATTCTCCAGGGGATCTTCCCAACCCAGGTCTTCTGCATTGCAAGAGGATTCTTTACCAGTTGAGCCACCAAGGAAGCCCAAGAATACTGGAGTGAGTAGCCTATCCCTTCTCCAGCAGATCTTCCGACCCAGGAATCGAACCAGGGTTTCTGCATTGCAGGCGGATTCTTTACCAGCTAAACTACATTGTTGTTCAGTTGCTAAGCCATACCTCACTCTTTGTGACCCCATGGACTGTAGCCCTCCAGGTTCCTCTGTCCATGGGATTTTCCAGGCAAGAATCTGTGGGTTGCCATATACTCCTCCAGGGAATCTTCCCGGCCCAGGGATTAAGCCCACATCTCCTACATTAGCAGCGGATTCTTTACCACTGAGCCACCTGGAAAGCAGGCAGAAGTAAACCAAAAGGAAACAAAAAATCCCCCTTTCCCAGGAGCACTGTTTCAAGCACAGTTCAGACTCAGAGAGTTCTGGGCTGTCTAAATTGGAAACGACCCAATCAGGGCAAATCTCAGTATTGCCCAGAAAGTCAAGGCAAAGAAGTTTACACTTCCTGCCAGACATGGAGGAAGAAGCCTGCCCTAGGAACTGCTAATAGCCATCATGGGCCCATCTAGGAAACCAGTCAAAAGACAGAGCAGAAAATGGAAAGAAGCTGTGTCCTTGATGACATCACTGAGTTCCCAGATTCATCCTCACTTGAACTTACATCTGGACTTTTCTGCTAACCGTACCAGCAGATTTCCTCCATAATTTAAGCAGGTTTAACTTTTTTCTTTCTTTCTTTCTATTTTGGTCACTTGTAACTCAAAGATTTATAATCATGACAATGACCTTAAATGTCAAAGCCCCATCTTCCCTTTTTCTGAGTTGGAAATTTTCTCAGCACAGTTGGAACTACTGTCTTCTTAAGAACAAACAGCATGGGGCCTCCTGGTTCTTCTAAGCCCCCGGTAGGACAATGATGCTGTGGTTTCTAGCCCTGTGTCAGGGACAAGCCCTGCTCCTGCTGTGTGACGAGTGCCTCACTTCATTGAGGCTTTGATCTTAGGAAGCCGCAGCCTCTGCTGCTCTGCAAGGTGCACAGACAAGGCTGTCACCAGCCACAGAGACATCCCTTTGTAGGCACTGCCCCAGTGCTGAGCACGGGGGCGATGATGCTATTGAGCAGAGGCGGCAATGACTGAACTCAGCTCTTTGCTCCAACAGAAATCAAAGCCCTGGCTCCTCACCTCTCTTCCCTGGGAGCCCAACATAACATGACCAGGGACAAAAAGCCCCATTATCAGCTTTACAAATTGTCCTCCATCTATCTCCCCTTTCTGCTGTTTGGGGCTGAATGCAAGCATACTACCAGGCATGCACTGGACCAAGAATCACCCTCCTTGCTCGCTTAAGTGTCAATGGATGTGGGAACTCTGAACAACTCCCCCAGAGGATTTTAAAGATTCCACTTGGGTTTCCATGGTAATTTTACAGAGCTGGCATTCAATGAGTGTTTGTTAAATTGAATTTATTGAAGAGTAAAGTGAATCAGATGTTCCCATTCCTAGACTGCATCACCACAGAAAAGTCCCTGGTCCAGCAAAGAGATGAGCTGGGAGTTGAAGGCAGGGAAATTCAACCGGATGGGGTCAAGGCTGTTTGCTCTTTGGAATGGAGACTCAGCTCTGGTCTCCTTCCCCAACTGTTCCAGGAAGATGGTGTTCTGTAAGATACCAGGGTGGCTCAGGTAAGAACTGAAACTCAGTTCTAAAAAGGACAACCCTCACTTCCAGCCTGTTCTGCCGTGACCAGAACAGTTTGTAGAGTGAGAGAATTTGCTTCCCAACACAGGCAAAGCCCTTTCAGTGGAAATACTCTGAGGGCCCTCTATGGATCCAACTTCCCTTCCAACTGGATGATCCTCAAGCTTTGGCTTTATTGAAAAGTGTTTTATACCCAGATTAGAATTTAACAGGCAAAATTGCTGAATGAGAGCAAAAAGTGAAAAGTCACCAGCCCCAAGAGGGAATCAATAACATACAAGTCGATAAGCACATAAGAAGACAAGCCATGGAGGCTCTTGGGAGGACGTGGGAAAGTGGTTAAAATTTTGTAACCCAGGTAGAGTATATTAATATATTATACTCAGGTTAATGTTCCTCTAGCCAGAGACCCAAACAAACATAAATGTCACCTCTGCCAAACAGGCCAAGCCTGTGGCAGCTGGGCTGCATTGCAAATAAGCCATATCCTTGGCAGAAATGTGAAATTAAACAGCGATTCCAAGGTGGCCTGCCCTTTGACCCCTCAGGCTCATCAGACTCATCCATGAAAACCTTGCTCAAAGCCAACGCTGCTTGGTGGCTTTATCTACAAACCAACTCCCATTCCATTTGCAAAAACTGCCACTCGTCAGCTTTGTTAAAACTACCAACTGTCATTTTGTCAATAGGTACAGCCCATTTCTGAGGTCAGATCGATTCCAGAACAAAGTTTTGAGTGACAACATTACCCCTGGAGGGGTTCCAGGAGCTTTGGCATTTGCATCCCCCTCATGTTAGTGACAAAAAGTTCTCCATGATGGATATACCTGCAATTAATATTGAAGGGACAGTTAATGATTTCAAGGCACTGCTATTCAGGCCTCATATTTCAAATTTAAAATTCTCCTTTCAAAGTAGGATTAATTTTCAAAGACAAGAAATGAATGCTAACATATTAGGCAAAACAAGTTTTTTTTAACACCTCAAAAAAATAAAGCAAAGAAAATTAATATTAAGGACTCCATTCGGTTGAGACAACCCCATTATCCTTGAAATACTCACAGTAAGGTTGTATACTGGAGGCCTGTCTTGTCACTCCTTGTTTCAAAGGATTTGAGACCTTCGAATCATGGATTCCAAACTGCACAGTATATATACCATTCTAAAGAACATATCTGTTAGCAAGCGGGCCTTTTGCATGTGTGTGAATCCCATTCTTTCTCTTTTTAGTCCACTGGAGATTATAAATGTAAGTTCATGAACCTACAAGGCTCTGTCCTTTCAAACTGGCATATGCAGACAGCTGTTAATATATTTCTTCTAAAGGAAAATTAGAAACTTACAAAGCAAAAAAAAAAAGCATTTAATATCTGAATCATAAAATCAATTTGACTTCTGAATCTGGGGAAATTGCTTTCCAAATATAGTGACATTTTTCCCCAGGCAGAAAAAAAATCATTTCTGGCCCCAAAAGTCAGACAAACTGCTAGTGGTAACCAAATGAAACACTAATTCCAAGCTAAATGAGCAAGAACCAGCGTAAAGGAAAAATGGTATTGTGAAATGACATTGATGATAGGCAAAGATTTACGTTCCTTTTCCATCAAGGAAAAAAAAAAGAATAAAATGGGGGAACTGAAAATAACAATGGCAGACCATTGCCAGCTGCTGCACTGCCTTGACCAGCTAAGAGAATAAGGAGCAGATAAAAAATCCCTCAGCCCCAAGCTTCATGAGGGGCATGCAAGAATACTCCGTTAACTTCTTCTGACCACTAGGGGCGCTGTGAAGATAGAGAAGAAGCTTCTCTTTGACCATAAGGCGTACAGCTGGGAGTCGATGGCTATGCCCTGTTATACCTGACCTGTTGTTTATATTGCCTAATGCAGACTTCTCTCAGAGGTCTCCGTTGGGACTTGGGTCCCCTGACATCTGCAGCAATGGGAGCAGAGAAAGCAGACCAAGAACTTGGAGGCACAGAGTAAGACCAATACATTTGACAAGATAAATTTGCCACCCACCTCATTCTATAAACACATAAAGTTTCCCTTCCCAAATTTCTCTAGCTAGCTTTGTCAGACCAGTGGAAGCTAAAGGATTACCCCTAGAGAACCCAAACCCAACGATTCTACCAAAGCTGTGGCACCTGGCAATTTAGAGACCATTTATTACAATACTGATCAGTCCTGATTGCAAATCCCGCAACACAAAGCAGCCACTGTTAGTAACAATCTCTCATTTGTGCAGAGACCTCTGGGTCTCCCAGAGTTATGCTTACAGTAAATTTCCTCCACCACCCACCCCAGCCAGATGTATGAGTCCAACAGGAGACTCTCAAGCTCTATTATCACCCATTAAAAAACAGGTTAAGAGAGAACGTAAACCAAGATAGATTATGTAATTAGGCTCTAATAAGACTTAAGCAATTAAAGAATGAATCTGGGTTCGTTTTCTTTTTGTTTTGATTAGCACCTAAAGAGCTGCTGGGAAATTTCTGTGTGTCCTTGACTGTGTCCTCCCCCTTCTTCCTGACCTCAGACTTTGCATGGAGTCTGGAGAAGCCGGAATGAGGCTGCTAGCAGACTGAAGCCAAAGAATGGCTTTAGACAAATTGGTGGGTAACAAGTAGGGAGTCCCAAGGGCAGTTAAATGGCTAAGCTACAAAGTTCTGAGCCTCCAAACCCTGCCTTCTGTCCCCTGTCTTTGCGGAGTCTCTGGGAGTAGTTTCTGCATAGAAGACAAGAGAGGATAATAATTAATTGAGCCAACCCCTCCCCATGAGCCACTCGGGTTGTTGAACAGACCAGTGAGATGGAAAGGGCCTTTGCTCTGGGCTGAAGGCAAGAGAGAAGGGCCAAAGAGTTTCTCCTTAAATATAGACAGATCAAAGGTCATGACCCAGCCGGGCCTTTTGAAGTGGGGGCAGCAACCCCTGGCCCTGCCTACTGCATCATGTTGGGAACAGGTAGAAGCAGGGAGAGAGCTGAGACTATGGGTGAGAGGTTTTCAAAGTCAGAGCTGGAGGTGCAAGCTCAGAGGCCGTGGTCAGGAGCGGATACATGTAACTGTGGGAACAGACTCCCAGGCATCATGAGGATAGCACGGCAGACGCCCAGGCTGGGCCTCAGGGCAACAGGAGATGGTGGTCAGAGGTGGAGGGCCCTCCTCGGGGCACAGTGCTTATGAGCGGAAGTGCGCCAGGGGAACTGATCTTCATCAGTCGGCACTGCCTGGCAGAAGCCACAGGCTGGACTCCAAGCCTCTCAGGGAATGCGATCATGCTTGAAATTCAGAGGTACTGGAGGTGGGGGCAAGTGAGAAGCCAGAAGGCACGGAGTCAGGTGTAAGTGCTCTTTCCTAGAGGGATTCACAAAGTGTGGATGTCTGAGTGATAAGCCCTGCTCGGAGACCAACCTGAGGGTTCCTAGCCACTGCCACCACCAGCCTATTCTTTTCTGTGAGTGACAATATGTGCCTGTGGGGGTAAACACAGCCCCGGGGGCACACAGGTAGTGTCCCAGTGCAGATTCAATTCCAGCCGCAAGCGTTCCCTCAGCTGAGCGCCTTTGAGCAGTGCACAGCCTGCTCAAGCGTCCAGCTGCTACGCGCAATACCAGCCACACAGACTGAAAGCAAGGCCCACCCATATGACACAGACCCCTAATGCTCACATTGTGCCCTTTCCAAAGCCTCCTACCCCATCTCCTGTGGAGGGATAAAGCAGGAGTCACTAGCCTATTTAGCTGATGAGGGGACACCACTGGGAACCACCGTTACAGAGTGTATATGACGGCCCAGCTCTCCCCTCCCACTATCCCTGCCAGCCTTCTGAGCTCAGTCACGAGGCAGAAGTATCAAAAATAAAATCATCACATCATCACTAAGTCACCCTGAACCTTAGAAATGACTTGAGTAGGGTTTAGGGTAGAAATACTCAAGCCTGGTATTATAACAGCTCAAGAGACATGGTGAAAATCTCATAACAACGCTTATTTAATCCACCTCCTTCTTAAGTTAAATGTGTTCTGCAGAGGGGAACAGGTCACAAAATCCTCTTCTCTCTGGGGGCTCCCAGTCCAGATCTGCAGGGATTCACTCCACCATGGGGTGAGCTGACAGATTATTGGGAGGGGTGGGCAGAGTGGTAGGGGTGGGAGTAGAGCTAGACCTCTATTTTGCGCCAAGAAGCAAGTTGAAGCTTGGTGCACTTTTCACAAAGCAATGCCAGGAGGGGACAGTACTGGGAAGACAACAGGACCCAGAGGGACCCAAGAAGTCCTCCTTTCTGGTAGGTGTCTGACCTACTTATCACCTAAAAAATCCAGGGCATGAGCTTGCTCCCCCAGTTAATTATTCATAAAAGCCTAAAACAGCAGGAATTAAAGCAAAATGTTGATGGACGGCGCTTTTCTGGAGAATCACTGTACAATTTCTGGGCCTGTGGTTGCTGCTCCAGTCTCTGAGGATGTCTGCGGTTTCATGAAGTGGAAGGAGATTTCCTAACTCGGGCGTTCCCTCCAATCACAGCCTGAACCTCTAATGTGCTGCCAGGGGTGAACACAGCCCCTGGGGCACACAGGCAGTATCCCAGTGCAGATTCGATTCCAGCCCCATGTGCTCCCTCAGCTGAGCGCCACAGGCAGGCGAGGGCAGCCATGCTGCTCTGAAGCCAGGTCATGACCCATGAGAGGGGACCAGCACGAGGCAGAAAGCGTCTAGAAAAGGAGCAAGGACTCCACGTCTAGGAGGATCCGAGCAGCCTGGCCGCTTCCCTGGCCCAGGCGCCTGGAATGCCAACTGGTCTTTGTGGTCCTTCTGCTAAGTCAGCCCCAAGGACTTGGGCCCAGTGTACCTCAATAATGGCCGTCTTGCTGTCAGTCCTTGTCTCTGAGACCCCACCCTCCACAGCCACAGGGCTGAGGCAGGAGGCACATCCCGCCCTGCTTGCATACACGACCGTGGACCTGTGTATCCCAGCCAAGCTCAAAAGGCCACAGTCCTGAGAATCCACCCACTGCCCTTTCTCTACCCACAGAGCAGCCCCTCCACCAGGTCCCTGCTGACCATGCTTCACTTTCACTGCAGCCATTTGGATGTCTGCTGCTGCTGCTGCTGCTAAGTCGCTTCAGTCGTGTCCGACTCTGTGCAACCCCATAGACGGCAGCCCACCAGGCTCCCCCATGCCTGGGATTCTCCAGGCAAGAACACTGGAGTGGGTTGCCATTTCCTTCTCCAATGCATGAAAGTGAAAAGAGAAAGTGAAGTCACTCAGTCATGTCCGACTCTTAGCGACCCCATGGACTGCAGCCTACCAGGCTCCTCCCACCATGGGATTTTCCAGGCAAGAGTACTGGAGTGGGGTGCCATTTGGATGTCTACACCCTCCCAATTCCCCATTTACCAAGGCTCTCCCATCCTTCACCACCTACGTGCATCCCACCCTTCAGGGATCCCCTCCCTTGGAGACCCCACCTGCCACTCGCATCTGTCCCAGAGGTGCTCACCCCAAAGAACTCTCTCTTGGACTCCAAGACGGCCCCAGGATGCAGACCTCAGGCCCCAGCTTTTCTCTAGGACTACTCCAGGCCCTTCAGGCTAAGGACAAGACACTTTGGAAGAATTCCCTGTCCCAGAAGGCAGCACACGTTCATCAGAGTCAATACACAGTGTATTCCAAAACCATTTGTCATTCTAGAGGCCTAGTTATCAACTTCCCATCTTGTAAATATATCCCTCTGGGAGTTAGAACTGCTTCTTCTTGTTATCTAAGGAAATTGTGAAATACTAGTAGTGTTCAGTGGAACAGTTGTCAAATCTGGCTTTGGAGTGTCCCATATCGTAGAAATTAAATGTTTTCTTCCTCTCACCATATTGAACAGCTGAGGTTGCCGCAGCCGGTCATTAGAGAGACAGATGCTCCCACGTTCTGTGGGGCGGCTGTCGGGACAGCCACCAACTCCAGTAGCAGACGGAAGGGGAGGGAGCAAGGATAATCATTGACAAACTGGAATTATTGACTGTCTGAGAGGTGCTGGGCAAAATAAATTGCACCTAGAATAAACAGCCCTGCTACCAAATGCTTTGGGGCAATGCCATGGCCATTTCTTCTTTCTCTGCCCAAAACTCTCTGAGAGAGGGCCACAGACCAACTGTTTCTGCAGAAAGCTATTTGGAGTCCCGGGTGGGGCTTGGAATCTTTATCTCACAAAGTCTGATAGATGAGTTGCTAATGGAGTCAAACAAAGAGAGATCCACTGGTGGGTCAGCCACGTCAGACTTGCCCCACATCTCAGCCGCTAACAGAGGCTGGGGCTCCGGCTGGCAAGGGGTGCCCAACACTGGCAGTCGTCTTGAGCATCTCACCCTCCCAGGCACACCCCTGAGACCAGCCCCCTGAGATGTTAAGCCAAGGAGAAGTCCACAGTGGCCCCAGAGGAGATAACAAAGAAGGCAGACTGACAAAGGGTTTGTGTTTGCCTAACTGCTAAAAATGTTCTATCAGAACAGGATCTTTGGATATTGTCCTCATTGGTGTGGAATATTAGAAAAAGTAGGAGTGTCTCCAGCTTCAAAGAGCAAAGTCATCACCTTATGGTGAACCCCTGGTCAGACTCCTGGGACCACAGGAGAGCAGGAAAGGAGAGAACCCCCTGGCCAGTTTCACCAGTAACCTCCCCACCACATTCCTTCTCGCCTCACAGACTTTCGTTCCCAGCATTAATGAGAAATATCTGAGATGCAGAACTGAAAGTCCTCTTCCCGTGCATGTGTAATTGTGACTATTTATCACGGTACAGGGATGGTGGGGACAGAGGGGTTTGAGGGCCAGTGCTGCCAGCACAGAACCCCCCAAATTTCACCCTAGCCTGCTACCAGCCACTCGGCTTCTAACTAGGTCAAGTGTCTAGCTTTTTTCTCATGCTTGGAGCCCTACACTTCCTTTCTTTATGAATTCAGGCTTTCAAGAAAGAGGAAGGGGAAAAAAGACCTTGTTCTAATCCTCATACTATTATAATTCTAAGACGGTCATTATAAAATGACCCCTTTAAAGGGAAACTGCACCACAATGAGCCAGCATTCTTTATAAAATCAGAAAAAGTAAATATGTTATCATAATACAAAGAAAAAGCCTTCTTTGCAGTTATTCCAGGACTGGAAACACTTCAGTACATTATTCACAATAGAGCCAAAAAATGGTGCCTGTGTTCTGAGTCCCACAAACTGTAGAGGCAGTCCTCCCCTCTGCTCCCTGCTCAGTACCCCACAAATAGGGCCAGAGGTCTTGAGGTCCCATACAGAACCTTCTAACAGGGGAACTAGACCCTGCCAAGGAACCAAAGGACCGAGGATAGATGGAGGCACCCACAGACATGACCATTTCTAACAGTGCCTTAACAGTCCCTAGCACTGGGACATTTTCTCCAAACTTCTCTGAAATAAAAGAAATTGGAATTGAAGAGTCCCCTCTCAGACAACTCACACTGCCTGGCTCCCCTTTCAAACTGGCCGCCCAGTGAGTTGGGGAAGATCTGAAGACATTTGTACAGGCAGCTTGAGGGAAGCCGAGGGGTGACCCCCCTCTCCAGAAGTTGACACGGGGGCTGGAAACCTGGACTCTAGCCAGCTTTGCTACCCAGTAACTACTTAACTCTGGGCTTATTCTCTCCTCGGGGCCTTTGCTTCCACATTTGTAATGTGTGTATATGTGTATGTGTAATGATGGGCACGGAGAAGGCAATGGCGACCCACTCTTGCCTGGAAAATCCCATGGACGGAGGAGCTTGGTAGGCCGAAGTCCACTGGGTCTCGAAAAGTCAGACACAACTGAGCAACTTCACTTTCACTTTTCACTTTCATGCATTGGAGAAGGAAATGGCAACCCACTCCAGTGTTCTTGCCTAGAGAATCCCAGGGACAGTGGAGTCTGGTGGGCTGCCGTCTACGGGGTTGCACAGAGTTGGACACGACTGAAGCGACTTAGCAGGAGCAGCAATAATGGGCAAGGTCTGGACCACACATTCTATGACCATAACTGGCCAACCTCTCCCCCACCCTAAATAGCATCAGGCAGTGAGTGGTGTCTATTGAGCACACAAATACAGTGAAATGCAGTATAACCCTATGGTTTTAGCTGTGGTCTTTGGATTCAAACAAACTTGGAAAATCCCATGGACAGAGGAGCTTGCAGTCCACGGGGTCCTGAAAAGTTGGACACAACTGAGCAACTTTACTTTCACGTTTCACTTTCATGCGTTGGAGAAAGAAATGGGTTCTAGTCCCAGTTTTACCCCTTAGTTTCTCTAGGCTTAAGTTTGCACCTCCGTAAAATGGGGTAAGAAAGGATAATTTGATAAGATAATGTCTATAAAGTGTTAGCACAAAGACAGCATAGAATGAGTGCTTTGTTGGGAGCAGTCACAGTGAGAGGGAAATCCCACTACTTGCTTTCACTGACCTTGGGGATACCCCAGTCCCACCGGGTGCTGCCAACCGAGGCGGCCATTCATACACAGCACACAAAGTAATCAGGAACAGAAGAATTAGATTCATAATTCAATCACCCAGTCCTGGACAGAGAGCAAACCAGAACCATCTTACTGTCTACTCATAATTTTGTGATAAATTGGTAAAGAAATAAATACAAACTATCAATCTTTTATCTGAGTCATAATGAATTTTATTAAAAGAAATTATCTCCTCAAAATAGAATGGAGAATGGTTAAAATTTCACACAGTACAATTCGTTAGAATATATATATATATATATATATATATATATATATATATATATATATATCTCAAATTGTCTTGGTAAAATTTAGGTCTGCAAATATTTGTCCAGGAAAATTGGATTTGATAGAAGCAACGGTCACAAAAAGAAATTCATAATGTCAGAAGTTATAATGGATACAATTTGATAAATGTATTAAATTCCTCTGGTAAAATTTACACAAAACAAAATTAAATCTTTTGAAAATAATTTTAGTAAAATTAAAATAAAAGTATTAGAAACAAGTTTCTTAGACAGGCTAGAAAACTGAGCAAGGGGTTGAACTGGCTTAATGGAACTGCCTTCAGAGAATCACTACATTCTGCGTTCATAGAACACACCTTCAAGACAGCCATGGGATTGGCCAAGTCCCCACTCTGGGGCTATAATGCCCAGTGTCCACTAGAGAGCAGTATCCTGAACCCAGTGGAACCCATACACATGTAGAGACAATCCGGTTGATTCTGCTCTCCATAGCCTACAATTTAAGACAGCCATGCCCTGGCACCATCTGCCTTTCCAACCACCCCTCTGACCTTCTCACTCTCCAGTCAAACCAGATGTCTTCTCCAGCACGGGTCCCTTCACTTATATCAGCCCCTCTTTGTGCAGGTACTCCCATGCCCCACACCCTACCTTTCCTTCGGGACCCAGGGCCAGCTCCTCCTCACTGCCTCGCAGGTAGTCTTCATGCCACTGCAACCCGTACCTGGCCCTTCCTCCTACTTCTGGTGCTGAAGTCACCAATGACCTCTATGTGGCCAAATCCAACAGAAATTCTCAACATTGCCTTCTCTGCCTACCACTCTCTCCTGATAACCATTTCTTCCTAAGTTTCCATGGCTTCCTGAGCAATGCAGCTCCTTTGGGCCAAGGAAAGTTCCGTGAAGGGATGTAGCTATGATCCATTATCCACCTGTAGCCAGGCCAGCTGGGGGAATGAGGGCCTCAGTCCTAACACAGGGAGCTGGGCAGTGTCCACCACATCCATCAGACTCAGAAGGTTTAAAACCAAACTCATTTGGTCCTGACCATTCTACTTCCAAATAGTTCCTAACTGTCACCATGATGAAGTTCTCATCACTTCTCAGACTAATGTGCCAGCTTCCTTCTTGGTCCACTTGACTTACTCCAGTTCAACCTTCACACAGTCATGAGTTAACCAGCTTTCAGAAAACAGATATGATTACATCATCCCATCCAGGAAGGAAGAAGAATGAAGTTAGAAGAACCCATAATGTTTTGGATTTTCTAATTTCTTAGCATATGTGGTTGGGAGATGGTCAAGTAGAACACAGCTCCTCTTGAGACATAAGCCCAAATTGTCCTCCTTGCTTTACTCACACTCCCCCATAGATGAGACTGATTGCATTCAACATTACCTCCAGGTAATGTTAAAGTATTGGAGTAGGAATGCTAGTAGAATTCATAAGCTAATAAGGTATTAAGCTCATGTCACCAATGAGAAGGAAAAATATGGCAAATCACTCATCATGAACAGAGCAGAGCTGATTGGCCAATGATCCTTGAGAGACTACAATATTCCACATCTGTAGCAGGAAAGGGCAAGATGCAGACAGGAGCAGGACAGTGCACCTGGGTGGTGTGACTTGGGAGAACATGCCAAGCCCCTCACCCTTCATATATCCCCAGATGTGCTGTGCTTAGTCACTCAGTCATGTCCAACTCTTTGTGACCCCATGGATTGTAACCCGCCAGGTACCTCTGTCCATGGGGATTCTTCTCCAAGCAAGAATACTGAAGTGAGTTTCTATGCCCTCCTCCAACAGATCTTCCCAACCTAGGGATCGAACCCAGTGTCTCCCGCATTGCAGGTGGATTCTTGACCATCTGAACCACCAGAGAAGCCCATATCCCCAAATATGATATCAAATTGTCTCCATTGCTCCAGCTTCAGGAATTTTTTTATAATATTCAAGGCTTGAGTCTGTTAAAATTTCCTGAAATACAAAAATTTGCCACAAACTCAGTAGTTTAAGCTACACAAATTTATTCTCTTAACAGTTCTGGAGATCAAAAAGAAGAATGCACCCTACAGAGCTGAAATCAAGGTATCAGCAGAACTGGCTGCTTCTGGAGGCTCCAGGGGAAAGTAAGTCTTCCTGCCAGCTTCTAGAGCCTGCCTGCAGTTCTCGGCTAGCATCCCCCTCCTCTGCCTTCAAAGTTATTGGCATGGTTACTTCTCTCTCTCACTCTGCTCTGGAGTAATATAACCTCTTTTTTCTGCTTCTCCTGCTTCCCTCTTGTAGGAGTGCTTGTGATTATATCAAACTCACCCAGCTTATCCAGGATATTATCTCCCCGTCTTAAGATCCCGAATCATATCTGCAAATTCCCCTTTGCCATGTGAGGTAGCATATTCACAAGTTCCAGGGACCGGGGCAAGGCCACTTTGGGAGGCCATATTCAGCCTACCACATTCTCTAATAAAGACATTTGCTAAGCCTGAGGCCAAACCCCCGCCTCTAAACTCTGTGATACTTTTCTCTGAGCTACAGCCTGCGAAAATTTGGCTACTCATTTCCACCCCCTCCACTAGGGGCAGAGTATGCAGCGCTGCCCCACGGGTGTTGGGCTTGGTAATGTGACTTGCTTTACCCAGTGCAAGGTTAGCAGAAGTGAGAGCTGGTTGGTGTCCCTGGAGCCTGGGTCCCAGGAAGAGCATGCATGGAATAGACCTGAATCCAACCTATACCCAGGTGCCCCCGGCCGCTGCCCTGCCATGTGCTGCCTTTGTGCTTAACCACATTCAACTGGAAGATTCCTGAGCCTGAGTGCACCTGTCATTGCCAAGCACTCAGTTTGGGGAGAGGTTGTTAAAAAGCATTCTCATGACAATAACTGACTAAAACGCAGCCCCACTCTCCCCCTACCTTCCCTTGGCCATAGGTCCACATAGAGAATGTGCCATCATATATATTGGAATTTGCAAATGCAATGAATAAGCTACTAAGGTTTTGGGATGTCTGCCACCAGTAAGAATGTGAATACAATAAAGAGCCCATCACCTACAGCCTGGGCCAGTAAGAGGTGATGGCTACCAGACCTTGGTTATCGAAAGTCAGACTCACTGGAACACCAAGGCCACAAGTCATCTACCAAGTGAGTGAAAGCATCCCACCGTGTCCCACAGCAGGACCCCTCTTCAGTGCTTAACTGTGACTGCAGGTCCTTACTACTGAAGATGGAGGCTGTCTGCCCCAGTTGACTGTAAATATAATTCTTATTCCCTCTAAATATTCTAATGACCAAGAGCTGGTCCTGGGACAACAGCAGCACCACTGAACTTGTCTCTCCACCTGCTAAACCCTGGATACCCTTGTTATGTACCCGACTGGCCCTTTAGACCCAGAAATGGCCCTGAACTCAAAACGACAGAACAGGGGTGCCCCTTGAGGGTAGGTGCCCCTGTCCCCCTGCCACTACCTGCCCCGTGAGGATCTGCCCCTCAGATCCTCAGGCCCTCTTCCCCTGGTTCACACAATCCAGCCTGCCACCCCTATCTGAGCACACCTCAAATCCCTGTCTAAACTGTGTGCTCTCCTTTTTCTGCCTAATGGGCTTCAGTTTGCTTCTTCACATCACTGCTAAAGCAGCCTTCCCCACTGGTCACGGCACTTGTGCTTTACGTGCTGACTGTGCCACCAACATCTTCAGAGCAGAGACTCCCCTCCACAGCGCTGTGGGCCCAGGAGGAGCAGCTCACCCAGTAGGGCACAAGCAGAAAGCAAGCTTATTCTTTCTCACAACTGTTTCCTTTCATCATCTCTGTGTTGGGTCCCCCTTCCCTGACCTGGGGGAAACCTCTGGCAAATTGCACAGCTATTTGGTCACTTTAATTCACTCCCCCCACAAATATTGTTGAACGCCTGCCAGGATCCACGCTGCATCAATATATCAATGAAAAGAACAGGCAGCAAAACACAACACAACAAAAACAGCCTCACTGCCCTCAGAGAGTTTATGTTCTGGGGGATAGAGCCACAAGTCACAGTAAAACGCTAAGCATGATAGTAAGGAGCAGGCGGCTGAGAAAAATGGAGGAGGAAGGGGCGAGCTGCACAGACATCTGGGGTCAGGGTGTTTGGAGCAGAAGGAGAAGTAGATGCAAGGTTCTAAGTGCAGCAGGAATTCCCTTGTGGCAGGAGTTGGGGGAAGGGATGGCAGTGGGGGATGTGGCACAGAAGGGTTGGGAGGGGGTGGCTCAGGGAGAACCCCGTAGACTGTTATAGAACTGTGACCTTTAATCCCAGTGAGAGCAAAGGCCCTGGAGGAGTCAGAGCCGAGGAGGGACCTGATTGAACCCACATGTTAATAGGTTCACTCCAGCTCCCAGGTTAAAAAGATATCACAGGGTAATAAGTGTGAGTCTCTTTTTGGTGGGTTTATTTAAAAAAAAAAAAAAAACCAGTGTAATAAACAAACTCTCAATTCAGCCAAGGTCTCCCTTCTCCTAGCTCCAGCCACCATGCAAGAAGGGTTGCCAGGGCCTTCTCTGTACCCTATCTCCTTTTCCCTTCCCCCTAACACTGAGCATCTGGCCCTCCAGGATGGAGGTCAAGGCAAGGGAGTGTACATTAGAGGCCAGAAACATAGGGTTATAATATGTCAGTCATCCTCTCTGGATGAAGTAAGTCCTAAATGCTGCATCTTTTTCCATGGGCCTCCCCCTTTCCCCTGTCCCCCTGCCACTACCTGCCTCAGCAAGCAGTTTCTGGAAGTCTACCTGCGTGTTGAGTGCTCAGCTCATGCCTCCCACACAGTGCTCTTATGTGGGGTCTTTCTCAGGTCTCCACCTCTGTCTGGCTCTCTTCTCCTGATGGGGGCCCCACCTGGCTCTTCAAATCCACAGGAATCCTGGGCAAAGACCCCAATGAACTCTGGAATCTCTAGCCCCCACCCCATACAACCCTCTCTTTGACAAGACCCGCATAGATGGTCTAACCTGGCACTGTCTGCAAGAAGTATAATGTGAGCCTCCTGTGCGATTTTAAATTTTCTAGTAGCCACATTAAAAAAGTAAAAAGAAACAGATGATGCTAAATTTAATAGTGTACTTTATTTAAACCAGTATGGCTAAAATATCATCATTTAAATGTGTAGTCAATATAAAAATGTATTAATGGGATATTTAGACTCATTTTTTTCATACCAAATCTCAGGAGTCCAGTGTGTTAGAGGGCCTCTCAGTTCGGACTCCCCACATCCATGCTCAGTAACTATATGACCGGTGGCTACCTTGCTGTGCAGTGCAGGCCTAATCCCTCTCTTTAGAGTGTGGTTATTTGTGTTCTCCACCTCTGCGCCCTTCACTAGACTCAGAGAAAATAGGAAAAGGTACAGTTACTGAGCTAATTCAGCATTGTCAGTTTACTGAGCCCAGGGGTCCCGCCCTTGGCGAGGGCTCAGAACCTGGGGGAGGAGGGTTGGGGTGCCTCAGCCTTTGCTAAGCTTGGCGTGTGAGGCAGCGCAGACCTCAGACAGACACCCAAGGCTCTAGTCGATTCAGAGAAGCAGCATTTGCATGATTTTGACATCTATTTGAATGTTGAAGTCAAGAAGTGGTAACTCCACATGTGTACAATGTAAAATAAAGCTAACTAATTTGTACAGCATACAAGGGATTTCAAATCCAAAGGCTTGACACGTCTGAAAGGCAGTCAAACCCCACCGCTATGGATTGAGGGCAGCCTGGGGCTCTGTCAGAGCTGGTAAAACAATTCATCAGGGTATATTATATGCACATCCTCTCCTCACACGGTTTGGTTTCTCTGAGTCAAGGAAGTCAGAAGAGGTAATGCTTTGGTTATTTCCTCCTTTGATTATTAGTGAAAACAGTAGCAGCTAATGCAGCTAATATTTTTGACTTCCTCACCATGTATTACCCAGGTTCAATCCCTGGGTTGGGAAGATACCCTGGAGAAGGAAATGACAACCCACTCCAGTATTCTTGCCTGGAGAATTCCATGGACAGAGGAGCCTGGTGGGCTACAATCCATGGGGTGGCAAAGAGTTAGACATGACTGAGCGACTCACACACACACCATGTATCAAATACTGCACTGAACCCTGCACTTAGATTGTCTGATTTCATCCTGATAACCCATCCACTGAGGCAAGTACTATTATTACTCCTATTTTTACAGACAGGGTGTTGAGATTCAAAGAATTTAACCCAATTAGGCTGAGAATCAATGTATCACTGAGTTCATCAACTTTTAGTTACTTTTAAGGTAGTCTTATCATCAACAATCAAGTAAAAATATATATTAATATATACCACCTATTACTAGACTTATTGTTGGATTTATTTTAACACAGCTAAGATGTTATCATTTCAATGGGTAATTGATCAGTTTGGAGTAGCCATGTCCAGTTCTCCATAGCCACATACAGCTGGGGGCTACTATATGGGACAGCACAAATCTAACCCTTCACTTTAGAACACGAAATACTTGTCAGATGTATGTACCTTTGGGGCCTTAGCTAACCTCCTCTTCCATGAGATTGCAGTTAAGTGTCAGCCATGGGTGCAGTCATCCCAAGACATGGCTGGAGCTGGGAGATCCACTTTCAAGGTGATTCATTCACACTTGGCAAGTTGGTGCTGCCTGTTGATAAGAGACCTGAGTTCCTCTCCACGCAGCTTTACTACATCTACATGGACTGCTTGAGTGTCCTCACAACATAGCCACTGACTTCCCCTGGAGCAAACCATTTCAGAGAGTGAAAACTGCAATGGCTTTTCATGTCAAGCCTTGGAAGACAGACATCATCACTTCTGCCACATTCCAGCCTTTAGAGATGGATCACTATGTCCAGCCCACATTCAAGTGGCTGAGATTTAGACTCCATCTTTTGAAAAAAGAGTGACAAAGAATGTGCAGGCATATTTTAAAACCATCACACACTCCAAGAGGAAAATGAGCAAAAGTTATAATCAGGAAATTCGGAAAAAGACTAATATACATATGAAAAAGTTCAGACTTGGTAATAACCAAAGAAATGCAAATTAACCAAGCAGATGCCATCAGACTATCAAGGATTTAAAAGAATGATGATATGGAAAATGGGTCCATACATAAGTGAGTATAAACTGGTACAACCTTTTCAGAGAAAGGTGGTGATTCACTCACCAACAGCCCTAAACATGCCAAGCCATTCCACTCTAGGAATTTATCCTACAAAAAAATCAGAAATGTGCTCAAAGATTAACCCTACACAGCTCTTTATGATAACAATAATTCTATTGAAGTCCAACATTAGGGTCCAATAATATGAGGTATATACAAATATGCGTGTGTGCCCAGTTGCTCAGTCATGTCTGACTCTTTGTGACCCCGTGGACTATAGCCGCCAGGCTCCTCTGTCCATGGGATTATCCCAGCAAGAATACTGGAGTGGGTTGTCATTTCTTTCTCCAGGGGACTCAGGGATAGAACCCGTGACTCCTGCGGTTCCTATAGCTTCTGCATTGGTGGGTAGATTCTTTACCACTGAGACACTTGGGAAGCCCATATACCCATATAGTACACTACAATTAGTCAAGGTTTCAAACAATATATAAAACTTATACACAATGGAATCCTATCAGTGGGATTCTTAAACTGGGTACCAAGACACCCCCAGGCACTGTAGCAAACTCATAGGAAGTCACAGGGTATTTTTAATTTTTGAGGGAAACACAGTGATACTCAACATTGTTGGATGCCCCATGAACCACTAGCTGGAACTGGTTCACAGTTGCAACACTAGATTGTTCTACATTCTTCTTTAGATGGGCTGGAGGGGGTGATTTTTGTGTTCTCCGTTGTGTCTCTCTGTTTAATAAGCATGGCAGAAAAAGTAACATTAAATGCCAAGATGTGTTTTGATCTCGGCTGCTATGGAAGAACTAGACAGACTGAGTGCTTTCTCTCCAACTCCCCCTTCCATCCCTAATCCAGCCTCCCTGGGCCTCTCAGAAAGCCTGCTGCTGCTGCTGCTAAGTCGCTTCAGTCGTGTCGGACTCTGTGCGACCCCATAGACGGCAGCCCACCAGGCTTCCCTGTCCCTGGGATTCTCCAGGCAAGAACACTGGAGGGGTTGCCATTTCCTTCTCCAATGTGTGAAAGTGAAGTCGCTCAGTCGTGTCCAACTCTTCACGACCCCATGGACTGCAGCCTACCAGTCTCCTCCGTCCATGGGATTTTCTAGGCAAGAGTACTGGCTGCTGCTGCTGCTGCTGCTAAGTCACTTCAGTCGTGTCCGACTCTGTGGGACCCCATAAATGGCAGCCCACCAGGCTCCCCCATCCCTGGCATTCTCCAGGCAAGAACACTGGAGTGGGTTGCCATTTCTTGCTCCAATGCATGAAAGTGAAAGGTGAAGGTGAAATCGCTCAGTCATGTCAACTCTTAGCAACCCCATGGACTGCAGCCTACCAGGCTCCTCCGCCCATGGGATTTTCCAGGCAAGAGTACTGGAGTGGGGTGCCATTGCCTTCTCCACTCAGAAAGCCTAGGGGGGCAGTAAGGGAGAGGAGCTGTTCCTGGAGACTGTGGGGGGCCAGCAGAAGCAGGCAGAGAGGCTTGCCATGGCTACCTCCTGAGAAGTTGCCAAAGCCCCTGAGAGGTTGGAACAAGGACATCAATGGTCAGCCTTTGGCCACCGGCCCCTTCAAGTGGTGAGTGGTAATCACAGAGTCACTGGACATCAAGGGTCCATGAGGTCATTCTGCAGCTCCTATTCTCCCTGACCCACAAGAATTATGTGGGTCCCAGAAAGGGGCAGATTCTACTTTCTAGAATCGCTGACTGGCCACTGAATTTCATCACCTCCTCTGTATGGTGAATTGCAACTCTCCATTGTCTCCATACCATCACACAGGGCTGTGGGACCCTGGGGCTGCAGCTCCATTTCTGGAGATGCATCCTGTCCAGGACTTGTCACCCACCCTCAGGTGCCCAGACAGGGCATCTCCACTTAAGAGAGATGGACAGAAGTCTCTGCCTCTTGCTCTTCCCACGCATTCTCTTTTTCCTAAAATCCCATCCTACACCGCAGGCTTGAGCTTGTAGAAAATAAAAGCCAATAAGTCAAGCAGGCAACTTCTGCCTACAGCCTGGCCATGCAATTCCACCAAGGCAATGAAACCCCAACCCTGCTACCTGCTTGAATGGGAAGCAGGAGGGTGAGGGGTAGACAGGAAAAATGAATATCTCAAAACATGATTCAGCCCACAGGCAATATTTGTTAAGCCATGATGGCTTCACGTGCTAGTGAACCTGAGCCACAGTGAGTGGCACTTCATGCACTGACCTCCAGATTCAAGTCACGCCACAGAACAGTGAACAGAGTAGCCAGCTCCAGGCAGAGGAGTGTGGGGAAGTGACCTTCAGGCTCAGCATGGCGGAAGCTCTTGGCTCACCAGCTCCAGCCCGTTAGAGCTGAGCCATAATTGATCACCGCAGCAAATCAATGCAAGTGAGGTCCTTTCCAAAGCTCTGTACAAACCAACTTCATAATGAAATATGAGCTTGTGAAGTTTCTCATTTTGTACTATTCTGACACTTCTTGCAATGTGATTAAAATATAATAAGATCAAGTAGAAAATACTATTTGCTCAATCACCACCAAACCTAACACAGTCAATAGTCCAATTCCGTCCAGGAAGAAAAGTCATTTCCAAGACTCTATAAAGAAACCTACATTTAAATTTCATGTTCTCTGCTGTTACTTTGAAAAATTACATGTTTTAAATATAGGACAAATACAGGGCAAGCCAATTCTTGTTATAATAAATTTTTTCTAACATTCTCGGTAAATAAAATCTGTAAGCCCTAGCCAATGAATGGCTGCTTCAAGGTTCATTCAATAATACATAATTCCAGGCCAAATAATAATTTGCTCAATTCCTTTGAAGTCTAATTCAAGCCCCATTTCCCCTGAGAAAGCCCAGATACCAACCATTGTTTCCTTCTTTCAGACTTCTGAGAATGTACATATCTGCAAAGTGCACCCTGGCTGGTAGATATAAGTGCCTTCTCTTCCTGGTTTGACAGGACAGCCCCTCAAGGTCAAGGGATGCTCTTCCCCACCTTTAACATCATCTAGCACATGTGGATTCTGGGTACCAGCCTAGTGTTACAGGGGCTGCAGGTCCTTGAGCGCTATTTCCTGAATGAAAGAGCCAGTAATGATGGCGTTTAACCCATGGCAGGCTTTACAGCCATCCATCTCCTGCACTACTAGTCCACATCACACCAATCGTTTCTAGTGAAGACATTATGTTATCCTCTGAGACCTCAACACACATGATCATTTTACACATTGTCAGCTGCATCTATTAATTTTCTTGCTGTCAGAGACAGTTAAGGGAGCTTTTGTGCAAACGTCTGAGGATTTGTAAAATGGAAGCTTGTTTGTTTGGCTTCCCCTGACATATGGGCTTAGGAACTGTACAATTGTAAGTACCAGAGTGAGCTCTAAGGCTTACAGATAATTGACTCTGGGAGGTAAGAACACAACTTAGAAGAGATCTTTTCACAATTCACTAATAGTTTCCTATGCACAAACTATTTAAACAAAAAACCTCGATTTTCAGGTTGGATTCTTCTAGATCTGGATCATCTTCAACCACCAACAAACCAACCACAACATAGACAATTCTCTAGACCTAAGTGTCCCAACCATGCAGAGAGCCTCTCCATGATTGTAAAGGGATCTTAGATGACCTGCTCAAAGAGGTACCAGCTCAGATCAGCTTCCAGCACTGTAGTCTCCAACACGAAGTCTGGGTGTCTAAAGAGAACATTAGCCCCAAAGGTTCATTTCTACCTGCTCTGTGATCTAGCCTCAGGACATAAAAAATAAAACCAACTCATTAACTTCTAGGTTTGAGAGGACCGGAGAAACCAATAGTCAGTTGGAAAGCACTCAACGCAAGAATCAGGAAAGCCAACTGAATCACTTTGCTGTGACTCACAACTGAAACAATCACAACACTGTAAATCAAATACAAATCAATTAAAAAAACCAGAAAAGCCAACTCAACCTTATTTGAATGATAAAGAAGATTTATGGACTCACATCTCCAGAAAGTCTGGCTCCATTTCTTTGTGATGCTCTTACTTAGCTCCCCTCCATATGCTAATTTTGTCTTCAGATCAGTTTTCCTCATGGTCACAAAAGGGATTCCAATAACAACCAGAACTCTGTGCTTGACTTTTCACACCCAGAGGGGGAAAGGGTGACATTTCTTAAACCACTGAACTTTGTTCTAATTGGACCACCTCTCCATCTATCTTTCCAGCAAGGAGGGAGTGGGATTTCTCTGACTGATTTGGACCAATTAGGGCCACTCAAACCATGAGGCTGCTAGACCAGGAAGAGTACAAGTTGATACTGACAAGGCAACCACAACGTTCATTGCTTCTGCTTCTGAACAGGGTGGCAATAAACGTCCAACCCAAGAGGGTCTCACCCTGTTCCTGTCAGTGTTACCCGCTCCCTTGCAAATGGCCTTTGGGTCCAGGAGCACTATTTTCAGTGTCCTTCAGTCTACACCAAACCACAGGAGTGCTGGAAATGCTGAGAATCACTCACCTCCCATCCAGGACTCTAATCAGGAAATCTGCAGCTACTTTGAACACAAATGCTTCTATGAACTGGAACACACCCTTACCCCCATAACTCTGGGAGGAGCCACGGCCCATGTTTGCCCTCAAGAAGAGCCAGCACCTGCTCTGCCACTGGGAGTGGGCTGAGCCTGTCCTGCCCAGCTCAGTATCTTGGAATTAAGTGGCTCTAATAACTGACTCTTATCCTCTGAAAAGGGCCAGATCATCAGCTTAGGACACAGATGGGGCCCCAGCTCCTCCGCCCTCAATTTTCCTAACCAATGGCTCTCCTCACATTCACCCAAGTAGCCGATGAGTCTACCACAACAGTGCCAAATCCTCTCCGAGCCCGCTCCATGCACTCCCAGCCTCCTGCCAACTTTGACTCCATGCATTCTGCAGGAGCCCTTGTTCAGCAGGAGCATCTGCTCAACCAGCCGGACTACACAGTATGAGCACACTGACCCAGACCCCAGGCAGGAGGATGCCTGCCTAGCTCATTTAGCTGGGTCCCTGATTCCCAAGTGCTTCTGTATTTTGTAATTGGTAAAAACTCAGCCACAAATCCTCACCACCTCCCCCAACAAACCCTGGGAAGAATAAAAACAAACACTGCAAACCCTTCTTCAGAAAGGGAGAGAGGGAGGGAGGGAGAGACGTGAAATCGAGAGGGCCCGCAGGTGATCCAAGTGACCAAGAGCCAGAGTCAGGCCCAGAGCCCAGGCCCTCTGACCCTTGGTCCAGGGCCTCTGTTCCTTCAGGGGACCTCCTCCTCCAGTGCCCACAGCAGCTCCTGGCAGTACTTCTGAAACCGGACATGGCAGCAGCCTGGCCCATGTTCTGCTCGCCAGAGCCAGAGCCAGCCTGAGACAGCTGCTTCCTGCCACAGTCACCTCAGAAGCACTTTGCTCTACATCCCTGCCCACCAGCATCCAGGGCTGGCCGGAGCTCAGACTCTCCCCAGGCGCAGAGGTAACAGCCCAGAGAGAGCGCCTTGGAAAATCCAATTTGTCTTTCCTCTGGCAGTCTTTGCTTTGGTTATTGCTTTGAGATTTCTTTTGCAGCGATTTGGGCCTGTGATTCACAAGCTGAGTCTTTGGTGTATTTAGCCTTTTCTTTCCCCTTCTGTGCCCAGCCTCCAGCCCAGCCTTCCTGGAAAAGCAAGTAGCCTTTTTCCTTTAGGAGGTTGCAGAGCAGAGTGCACTGGGGTCTGAGCAGCCTGGGTTCAAGTCCTGGTGCAGCCATGTTTTTCCTTCACTTAATGAATCATTCAACCCATACACATACAATGAGTGGGGCTTCCCAGGTGGCACTAGTGGTAAAGAATCTGCCTGTGATGCAGGAGATGTAAGAGACACAGGTTCAATCCCTGGGTCAGGAAGATCCCCTGGAGAAGGGCACAGCAACTCACTCCAGTATTCTTGTCTGGAGAATCCTATAGACAGAGGAGCCTGGTGGGCTATGGTCCATAGGGTCACAAAGAGTCAGACACGACTGAAGCGACTTAGCACACACTCATATAATGAGCACCAACTATGCACCAAGCCCCACTCCAGGAGCTGGGACCCAGCTGAGAACAAACCAAAGGCTCCAACCTCATGAGGCATCTCAACTCCTGAGACCATGCCACATGTGAGGATTTGGGGGTCCCAAACCATTTGCAAATCCAAACAAAGCCCCAGACTCTGCCCAAAAGCACACACAGAACCCCAGGCACATAAAATTGCATGCCTTTTCAGAGGGCTAGAAGCCCACAGATGAACCCCTTGGGGTCTGAGAACACCAGGGGAGAAGCCTCGGAGCAAAGAGACTGCTGATACAAGGCCCTCTTTGGTGGATAGTGCTCCCTCAGGAGTCTGTTCCAATACCACCGTGATCCCCTGAATTCCCTCAATGGATCATAATCACATTCGACCCGAATCCTCAGATCTTGACCTTCCTGCATCCCAAGGACCATTTCTTACAGGTGAGCTTCTTAAGATAAAAGAGTAGGGGAAATCTGCATTCTAGAATGTGAACTTTCTGCCCTCTGGGATTTGGGGTAGAGCATCTACATCAGACTTGCTAATGCTCTTCTCCTCATTTGCAGAGGGTAACAATTTTGTCCAGGTGAATATGAATGTGCCAAGCTTTATGCAATCCCTATACTCCAGAAAAGTCATACCTGAATCAAAATTTGCAAAGAAGACCACTTCAAATGCACTGTTATAAAAAGCTGGCAATGAACTCTGTAAACCTTGGGAATATACAAAGGATTTCTCCTCTTCATTAGAGTGGATTTCTGTAGAATGGGTAACTACAAGTAAAGAACACCAGTGGGAAAGGGGGACAGTTTAAGGCATAAGGTTTCTATTTACCATGTATTTATGCCTCCGAGAAGGGTTTTTCATAGAAAATGTTATTTTCTTATGCATGCATGCTTGGTCACTCAGTCGTGTCCAACTCTTTTACGACACCCTTGTAGCCTGCCAGGCTCTTCTGTTCATGAGATTCTCCAGGCAAGAATCTAGAGTGGGTTGCCATTTCCTGCTTCAGGGGATCTTCCCGACCCAGGGATTGAACCCACATCTCCTGCATTGGCAGGGGGATTCTTTACCACTGAGCCCCTGATATTCTATTGCAAAGAACCAGTGCATGACTCGCTCCTTTAAGGTGAAGACAGAAAGGGTGCCAAGGCATCTAATGCATCACAGAGGCAACCACCATGGTGAACAGGGCAGGGCAGGGCCCTGACACTCAGGAAGCTCTGAATCCAAAACAGAGCTGGGTTGCAGTCAGTAAGGGGACCCCTCACTGGGCAGTGACTAGCTGTGACCTCAGGCTGATGCTGGGGCCGGGGCCACTGCAGAGCCCTGGGGACCACTGATGGAAGAGACTGTACAGATGAGAAACAGAAAGGCCATCACCGATTCTTGGGAAGGCCCCTGACAGTCAGGAAGCGGTCCCCACTGGATAAAGCCAGAGGCAGAGTACAGTGGTGAAGGGAGGCAGGACAGACAAGAGGAAGGCAGGTAGAAGTGTGGCGGGAGAGAGGTAAAGGATGGGGACCAGTTAGGAGGTTAATGTGGGTCAACCTCCAAAGTAAAAGCAGAGATGATATTATGCCGTTATCCAGAAAATTCAATCAGGAAGGGCCAGCTGACCTCCAGCTGAAATTACAATTACAGTCAAGTCAAGAGAGCCATGTTGTTAGAGAGCAGCCAAGCATAAAAGGAGCACAGGAGAGGAACTCCCCGGTCCTCAGTCCAGGGCTATGGTTGATGCTATGGTCAACTCAGCACAACTTCTCAGAAATATTCCATAATATTCATGCCAAGGGTGTACCAGCCTGGGAGGGGACCTGTCAGGAGGAGCAGCTTTGCCAAAGAGGTGCCAGGCACAGAGGAAGCACTCAGTAAATGCTGCTCGGATGAATCATTGAACAAATGCAGTGGCGGATCATAGCCTCTTACTGTGCTACCTGAGGATGGTTTTTAAATTTGTAAGGGTTGTGAAGGAGAAGGGAGAAGAGGAGGGGGAAGGGAGAGGAGGGGAAGAGAAATAGGGAGAAGAGGGAGAGGAGGGGCAGAAACTATATGTGTCTCAGAAAGCCTACACTTTGGGCTTACCACGTGGTACTAGTGGTAAAGAATCCACCTGCCAGTGATGGAGACATAAGGGATGCAGGTTCGATCCCTGGGTTGGGGTCGCAACCCACTCCAGTTTTCTTGCCTGGAAAATCCCATGGACAGAGGAACCTGGCAGAATGCAGTCCATGGGGTTGCGAAGAGCTGGACATGACTGAAGTGACTTAGTGCGCACACATGCACACATTTACTATCTGACCCTTTACAGAATAAGTTTGCAACCTTGAATTACTGGGTTAACTGTAAGTGTTCTGAATTGAAGACTCACTCTTGTATTTCCATCCCCATAGGCATTATGCCTAGTACATGGTTCACTATTTGAACATACTGGTTGCCTGATAAACTTTAAAACCTTCCTGGGCCTCTAGTTTGGAGGACAGTTGAGAGGACGAGACTTAACTTGCCTCCAAAGAAAGAATGCAGGATGCTAGGCCACTAAGCCTCAGGATGGGTGTCTTGGCAAAGTACGTATAAGGAGAGGGTCACAAAAACTGGGGGCAGGGCACACTAAAGGGAGTTTAATTCAATAAGAATTTGTTGAAGATCCATGTGCCAACCAGTGGGTTAGGTGCCACAGGGGACAGAAACATTTAGAACCAGAAGGTCAGAGAAAGGCAGAGCCTCTGGTGATGGGGAAGAATTGGAAAAGGGCAGTTGGTGACTTAATTGGGTTCCCCTAGAAGCAGACTCTGAAACAAAGACTTGAGTGTAAGCAGTGTGTCTGGGGAGGTGGTCCCAGGAAACCCCAGTCCTGATGGAGATAAAGCAGAAAATATACCTCAGAGTTACCCCACCCAAGAGACAAGGAAGCTGGGGTATTTATATATCAGCTCCAATCAGTCACTTATTTATTGAAGATCGCTCTCAAGGATGTGAAAGTGAAGTGAAGTGAAGTCGCTCAGTCGTGTCCGACTCTTAGCGACCCCATGGATGAGGGAAGCATTAATTCCCTGGCACCCCTAGCCTATTCTATGCCTTGAGAGAGTGGGCTCTGCTGACAGGACCCAATATTTATACAATTATGCTTGTGGACACTGGGCTTCCCCAATAATTCGGCAGTAAAGAATCTGCCTGCAATTCAAGAGACCCAAGAGACGTGGGTTCTATCCCTGAATCAAGAAGATCCCCTGGAGGAGGGCATGGCCACCCGCCCCAGTATTCTTGCCTGGAGAATCCTACAGACAGAGGAGCCTGGTGGGCTATAGCCCATGGGATCACAAAGACTCAGACATGACTGGAGCGACGGAGCACAGTGCACTAGAGTGCACTGAGGCACGGAGGGTGGTGGCAGGTGGAGGGTGCTGACGTGGTGGGACCTAAGGGATGCAAGCTTGGCACAAGCAGCACCTGTTGCGGTGGGCCCTGCTTGTGACGAGCTTGAGTGCCTCTGTTCAAGGGACCTACTGGTGTATAAGCAATGGGGAGCAAAGAGGCTTCTCAGTCTGCAGGTGGCATGGCTACATTTTAGAATCTCATTCAAGGGACAAGTGAGTTGGGAAGCTGTATGGATAAATTCCATAACCTTCCAGAAGGTGACAACGGGGCTATAGTCAAGTCATGGTGCAGGGATGAGGAGAAGAGAACCCACACACGCATGGCCTGGAAGCCATCTGTCATGGGGTCCATGATTCCAGCAGGCCGTCAGCAGGGAGAGGCGGCATGCAGAGAGGAGAGTGGGTGGGTTGCAGGAGTGGTGGGGGCTCTGGAGGGGTGCTGGGTTTAAGACTCCTTGCATGGCAACTGGAAAGGAGTCTGGAGCTCAAGAGAGAATGAAGGACTGAAAAGTCAGTTGGGAAATCAATGGCAAAAAGGTCAAGCGAAGGTCAAGATTCTTCACAGAAGGGATTTAGAGAGAAGAGACAAAGGCTCAGATCAGAACTTCAACAAATACTCGTGCTGATGGAAGAGAAGCAGGAATATGAGTCAGCAAAACAGGAGGAAAGAAGTTATAAATCCAAGAGGTTAGCAGCTAAATCTTCCTGACATAAGGTAATCCCCCTTGTAGGGTCCACGCCCGGATCCAGCAGCCATCTCTCCAGAGGAAGCTGGTGGACGTTGTGATGGGTCTGACTCTGTTCTGCACAGGACCACAGTTGTTGTCAGCCTCAGCATCCTGAACCAGATATACTGTGCACACCGACCTCAAAGTGCTGGTGGAACTCAGTGCGCCTGTGCAGTGGGTGTTTTGTGAGCAGATGGCCCATCACGTTCAATGATTTCCAAAGGGCTCTGTGAACCCTCAAAGGACAAGAACCACAGCTTGAAGTAACCAGTGAAACAGCAGCCACCCATCACTCACATTCAGTCCATGGTGGGGTCACAAGAGGGAGACCAGAGACCTCCCTGAATGAATGTGGATGGAACTTTCCCTACATTTTGTGAGAGAACACCATCAGAACCAAAGCTAGACCTACGGTGGCTGCAGGCACATCTTGGTAGAGAGTTTCGTCTTTATGTGAAGTTCACTCTTGCGCCTGCCCCGAGACCACTGCCATCCAGGCTTATTTAACATGCAGGGCTGCAGACAGAGTCACCAGCCAGCAGAAAAGATTACCCTGAATCTTCCTTCAGAGAACAGAGAGCCTTCTGTTATGGAAAAAAAGGGGAAGGAGAATAAAGCTCCAATTCAAAAGGCTTTGAAAAACATTTTGATGCAAGGAAGTTAGTGCCACTGCTGGAGGCACCTCAGCCTCCAGAAAGACAGCAATGGTTTCCTACATTTTACATCAGGTGTTTGAGGGTCTCTGGATTGGTCCTGGGAGTGACAAACATTGCTGTGTGGAAAGCCACACTGCTTCTCCAAAGAGGACATAGTCTGCACATCTCATCTTACACCTGCTAGCCTTACCAGCAACTCCCAGTTTCAGGGAAGGCTCTTTGGGTGTTTGCTTTCTAAATCCACAACAGGACCACATGGACCTAAATTCACTCGAATGCACTCTGCTGTACACAGCAGAGGGCAGGATTGGAAGTCACTCCTTGACTCCAGAGATAAACGCCCATCTCTGTCATCCCCCCCAGCCTCAGCAGGCCACTTGGGACAGCTGACAGAAAAGCTGTGATGTGTGTTGCAGGAACTGATCCATGATCCCTGGGGAGGGGAGCAGGAGATGCGCTCAGCAGCAAACCTTGTCTTGAATCATTCGTGAGGAGAGGAAAGATAATGCTAGCCCTCATCAGGGCTGGTGAATCTCCGGGATTGTTTCCTCTTGGTAGAGAATATGAAAAGAGATCTGGGCCATCTGCTCTACCTCTTCCAGCTCTGACCTGCTGGACACCTGGCCTCCTGGGGGCAGATTCTCCAGTCCACTGGGCCTGCTCATCCCTGCCTCCTACAAAGCCACTGCATCCCACAGCATCATTGTCGACAAAACCAGAGTGGGACCAAAGAGTGCCTACGAACCACCTCGAGTGTTAGCAACAGCAGCAAGGATCCATGTCCATAAGCAAGGAATTCCATTTCCATTAAAAAAAATCATAACAGAAAATAATCCTTTAAAAGTTAAAGAACACCTAGGTATAAACTACTATGTATAAAATAGCTTATATTACACAGCACAGGGAATATAGCCAATGTTTTATAATAACTATATATGGAGTATAACCTTTAAAAATTGTGAACCACTATGTCGTACACATGATACTCATATAATACTGTATATCAATTCAACTATACCTCAATTTTTTAAAAAAGTTAAAGCACTCCTTAAAGTGCATTCAGAGAGCAAGAATGGTAGTGGAGACCTGCTAACAAACCAGTTTCTTAATCGATTTGTAACTTAGCTGAACAAGTGCCAACTGCGATAGCAGGTTTGATCATTATGTTCTTTTTAAACGCCTTATTTTTATACATTATTTAACTTAGACTTATAATGGGCCATTGGTTAAAGTCAGGAAGCATAAGAACACTGATGTTAAAATACAATAAATTAATGAAGACTATAAAAAATGATGGTAATTCTGCACAATCACCCTAGGGTGATTTTTGCCAGATAAGGAAGCTGCAGTCATCTAATCAGAAATCATTTATAGTATATCTAGCTATCTTTACTCCTTCAAAATTTGAATGTTTAAAAAGAAAACATAGTGACAATTATATCCAATTTGGCTTTTCATTTGTTGAGAATGGAGACTGCCCATATACACAGTATGTTATTTGTGACAAAATGCTTACAAATAGCAGCCTGAGGCCTTCGCTCTCATCCTGTCATTTCAAACACAGTCAAAATAAACCATTTATGTTTTTTAGTGCAAAATGAAAGAATCCAAAATACCAGGTCATAAAAGCAGCTTTTGTCTGTCTGATGTTGAATCATATAATTAAATTTCAATCTGTGTTTTAGTATATACTCAGTCCCCAACAAACACGATAGATGTCACATTTATTTTGTTGGCAAAGCATGCTTTTTCTTGCACAACTAATTAAAAAGAAATTAAATTAACTAATGCCTGCAAAGCACTCACTATAGCAACTAATATAGAGAAAACACAATACAAATGTTAGCCATTATTTTTATTATTAAATTATTATCAGTTGTTAAATGGGAAAAAGTTTAATTTGTTCTCACATTTAATTAATATTATTAAATGCTATTTGTGAAATAAACTTGATAATACAAACTTTAACAATACTAATCTCAATTTAATTAAAATTATGTTTAAATTAACATGATCTAATCTGTACTCAATTTTATGTATATCTTCTTAATCTCTCCAAGTAGATTTTACTTACAAATCATAAGGGTTCATCAATAATAGATCATCATTTTTCCTTTCTGTGTCAGCAGTAACCAAAAGGATATTGGGGTCAGGGAAACTATCTCATTCACTTAGCCTCAATGATATAATATATTTAAGAATTTTTAACATTTAATGTACCTGATGAGTATATCAGAAAAATTAAGAGCATGGACTTTTGGAGACAGACTCTGGTTCTGACTTTGGACCTACAATGATGAGAGACAAATCACCTATGCTTCATATACCTGTTTCACCGCTGTTAAATAGGAGAAATTTCTCTTATAGTCTTAAGAGTTAAATGTATTCATAATTTAGAGTATTTAGAACAAAGCCCTGCACAGCATTAATTTTCAATAGCATTGTCTATTTTTACATAATATGGGAAATGATAAAATTCCACTGAAAAATATTAAAGAATTTAATAAATGAGGATATACATTATGTTTCAGGATGGAAAGAAATCTTATTATAGAAATGTCAATTCTCAGGTTATTCTATAAGTATCATTTATTTCTGATCTGAATTCAAATAACAGCAATTCTTTCTGGAAATTGATGACATGACTAGCAAATGCTACTGGGAGAAGAATAAATCTATGAGACTATCTAAGAAAAAAATGAGAAATTAGGATAATGCAAGTTAGTTGTATTATTGGGTGTTATAAAGTCATTATAATTATGTCAGTGATGATGAAACAGATAAATTTAAAACACTAAATTTCCCAGAAGTAGATCTTGAAATGTATAAAAGCAAAATATTTGATAAAGGTCATGGCACACACTAATGAGGAAGGAATGTACTATTCAATAAAATATATTGGAATATTTATTCAGTTATTGGGGAAAGTAAATTAATTTCAAGTCTGTTTTCATACCTTACACCAAATAACCTTCAGGGAATTTTTTTTAATTAAACCTTAATAAAGATAAAAGAATAGAGGTAAAAATGTATTTGATCACCAGATAAATAATGAACATTTAAGTAGCAAAAGAATTGTGTCTCCATTATCATCGTCATAGATAGTACTTCTTGAACATTTACTATGTGCTAGGCAGTGTGGAAAGTGCCTTACATACTTTTCTCAAAACAACAGTATGATGTCTCATTGATTTCATTCTAGAAACACAGAAGTTGAAGTATAAAAAGCTTAAGAAAGAAAGTGGCAGAATCAAAACATGAACCTGGGTGGTATGATTCTAGAACCTGTGATCTTAGACTTTTTTTCCACCTAAATATACATATAACTGAGATAAAATTGAAGAGGAAAAGACAAAATTATAAAAAGAAAATGAACTAAGATATAAACAAAAATTGAAATAGAGGAAGTGAAAATGGATAACAAACTTGGAAAAAAGTTAATTTCTGTAAATCAATTCTAATAAAATTAATTTAAAAAAAAAAAGAAAACACAAAAAACGTTGAACTTCTGTAATCATTTGCACACACACAAAAAACACACTGAGACATCTTTTGTTTTAAAACATAAAATCCATGCAACTTTCCTTGTTCTCCTTCACAGTGATCATACTTAGAACTAGAAAGACTTAGGAAGGCATCAATTAGACATTGCCAAACTACTTTTCAGAAATGACACACAAATTTATATTCCCCACTAGTAGCAAAAGAATAGGAAGCCTAAAAATTATTTACACCTTTTGATCTAGAAATTCAACTTCTAGGAATCTGGTCTAAGGGAAATACTGGAAATGTAGACAGAGTTATAACCATAGAGACATGTGTGTAAATTTTTTCATTAAAATAAGGATTTGGGGGGAATAATCTAAATGCCCAGCAATAAGAAAATGGTTGAATAAATTAAGGTATATCTAAGAGATATTATACTGTTTTATACTATAGCTCAGGAATCAGCAAACTATAGCCTGTGGACTAAGTCCAGTCTACTGCCCATTTATTTTTTCCTGCTTTTGTCAATAAAGTTTTATTAGAACCAGTCACATTAAAAAAATAAAATTATGCCTTCATGATATACCACTCAAAAATGACTAGGTGATCTTTAAGATTCTTTTGAGACTGGGGGATTAAATCACTGCCAAAAAGTTCATATAACAAAACATAGCAAAACCCCCAACTCAGTCACTGTTCCTGGTTTATCCATCATATTCCTCTTCAGCCTTCTCCTCTCTTACTCTGTTTCCAGGAGGTTGACCTATCTACACGGCATAAATGGATTTCCTTTCCCCCTGGCTTTCATTTCAGCCACAAGGAAGCATCATAAGATGAGAGGCTAGGAAGGGGAAAAGGTTACAGTATTTATTCCCCTATGTCCCCTTGTCACTTAACAATAGTTACATTGCCACCTAAGGCTTCAACTTCAGAGACTCCTCTCCCTCACCTACAGCTTTCCCTGGGTTCTAGCCACAGCTCCTTCCCTCTCCTCTTTCAGTCCAGGGGAAGGAATGGCTTGCTGCTCTTACTAATTATTGGATGCTTCACCATCCTTTGGTCTACTTGGATTTCTTCATCCTGTTCACACCTTTATAAATAGTTCTTTCACTAACCTCTCTGTAATTACTCTTTTGAGTGGACCACTTTTCTCTTGACCTTAACAATACTCAGTACTAGAAGTGGCACCAAGAAATAGGGTCTAAAAATGGGATTTGGGAATTGAGTTACCAGCCTATTTGATGAGAGCTTCTTTTAAGGGCAAATGGGATAGTGACAGTCTATTGTAAGGAGGGGTATTACCACTATTCAAATCGCTGGTGACGGTATATGAAGAATGCCAATAGAAAACAAAATGTAGGGAGCCGAAGTGTCTCTGGCACTCTGGCACTGCAGTGACAAAGGTGATTGCAAAGACCTTGGGATGGGTCAGCTGCTCGATGGCTGTAGGGCAGAAAAGGACAAAACAAAAGACCTTGACTTCCTGTAGAACATCAGGAAGTCCTCATGGCAGATTCTAAAGGAGTTCTGCACCCTCTTGAATGGCAGGGCAGATGTGGCTGAGGACCAAGCACAAAACCTTAGTATAAGCGTTACAGAGTTCTCGTGCCGTGAATATGGATCTTTGCCAGGTGTCTCATGCTAAAGCAGTGGTTCTCAACCAGAAACAGTTTGCCTCCCAGGGAACATTTGGCAACATCTGGAGACATTGTGGGTTACCACAATTGTGGCGGGAACTACTAGTAGATAGAGACTAGAGATGCTATAAGTATAAGAGAGGCACAGAATAGCCACATACACAATTATTTAGCCCAAAATGTCAGTAGTCCTAAGGCTTAGAGACACTGTGCTAAGGTGAGGGCACTGTTTGGGAAGATATAAGACCCTGTATGTGGAATGGGAACATTCAGGTAGATGAGAACTTTGAACCTCTAAATCCTCCTGAAATTTCCTGGCTGGTTGAAATGGATCCTCATCCACATATAAAGAAATCAGATTTCCCTTGCAGAAAAACTGTATGTGAAGTTGCTGATCTGACAAATCCTGGTCAATAAAAATAATCAGAAACCATTTGCTTTCACAAGGCAGGGACAGCAGTGTGCCTTCACTCTCTTATCCCAAAGTTATGTCAACTCTCTTATTCTGCCACAACAGAGGCTATTCTCTGCTGCACTGTTGTCTTTCTATTCCATAGAAAATCACAGTAGCCTATTACACTGAAATAATTATGTTTAGCTGGATCTGTTGAGAAGGAATGAGTAAGCACCCTACATATTTTAGCAGGACATATGCATGCCAGAAAATGGGGTAGAAACCCTACAACAATTCAAGGGCCTGACATATAAGTAAAGTTTCTAAGTGTGCAATAGTCCAAAACAGATAGGTATGTATATTCCCTCTAAAGGGACAAAAATGTTCCTTTCCTTCCACTATTCACCACAAAGGAAAGCATAATGCATGATATGGCCTCTTTGGATTGTGGAAGAAACACATAACATACTTGGGCATCTTGCTCTGACTCCTTGCCAGATAACTGGTAAGTCTTCCTGTTTTCCATAAGGCCTGAATCCAGAGAAATTTCTACAGAAGTTCCTGGATATAAGCTGCTTTATGGCTCTGTTATGTGATGACCCAGTGCATCCAATTGTAGTAGAAAAATCTGTGGCAGACTGAGATGCTATAAAGAGTTTCTAGCAAGCCCTAATATAAAAATTACAGAACAGATCCCAAGGTTTTGGAGCAGGAATTCTAGTAATACTAATAGTGCTCTATTTGAAAAGCAGCTCCTAGATTCCTGCTAAGCCATGGGAAAGACTGAACACCAGGCTATGGCTGAAACACCAAGTGACTATGTGACACAAACCACCCATCATAAACTGAGTGCTATATGATCTGCTGAACTATCAAACTGGAAGTGCAGAGCAGAATTCCATGGTCAAATGGAAATGGTATATATGAGGTCAAGCATGCACAGGTCAGAAGAAGAGTAGATTGTACAGCAAATGGCGCAACCTTCCACGGCACTTACTCCCACAGCCTCAGCGCATCCGCCTCGACCCACACAGCCGCCTCATACGGAGCTCCCTAGAACCAGGAAAGAGAGAAGGGAAAAGCGTGGCCTGGTTTGCCGCATAGTACGCTCAACTGAGTCAGAAGTGAGTAGACAATAGACTGTGAACCCACTCAAGGCTGACCCTGAAAGTCAATGGTAAGGGGAAACCCTCCCAATGGGCAGACACTTGGGAAATACACAGAGCTGTTTCCGTCACATGCAGAGAGAAAGAGCCTACTACATCTACCCTGATTAGTCAGTCACCAACAGGTAGACAGACTGTCAGAAACATACCAAGAACAAGAAGGAAATATTGGCGACACAGGCATGTATAAGGAAGGACAGCTTAGAGTGAGTCCAGAGTATGTGCGAAGAAGTCCACGTCCCATGGGCATCCTCACCAGAGGGCACTGGTGGCACAAAGGCTTAGTAATCACACAGATGAAAGGACCACCTTTGTGTAGCCAGTCACCGTCACCTCTTTCCCCAGTTAGCCCAGCACTTGATCAATACACCCACATAAAGTTTTAACCACAGGTTAAAGAAAATGCGTCAACCAGCCAAGGTGCTGACAGAGGAAAAAAAAGCTATGGTTATCAAATTATGCCTATGACCAGCTTCAGACTAGACTGAAGTGTCTATATTTTATATTAATTATTTTTTACCACTACCTTTTAATGCACACCAGTAGAGGCTAGCATTTTAATTAGATTCCTGGTGGGAGTCTAACTTAATACATCTCCTCCTGTGTGTGTGCTCAGTCGTGTCTGACTCTTTGCAGCCCGTAGACAGTAGCTTGCCAGGCTCCTCTGTCCAGGGAATTTCCCAGGCAAGAATACTGGAGTGGGTTGCCATTTCCTTGTCCAGGGAACCTTCCCAACACAGGAATTGAACCCACATCTCTGGTGTCTCCTGCATTGGCAAGCAGGTTCTTTATTAGCTGAGCTACAGGGGATCTCCTCCTACTAAGATCCAACAGCTGATGGGCTTTTGGGTTTCCGTGGAGTTGGAACCATAGGTATTTTTCCTAACAAAGGAGTAGAACCCTGTTCCGTGCCCTCGGTGGCTGGCCCCGATGGAATACATGACCTAGGCTCCCCTGTCACCTCTGGCTTTTGGTTGGTTTCGCCAGTGGGAGGGGACTGGGAAATTGGAGGGAAAAGAGGCTGTACTTACTCCCCCAGCTCCCTCTATACAAAATTTCCATTTATAAAACAGCTTAGAGCCATAGATTCTGCTCCGCAAGCTCTCTCTTATGACTTCAGCTCTCCCTGAGTTCCTAACAGCTCCTTGTCCCTGCCCCTTCAAGCCCAAGGGTAGCAATGGTTTGCAAACATGCAGTTGTTAACCCCAAGGTGCATCCCCACCTGCTGCAGGTTCCCACCATCCAGTCCTCACCACTGTAAACAGTTTCCTCTTTACCCTCTCTTAAAGTGTCCTTTCAGTTTTCTCTTTTCTGCTACAGGCAGCTTCACTTCTCAGAACAGAAAACCTAAGGTCTAGAAGAGGGATGGATCTAGCTGTTCCCCAACCACCTGCAGGCGCCTCTCTGGGGACCAGATCACAAGGCTCTGCCTGGATACCATCATCCAGGGAACATGCCTCTAGAAATCCCTTTGTCTGTACTCAGACCACAAAATAGTTTTCAGGCTGGTGAAAAGTGTTTCCAGAGAGCAGAACAGAGTCAGTGCTGAGCTAGTTTCCAACCCTAGGTTCTAGGGTCCCAGTGTGGGACGCTCCCATGCCCTCTGCTCTCATCATTTCACAGAAGAGACATATATTCAAAAGGAACCATTAACTGGATCTGCCAGCCTCTTCTGCCTGAATTACCCTGGGATGGCCAGGACTGATCCACTTCTCAGGAAGGACCTCAGCTTCCCATCACCCTCATTTACACACACAGGTCCATACACAAACACATGCACTGATCTCACTCCATGTACCACTCTGCACCAGGCATGGCAGTAGTTATGATTTTTGTTGTCTCATAGACTGGAGGAAGATTCCCTAGGCAAACAGAGATCACTTTTGAAGTGGAAAGGAAAGATGAGAAATGGCTAAACACACACAATGGAAAATTATGCAGCTATTAAAGATATTTATGGAGAGTCTGAAACAGTACAGAAAGCGTTTATGACAAAAATGTAAAGAGGAAAAAGCAGGGTACAAAACAATATCTATATAGTATGCTATCACTGTGTAAAAATGCATAAGGAAAAAATGGGCTGGAAGGAAATGCACCATAATGCTAACAGTGGAATGCGGGGTGACATTGCTCTGAATGTAACAAAGGTTTTGTACTAGGCATCCATTACTTTATGTTCTATCTTAACCTTCTTGTTTATACAAGTAGTTTTGAAAATTATTCTCATTTTTAAAACACTCCAGCTGTAAGTACGAAACTCAAGTCCCCCTTAAGGATGCCAATCCCAGTGCCCTCCCCAGACGATCTCTGTTTTCAGTTTGTTTTGTACATTTTCATATATGTAGAGAAATAAAGTCCATTTACAGGGAGGGGGGTGCACCTGATGGGAAGAACTGACTCATTAGAAAAGACCCTGATGCTGGGAAAGATTGAGAGCAAGAGGAGAAGGGGACGACAGAGGATGAGATGGTTGGATGGCATCACCGACTCAATGGATATGAGTTTGAGCAAGCCCCGAGAGTTGGTAAAGGACAGAGAAGCCTGGCATGCTGCAGTCCATGGGGTCGCAAAGACTCGGACACAACTTAGCGACTGAACTGAACTAACATAACTGGGGGTTTGTTATACAAATTGTTCTGCTAGTTACCTTTTTCACTTAGTAATAAAACGGGGGGATTATGTAATACTACACACATAACTAGCTGAAGGATTTTTAACCTTTAAAAGCAGGTCTAGTAGGACTATTTCACAGTTTAATTAACATTCAGGACATTTGTTTCCATTTTGTCACTGTAAAAAAAATAAGTTGTAATGAACAGTCCCTTGAATGTCTCTTTGCACACATTTGGACTATGTTTCCAGAGAGACATTAAGAAATGGGATTTTCAGTTGAAGATCTGGATATTTTAATATTAAGAGTTCCCAAGGACAGATCAGATTTCCCCAGACACCATTGGCTACTTCCAAGGAAACTGGGGGTCTCAACTGGTCAGTGGGTCCTAGGGCTGTAGAGGTGAGGTTTCCTAGCTCCTGGGGATTCATGGGGTCGCTGAGGGACTGCCCAGCATGGAGGAACAAAGACTCTCCACACTGGCCCACCAGATATGCCCTAGGGATCAGACCACAGATCCTGCCTGGTTCCGGTCTCCTGAAGCATTCTATTTTATATTCAGATTATGAAAAGCAGTATAGCCAAGGGAGAAAGGTTTCTCAAAGAAAGCCCAGCACCCACTTAAAGCTCACCATGAACCTTATATCTCATGCAGAAAGGAGTTTGTATCTCTAAAGACCTCACCCCCTGGGAGTCTGAAAGTCAAACCTAAGCATTTTAATATTCCCGCTGCTTCATACCTGGAAGAAACATAATATAACAATGTCCTTGCTTTCTGAAGAAATGATGTCTTAACTCACAGAAGTAAAATGCTTTCCAACTCAACCTGATCATGGCTACAGTGGGCTCTGTCTCACCAGACAGCCTGGGTCTCAGCAGGGGTCCCTTGGCCTTTCATACCTCAGGCAAAGCTCTCAACAAAACCTCCTTTAAGGACCTCTGAACAGGCCTCAGAAAGGCCTGTGCACTCCCACCTCTGATCCCTCTGGATCCAAGGCCAGGAGCCAGGCCCAGGGTCTGCCTGAGACCTCACCCTCCTGCCTGGGACTCTTCCTGCAGGCCCCCTCTATCAGGGTCGAGGGCATGGCCCAGCAGCAGAGAGGAGGCCCAGCAGCTGGGACAAGATACACGGTGACACTGGAAAGGCTCCCACAGGGGCTCCTAGGTCCAGAGGAAGGAGAGGCGTCTGTATCTCGTGTCTGTGGTGAGGCCCCCCACCAGCCATTTTCCCCAGTTTAAACTCTTAGACTTGCTATGACTTGGGGCAAACTATAAAACTGAATCCACGTGTCTAAACATTAACAGTGGCCAATTACCTACCAATATGCAGTGTGTTAGTTGCTCAGTCATGTCTGACTCTATGTGATCCCGTGGACTGTAGCTTATCCTCAGAACAAACCCCAAATCCCTCCCTTTGGCTGCCCTCCCAGTTCAAGGTCGTCATCCCTCTCCTGGGGGACTACTGGAGCCCCCAACTGGTCTCCCTCCTTCCACTCTTGGCCTCTAACAGTTTATCCTCTACACAGTAGTCAGAAAGATATTTTCTTATAAAATAAATTGTATAATGTTACTCCCCTACCCAGAAACTTCAAATAACTTCCTATTGCGCTTGGAGAAAATGCAAATCTATCACAGCCAACAAGTCCCCAAAAGATCCAACCCTGCCTACTTCGGCAGCCTCTTCTCTTCTCCACCATCTCCCCACTTTCTACCCATCTCTCGTTATCCCTTCAACATGTCATACTCGTTTCTGACTCAGAGTCTGATTTAGGTTTCCCAGAAGCAGAAACTGAGAGGAGGTTCACAAGAAAGTGACTTATGAAGGGAGAATTCCCACAAAGCCGGTAAGGAAGTGAACCATAAGGATCAGGAGCGGAGGAAGCCAGGTGAGCAAGTACCATCTACAAAGTCCCACAGTCGGTCGCCTGACGCACTACCTCCAGGGAATCTGGGAAACTCCCCTCAAGGACAAAGCGACTGGCGGTACACGAGGGCACCCAGCAGTCACTGATTAAAAGCTGCTTCCAGGAAGTTGCAGAGCACGAAATTCCCAGGTATCTTCAGCTGTCTTTGTGGAGGGAAAGGAGCTCCAGCAGCCTGAGGTCAGTTTGCCAGCAAAGAGTGGCAGGCACCAGCAACTGGGAGGGAAGGCAGGAAAGGATGATGGAGATGGACAGGAGTGTGCACAAGCCTAGGAAGGGATGCACAGAGACAGGGACAGAGCAGCCACGGCCTCAGCAAAGGGTCTCTGCCTGCTTGTCGCTTTGCCTCATCCCATAACTCACTTTGAAAGTGAAAGAGGAGAGTGAAAATGTTGGCTTAAAACTCAATATTCAGAAAACTAAGATCATGGCATCCAGTCCCATCACTTCATGGCAAACAGATGGGGAAACAGTGGAAACAGTGACAGACTTTATTTTGGGGGGCTCCAAAATCACTGCAGATGGTGACTGAAGCCATGAAATTAAAAGACGCTTGCTCCTTGGAAGAAAAGTTATGACCAACCTAGACAGCATATTAAAAAGCAGAGACATTACTTTACCAACAAAGGTCTGTCTAGTCAAGGCTATGGTTTTTCCAGAAGTCATATATGGATGTGAGAGTTGGACTATAAAGAAAGCTGAGTGCCAAAGAATTGATGCTTTTGAACTGTGGTGTTGGAGAAGACTCTTGAGAGTCCCTTGGGCTGCAAGGAGATCCAACCAGTCCATTCTAAAGGAGATCAGTCCTGGATATTCATTGGAAGGACTGATGCTGAAGCTGAAACTCCAATACTTTGGCCACCTGATGCAAAAAACTGACTCATTGGAAAAGACCCTGATGCTGGGAAAGATTGAAGGTGGGAGGAGAAGGGGACGACAGAGGATGAGATGGTTGGATGGCATCACCGACTCAATGGACATGAGTTTGAGTGAACTCGGGGAGTTGGTGATGGACAGGGAGGCCTGGTGTACTGCAGTCCATGGGGTCACAAAGAGTCAGACACAACTGAGCGACTGAACTTAACTGAACTGATAACTCACTCTCCACTTCCACTAAGGTATCCACTCAGATGTGGGCCCAACAACCTAAAGTAACCTTCCCTCACATCCTGTCATCCTCACCACCTTAACCTACTTTCCTTTTCTCCATGGTACAAACCACCACGTGCCATGATCTGGCTCACTGATTGTTCTCCTGTGTCTCCCCTAGACTAGAAGGGGGGCCCCGTCTGGCTCCCTCTCATCTGTGTCCCGGGCACTTAGCATAGTGGGTGTCTTAAGCACACTTGCTTAGTGCTGCCTGGCACATCTCAGGCAATTTATGCAACTGTTTTTTTTTTTTATATACTTAACAAGAACTTGTGTAGCAGCTACTTTTCTAAATTCCTTACAACTCACTTAATTCTCTGAGTAATCCAGTGGGGTAGGTCCTGTTATTATCTTCATTTCACATGTTGGGAAGCAGAGACTCAGGTTAAATAACTTGACTGCAGCTGTACAGCTGGGGAGAAGTGTAGACAGGGAGTCAGGCCATCCAGTTGGCTTCGGAGGCTGTACCACCTCTAAAATGACCAGCCACAAGGTAGGCACTGGGGCTTCCCTGGTGGCTCAGACAGTAAAGAATCTGCCTGCAGTGCAGGAGACCCAGGTTCCATCCCTGGGCCAGGAAGAGTTCCTGGAGAAGGAGATGGCTACCCACTCCAGGATTCTTGCCTGAAGAATTCCACGGACAGAGGAGCCTGGCGGGCTATACTCCATGGAGTCGCAAAGAGTTGAACACTACTAAGCGGCTCACACACACACACACACACACACAAGGTACGTATCATTATCCTCTATTTACAGAAGCGGGAACAGTGGCTCAGTGACGTGACATGACTTTCCCAGAAGTGGTGGGAAGTGCGGCTTGGATTCTGATCCCTAAGCTGGTTCCCCCACTAAGGTGCCAACATGAGCGGACTTCTATGGGCAGCATAAGAAGAGCCCCCATCCCTCTTTCTGTGGCTTCCTGCATGCTCTTAGCCCTCTCCATTGGTCCCTGGTGGTGATTTCTAGCCCACTTCCTGGGGAGCAAGGAAGCACTGCCCAACAGCTGAGGAAGTCTCTCAGGAGGGATTAACTCTGTGTGATTCCCACTGAGACATGGGCGTCCCAGGACCAAAGCCCTTCTCTCCTCCCACAAGCTATACACATTGGACAACCAGAGTTGGGATGCTGATGTGATCCAGACACATTGCAACCAGTAAATCCCACGGCAGCCTGTTCAGCTGCCCCACTAGAGGTTGAACAAAACTCTCACAAGGTTCCAGACAAACACAGCTAGTAATGCTTAAGCTGTGTGTGTGTGCGAGAGAGAGTTGGAAGGGGTAAGAGAAGCTGGAGGGACACGTACACAGGCAGATAGATGAGTGAGGCAGTGATCGGACATCCCACCTCTCAGGCTGGAAACTTCCACCAGTCAGAGCAAGACCCTGTTAACCCAGATGCCACATGACTGGAGATGGACGCCTCAGTACGGCCCCCCATGCTGCTCGCCAGGCAGGACAGCTCACCTGAAGGGAGCCCTCCGACCAGCAGAGCGATTCCTGCCACACCGCATTTACCCTGCCCATCCAAGCACCTTTGTCACAAAGATGCACACACCCCACCCTCAGCCAGCATGCCCACATCCGGGCTCAGCTTGCCCACAATTACAGCAATTCCCAAATTGCTATAGACAAGTCACTGGGAGCTACTCAGGACCTTCTAATTAGTGTTATATGCTGATTATCTGAGGCTATTGATATTGGCCCTAATCAGCAATTATAATTCTCACATAAAATATTTAATGACCATTCATAATACAAGAAATCTGATTAAGGAGAAAGCATTTTGCTTGGATTTCCACAGTGGTTTCCTGAAGACTCAGCTTGTTTTTGTTTTTTTATTTTTTCCTAGGCAAGAGTAAATACATTCAACACAATTACCTACCAAAGGAGGTAGAAAATAGCAAATTCAGATTCAAACCCCACCCCCACTCCTCTGAAACATTCAGCAACAGCTACCACGAAACAGGCAGAGACCATGGACTGATGATTCACAAATACGAGTGGCCAACAAATCTCACTGAAAATCAAGAAATACACATTCAAATTAGATACAGTCCCTTCGATCAAATCAGCAGACTGACAACTCTACCCCTGCAGCTGTTGGTTAAAATGTGTGCTGCTCACCAGAGTTTTTTCTGCCACATCTTCCCCTCCTCTGGAGAAGGCACCCTCCTGCAAGGAATCACCCTCCACCCCACCCCACCCCCACCACCCCATCCACAGTCACGTGGCTAGAAGTGGCACAGTCATGTTCTGCCTTTCCACCACTTGCAGCTACTGCAAATAGCCAGAATTAGAACTCTGAGCTAAGCTGGGCCCCCTCTTAGGTACCCACCCTGCCCTCCATGGTGGGTCAGGATGGGCCAATATGACACTTCCCTGTGAGCTTTCAATTTGGGACAGAAGGATAAGTGTTACTCCCTCTCTAGTGCTAAGCTGCAAGGTACAGGCCAGGAGCCAGTGGTAAACACATTCTGTTAAACTCACTGTGTCATTTACACACAGCTTCACACAACCCAAGACCCAGAACAGGTTAAAGTCAGTTAGCACTGTGGTCATGCCCTCCGCCCCTGCCTGTCACCCTCAGAAACGATGGCAACTTGCCTGAGTTTTCATCCCAGGCGCAGTCCTGAGCACACCCAGGGAGCCCGAAGTGGGCTGGGCATCAGGCCCTCATGTTGCCTTTGGGAGATAGGGGAACCCTGTGCCATGTCACTGTCGGGCAGCTGGGGGAGGTCTCGGGAATGCAGGGCACTCTCTCCTGCGAGAACTACAATTATTGCTTGAACCACCAGGTCTCAGTAAGGCCGCCAACACACAAAAGACTCCAAATGTAGAGTTTAAGATGTGATCCCCCAAACTCTAGGATCTCCCTTTAGGTGGAACAACCCAAGTATAGAAATTCCCAAATGCTCTTGGCTTTGCAGCCCTCTGGCCTTCCAAGGAGCTCGATGGCTTCCCTCTTCCAAGATTCCTTCTCTTCCCTGAGCTCGACACAGTTAAGTGAATTCTCACACGACTTCTAAATGTGGGCACAATTCAAATCAGACAAACAGGGTCCAGCTCCTCACAGGCCAGAAGGGGCCACTTTAAAGTTGGCTTGCTGATATTTATGGCTAATCTGACCACAAACTAAGTCAGTTTCGTGGAGGCATAATCTGAGACCAGGAAGGCCGAGTGCTTGCCCCCAAACTCCAACCTCTAAAAGGCCAGGCAGGGCTAAAAGTCCCACACTCACCTCTCCATTCTGGAAAGAACACATCCTTCCTTGACCTGTACCCATTAGAGAATTCATTTTATATGCAGGTTGTGAGAGACATCATTGTTATCCCCATTCTGAGGGTAAGAAGCCTGAGGCCTAGAGAGGTTAAGTAACTTACCCCAGGTTGCCCAGCTTGTAAACGGCAGAGAGGGATACGATCCTATATCTGCCCGAATCCCAAGCCTCCAGTATTAATGAGGAGGTCATATTACTGCTTTTTCCACTCCAAGGAAAAACTTTTCATCTTGCCTAACAGCAGGGCAGAAACAAGGAGAATTCAGCCAAGTGGTGACTTTGGGAGGAAAGATTAGTGGCCCAGGGGACCAGGGCCAAGGGGGTGATGAGAACCCAGCTGATCAGGAACATGCTCCTTCACCTCTGACCGCCAACAGGACTGGATCTTCCCTGGCACCAAGCTCACCCACCTCCCCCTGTGCCTCCCTTCACAAAGCCCCTGGGTCGCACAGTATGCTTACTGCACACCCCACTCAGCCCTCCCCTCTGAGGCCCACACTCCTGCAGCCACGACATCTGCCTCTTCCTCCTGATGACTGTTGGTAGCTGAGCTCCAGGGACAGGGGGCCTAAAGCAAAAACAAGGACTGCATGTAGAAACACACCCTGATTCCAAGAGATGCTGAAGCCAAGAGGGACACTCCACAGGGAAGAAGTGTCCAGGAGCGTGTGCGATGACCCTTTAACTGTGTAACTAACACCCACCCCTAGCCATCCAGCCTCAGCTGGAGCACCATGCGGCCAGCCCAAAGACCTCAGGAAAGAGAGAAGGAAGAAGGTGCCTGCCTTCCAGAAGCACAGCACATCCTCCAGGTAGAGCAGAGGGACCCTCATGGAAACCCATGTAGGTGGCTCAGAGTAAGGTCTAGGTTCTGTTAGAGACAGAAATCGTGTCCAGGCCTGGGTCCAGCCAGGCTGCTGAAGCTTCTTGGAGGAAGCCAATATGCACCATTTGTCCACAGGGCCACCATCACCTGCCGGTTTCCCCAGACTCCCATGTTCACTGGCCGCATTAGGTCAGGGGCAATTTGCAGATGCCAGCCCACTAAGGGCCAGGTCTGCGCTGCTGCTGGGAAGGAAGCAGGACAACCATGACTCCTTTGCAGGGTTTTTGAGGACCCAGGAGTCATGTTGTGTAAAGACTCTCCCATGATATTCTGGTGTGCACTTTTGTGCTCTGGGTGAAAAGAGCAGGCAGAGCCTCTGCTGAGCCCTCGCTGGCGCCCTGTGTTCCCAGACACCACGCCCCGCCCCCAGACTCTTCTCCACCCAGGAGCCCAGTCCCAGTGCTCTATGCCTCCTAGGTGGCCTTGTACCTGCAGACACCCACAAAGGTGCTCATCACCTGTCCTACAACCTCTTTTGGGCAAAGCCACATCCTCAACCATCCCACTTCCCTGAAGTAGGGAGCAATTAAAGGGATGTTTTTTACTTTAATGGCCACAGTTAAATGTTTCATGGGCCAAAACTGAGGCCAGATCACTTTATAATTATTCTTCTGGCTCCTGCATAATTGATATCCCTTATGCACTTTTCATGATCTAATTTATCTATGTCCTGAACTATTTTGTAAAACCTGAATCCCATCTGTGATGATCTATGTCCCGTTAGAAAGTCTACAAGGGATTTGCTCCCCAAGCCCTATCGGTGGGCATAACTCAGCTTCACTGGGTGGAAGCAGAGGGGTGGAGGCCCAAGTCTAGACTGTTTCACTTAGAAAACACAATCGGGGGGCTCAGAAGGCAGGGGGATTCCCCAGAGAGGCCAGTCTCGGGACAGGAGGCAGGAGGGGAGGGAGCAAAGGGCTCCCTGGGGGCAGTGACAGAGTACCTGGAATTGTGATGACAACCATAACAGTGACCACCACTCTCCTGAGACCTAGGGCCAGGTCTGTGCGAGTACTTTCCAGGCACTGTTTCATTCATTCCTTATTCATGAGGTCGGGACTCTCACCTTTTCCCCTTCACAGATAATAAAACTGAAAAGGAAGTAATTTGCTCAAGACCTCTTAGTTAGTGAGAAAAAATGGAATTCCAATCTGAGCAGGCTGATGCAGAGCTCAGGTTACTAACCTGTTTTCTTCTAAACTTCTGCTGCTACTGCTGCCAAGTCGCGTCAGTCGTGTCCGACTCTGTGCAACCCCATAGACGGCAGCCCACCAGGCTCCGCTGTCCCTGGGATTCTCCAGGCAAGAACACTGGAGTGGGTTGCCATTTCCTTCTCAATGCATGAAAGTGAAAAGTGAAAATGAAGTCGCTCGGTCGTGTCCAACTCTTAGCGACCCCATGGACTGCAGCCTACCAGGCTCCTCCGTCCATGGGATTTTCCAGGCAAGAGTACTGGAGTGGGTGCCATTGCCTTCTCCATCTAAACTTCTAGGTGAGTCTAATTCCTAAAACTTGCATATCCCAGGAACCTATAAACCCTTGAGTTTCAATAACCAATCAGCAAGCCTTTTAGCGTAGGGTTGCCAGATTTTGTTTAAAAAGAAAAAAAAAAAAAAAGACACCCAATTAAATTTGAATGAAAGGTGAGCAATAAATAATTCTTTAGTATAATTATGTTCCAGACATGACGTACAGTAGCCCATGAAATATCTGGGACATACTTAAGTGGGTGCATTATTTATTATTTGAAATTCTAATTTAACCGGGTATCTCTATGTCACCTGGCAACATTCAGCATGTGTCCAGGCCTGTGCCTGGGGTTCTGGGACCTGGAAGACTGCCCTCAGAGAACCCAGAGTGTCTAGAGAAACAAGATGGACACCAGGACAAGCGATAAACATGGACAAGGTCACAGTCTGATTCAAATCTGCCCAGTAGAGAGCTGAAGGTTGTCAGGGATCAGAGGCTTACAAGGGAAAGGTTTTCTGGAGGAGCAGGGACTTAGAGAAGGGAGGAAGATGAGAAAAAAAAAACAGGAAGAAAGAGAAGCTGCTCTCCTAGCACATACCTACTCCCAGAACAGGAGGCCTGTGTTTCGGCTCCTGGATGCAGCCCAAACACCTGGGGTCCAACCCCCAGAGCTACAGGCTTCGAAGGAGAGCAACACTCAGCCCATCCCCCATGAGACACAGCCAGGAGTGGTCCAACTGCTACTTGCTTGGCTGACCCAAATCTACACAATTCCCCACACTCAGCCCCCCAGGCCTTTGCTTATTCTGTCTTCCCACCCAGAAGCCATCTGTCCGCCCCAATCCTACCTTCCTTCAGGGTCCAGTTCAGCCCTACCTTCCCTCAGAAGGCTCCACCCACGCTATTCCCCAAGAGCCATCTCAGGCCTGCTGGGTTACCCTTAGAACTCTTCCCTTATGCCAAACACTTATTATGTACTTAGCACCTAGAATAAAACCTAGAACACAGGTGGTACTCAATAGATGCTGAATGAATGAATGAGTGAGTGAGTGACAGTGACTGTGGCTTTGTTCCACGTGCTGTCTTCTATCTGTACAGCTCTCAGCAGAGAGAACAGAGGGCCTGCCAGGGGAGGGGGAGTAAAAACCTTCACCCACTGATGTCTCTTCCCACAATGCCCACACTCAGCCCAGGTCCTGGAGTGAGAACATGCAATTCCTGTCTGCTGGAGAGAGGGAGTTAGGATGGAGAAGAAGAGAACCCTCCTACATTGTTGGTGGGAATGTAAATTAGTACAGCCACTATGGATAACAGTTGGAGATTCCTTATAAAACTAAAAATTGAACTATCATGACCCAGCAATTCCACTCCTGGGCATATGCTCAGAAAAAAAAAAAAGTAATTGAAAAAGACATGCACCCCAATGTTCATTGTAGCACTATTTACAGTAGACATCGAAGCAACCTAAATGTCCATCAACAGAGCAATGGATAAAGATGTGATACATACATACAGTGAAATACTACTGAGCCATAAAAAGGAGTGAAACTGTGCCATTTGCAGGGACGTGGATGGACCTAGAGATTGTCATAGAGTGAAGCCAGTCAGAAAGAGGAAAAAACAAACATTGTACATTAATACACGTATGTGGATTCCAGAAAAAATAGTATAAATAAACTTACTTGCAAAACAGAAACAGAGACACAGATGTAGAGAACAAATATATGGATACCAAGGGGAGTAGTCAGGGGATGGGGCAGACTGAGAGACTGAGATTGACGTATATACACTATTGACATTAAATACACTATTGATATGTAGAATAGATATATCAATACAGAGAACCAACTGTATAGCATAGGGAGCTCTATTCAATTCTCTCTGGTGACCTAAATGGGAAGGAAATCCAAGCAAGAGAGGATATATGTATACTTGTGGCTGATTCACTTTGCTGTGCAGAAGAAACTAACATGACATTGTAAAGAAACTATATTCCAATTAAAAAAAAAAAAAAGATGGAGAGGAAGGAACCTGGCAGGGAGAACACAGGCCTGGGACCACCAGGGCCAGGCACAGGAACCACAGACTCTGCTTCAGTTCCGACCATGGCTTGCTCTAGGGCTGGGACATGCCACAGGCCCCTCTTCTCTTCCGTCTCCTGAGCTAGAAACAGGCCACAGCACATCGCTTGTTGCTGAGATTACACGATCACTGTGATGGTGGTACCTACCCACCATTCATCCACACAGTAGGCCTGGATGCTTGGAACCTGAGGCCTGGTCCTTGGCAAGTTCCTCTCCTGCTGGCAGCCTCCCCAGTCCAGACTCACCCCGGCCCTTGATGATGATGAAGTCCTTCTCATGTACCAGCCACGGAGCCCTGCCCCCATCTGTGCTTCTCCAAGTCCAGCCTCCCTGAACAGAGGCCAAATAAAGATGGATATCCTCTCTCTCCCAGCAAACACAGCACCTCAGTCAATCTCTCGGCACTCGAACCACGCTTGTTGTTCTTGCGCGGAATTCCACAGATGCTTATAAACACTTCCATTACTTCTGAAGTTTTATTTATGGTTTTTGTTAAGCCTTTACTCTGAAATTTGCCATTTTAAACACTCCCTGACTGAGTAAGATTTATATGGTTTCTTCACACAGAAGCTACCTGTAATGGACAGAGCCAAAATCAATTCAGAGGGCCTCAAGAGCAGCTGACAACTCATTTTTATGGAGAGAGCGTTTTCTCAGGAATACGAGAGAAAATATTAAGATCTCAGAAACGCCCGCTTCCCAAGAGGCTGATGACACAGAGCCTCTCTGTGCCTCCTGTGGAAACAAGGGTGCCTGTCTCCTCCAGGTGGAGGGGCGTCCCCTCCCCCTCGGTGGGCTCAGAATGCTCAGGGGATTACAAGCTGCCACTGAACCCAGTGATTCGATGGAGGCCAAGAACCAGAAGTGGCAGGAAGTCAGCCGTGACACAAGTTTATTTCTCGTTCCAAAACACTCATCTGGAATACTGTGAAATCTCCCAGCTGTGGGATATCAGTTACCATCACGTCATTTGTTGGCATGCGGGCAATTTTATAGCTGGAATCAGGCCCTGGATTACAGTCTTGTGTTTTCAGTCCACAGGCAGCCACTATGCCTTGTCTAAAAGTCCAGTGCACTAGACGGGGAAATTGAAACGGACCTCCTAGGCTACGGGAGTTTCAGAAAAGGGGAAGTCTGTTTACCTGGGGCTGGGATCTACTGCTTCCCCCGTTTGTAGTAAAAGCTGGCAAAGCTTTTCTTACTCCTCAGATGTTTCCCTCTACTGGTATTTCTAAACATATGTTGCACTTTCTTCACAGCCATATCATTTTGACTTTTTTTCACAGTGTTCTGGGAAGGGAATGGAAGCTGAAGTGGGACCCCAGGGCTCTGCCGTCCTCCGCTCTGAGGGTGGAGCGATGCTGTCCCATTCCTCCTCCTGGTTCAGCGAAGGGTCTTCTTGCCCACGGCATTTCTGCGGGGAAAGGTTTTAGTACCCTGGTGCTCCCACCTTTCTGTTTAAGCTGTGTGCCTGGACACCTGGACTGATCTTACCGCAATAGTGAACCCCCCAGTCCATTGAAGAGTGACAGGGCCTCACTGGATGCAAGAGATAGGATCCACAGGCAGAGCCCTTTAAAGCCTTTAGAGAAGAAAATCAAATGATGTCATCTTTGGACTTTTCAGTACTTGGAATGATTTTCCTTTTTTTCAACAGTAATAATAGTGTTATAAGAGCATCTTTCTTATTATTTGTTTGCATCCCTCCCCCACCCTACTGGCTCAGTGGTAAAGAACCCGCCTGCCAATGCAGGAGACATAAGAGAGACAGGTTCGATCCCTGGATTGGGAAGATCCCCTGGAGGAGGGCATGGCAACCCCTCCAGTATTCTTGCCTGGAGAATCCCATGGACAGAGGAGCCTGGCGAGCTAGAGTCCACAGGATCGCGAAGAGTCAGACTGGGCATATGTTACACTGTTACACCCACACTTTCATGTTTTCAAATGAAAAAAAAAAAAAGAAACTACAACATTTTCACTTTTTCTACAAGAATGCTTGAGATTTTAACAAAATTGAAATAAAATTCCCATCTGAAAGGAACCTCACCCTCATTTTTTCAAGCCTTGTTAAATAAATTAGGAAATATCTTCCTTTGAAGATCAATGGTATAGAGATGACTTTGAACTCTTAATATCAGGCATTAGCAAGATAATGTTAGGTTTTATTAAGAATGAAAAGAATTTACCAATTTTCTTCCAGTAACTCTCTGGATTCTGCAAGAAGCTAATCACTAGATAATTGTTCAGTGACTCCTCCGGTCCATTCAGAAATGTTTAGAGTGGAGGGAACAGAAGTTCCATAAGAGAGCTGTTTCCAAATGACTGAGCCCTGTAGCCTGGCAAGAAGACACAGGTCTGAAAAAAGCAGAATCCCAGAGAGCCTGGGTGTACTAGTCCACCATCACAACATACCAGACTGGGTGACTTTCCCAGAGACATTTACTTCCCACAGCTCTGGAGGCCAGAAGTCCAAGATCAAGGCTCTGGTGATTCGGTTTTTTCCTGACTTGCAGATGGCCTCAACTGGTCCTGTCCTACTTGGGCCTTTCCTCAGTGTGTGTACACAGACAGCAAGAGCTCTCCAGAGTCCCTTCTAATAAGGACACTAATCCTATCAGACCAGGACCCCACCCTTATGACTCCATTTAACATTAACTACCTCCTTGGAGGCCCCATCTCCAAATACAGTCCCGTGAGTGTTAGGGTTTCAACATGTGAATTTCACAGGGACACAAACACTGAGTTCATAACACTGAGTTCTTAACAATTTGGTTCTACACTTCTCAGGAAATCCCTTCTTCAAGCCCCATTTCCAACCCCCACTGGGTGGTCCAAACCTTCTCTGTAACCCCTGCCTCTGGTCTCTCTCTCCCCTTCCCTGGTACATTCTTCATGAGCCCCCAGATTCCACAGGCCTCTTCCTAACACACCCCTCTGAGTCGTTTCTCTGCTCAAACACCTTAGTGGATTCCCTACTCTGTGCAGAATTAGGTCCATAATTCAGACAGTCAGTAAGCTCATTGATTAAAAATTTAAAGTCAGACAGACCAACGTGCAAGTTCTGACTCTGACCTTTAGTAGCTGTGTGATCTTGAATATTTTACTTAATGCCTCTGACCCTCGGGTTCATTTTCTGTAAAATGGGAGAAATAACAGCTACCACTTCATCAGGTTCTGAGGAGGCAAAGAGAGGGATTGTGGGAAGTGCTTAAAGAATGCCTGGCACTTAAAGCTCAATAAAACATTAGCCCTGGTTGTCATTATACACCATCAACCCCTTGGTGATCTCATCTCGTCTTGTGGCTTTAACACTATCTACAAGCCAACGGTTCCTAAATTTACATCTCCAGCACAGTCCCTCTCCAGAACTCTCCTGCACATCTCCATGCAGACGTCCACAGACATCTCGAGTTTGTCATGCCTAAACCAGCTCCTGATCCAACACGAACCTGCTCCACCCACGGCCATCTCAAACCCGATCACTGAGACTGAAACTGTGGCTTCACCTTGGAGTCTTCCTGTCTCTCACACCCACACTCAGTCTGTTAAGAAATCGTCCATGTCAAGAACAGAGCTACTTGCCACCATTTCCCCAGCCCACGTCACCATCACCTCCCACCTGGGGCTGCAGCAGCCTCCCAAACGGTCTCCCTGACCCCAGGGAGGTTGCTATGGTCAGGTTTGCACACAACACACTGAATGACACTTTTAAAACAGCAGTCACATCACCTCTCTCCTCCACTCCAAGTCCCCCAGAGGCCCCCACACCACTGAGGCTGAAGTCCAAAGCCCTGCTCTGGCCTCAAGCCCCCGTGACTCTCTGGTCTCTCCTACCACTGTCCCCCACCCACCCTACTGAGGCCACAGGGGCCTCCTGCTGCTCCTAACACATCAGCTCTCCTGCCCCAGGCTCTGATGCCTAGAATGCTCTTCCCCAAATATCCCCCTGGCTGACTCCTCACATCCCTCTCACGTTACTAAAATGTCATCTTCTCAAAGAGGCCTCCTTTGCAACCCTGGTCAAAATTATAACCTTCCCCAAACACACACACACACCACTGGGGTCCCCACTCTCTACTCATTCTGCCCCCACCACGTACCTCTTCCTAACACACTATATGTAATATTTTTCTGTTTTATTTATTTGTTTACTGACTTCCCATGCCAGAGGGAGTGCCACATATCTGTTTTGTTCACAGTTGCACATCTACCCCCTAGCAGAGTGTTCAGCACATTGCAATCACTCAGTAAGGAATGTCAGCTGAATGAAGCCTCAGCCAGTGAAAAGTGAAAGTTAGTCACACAGTCTTGTTCAACTCTGCGATCCCATGGACTGTGGCCTGCCCAGTTCTTCTCTCCTTGGAATTCCTTGGAGTGGGTTGCCATTTCCTTCTCCAGGGGATCTTCCTAACCCAGGGATTGCCCCAGGTCTCCTGCATTGCAGGCAGATTCTTTACCAACTGAGCCACTTACTCAGCCAATAACTCACACATTTATTCAATAAATGCCCACTGAGCATCTTCAAAGTCCATTAGAGCCTCAACCTTTCCAGCCACTTTCAGAACGTTCCTCCACAGCACCTCTTATCAAGTGGCTCCTGTTTCTCTGTCTACATACCTATGTTTCAGACAAACTTTCCCTAGAGCCTTACCCACCCATCTCCACATGTGGAAATCCCATCCATCCTCCAAGAGCCAGCCCATCTCTTCCGTGAAGCCCTTGTAGCCAATGAGGGTACTTGCCCTGAGTTTCTTGCCCTTGGGCCTTTCCACAGCTTTCCTCTGCCCATATCCCCATCCCACTGAGCACCATCATAAATTGTGATCTATCCCTTATTCCCTGCTAACCTCTGAGATCCTCAGTGTCAGAACCACATTTGCTCCTCTCAGTCTCGCCCGCTGTGCCAGAAAAACTGAGACATGCACTTGCAGGCATCTGCATCAGCCCATAAATGAAGAAGTCAAAAGTAAGCCCTAGTTTTGGAGAGTCAGCTAACTCAGCCCTCTGAGACAAGAGTGACATGGAATGATGCAATTACCTTCCTCTGGCCTGGATCCCAGCCCCATCAGCAGCCCTGGAAGGAATAAGCTGCCTCTCCTGGAGATGAGTCTCCATCACACCAACCCAAGTGCAGGCCCCTCCCCTGCCACAGTGATGTGCAGCCCTCCCCTTGCTTCTGCCCCCACCCTGGCCCCAACAAGACAGCCCCCCCCCACCATTACCTTGGAGGAAAATCCCCAACAGGACTCTGGGCACTTCAGAAAACAAAAATGCTACACTCGGTACACATGTGGGGCTCTTCATGGCGCCACACACTAGTTCAGCTGGGTTTTATCCTTGTTATGTTGTTCAATTCCTTGCTCCAAAGAAGGATAGAGCACCCTCATGTATATGATCAAAAACACCCTCCAGTCCTGCCCGGAGACCTCATTCTGTGGGAAACCAGCTGACACATCACCCATACATGCTGGAGCTCAAGTGTCCCCCAAGGTGGCTTGCTCATCCACACATGTCCACTTAGGAACAAAAAGAAGAAAAACACCTGTGTTTCCAACACTTTGTCTGGCTACCATCCCACTCTTAGCAGGGGACTAATGGCACCAAGGTTGGGAGAGGAGAGACCTCTGCTTTAATCCCATTTCTGCTCCTTTCGCTCATCTTCCTGGAGGGGAACTCAGTGGAAGCCACGCAAAGTCAAAGGAGCAGGATTACGTTAAATCAGACCTCCTTCCCCAAGTCAACACTGATCCCACGGCTCAAAGCAGCAATCCAAGTTTTATTTGCTCATAAACATTAATGGGACTGAACCTCAGAGAAAGGAACAGGGAAAGTCAAATGCTAGAGAGCAAGGGGTCCCGTAAAACACAGGCGTGGGGAGGGGGCTCCGAATTCTCCCTCCACACAGAGACTGGACTGTCTTTGCCAGCTTGGGGGGTGGATCTGGGTGGCTCTTCTAATTTCTTGAAATTCTACACTTTTCTCGAGGTAGCAAAAAAACACTTAAAATACGAGAGATGGCTTTAACGGCCCAACCTTTGCCGAACAGCAGAGTGACAGCGCCTGCCAGCAGGCTCGTCTCCCAGACTGAGCGGAGGCCCGGGGAGGGGCCAATGTCACAGCAGGGTCAGGACACCCTAGCAGAGAGCTGAGAGACCTCCATCCCAGCCTTGCCTTCTCAGTCACAACCCAAGTGGTTTTAGGAAAATTCATAGGACCTTTCTTGGCCTCTGCTTTGCCATCTCTAATGCAGGGCACATCTCTTCTGCCAGCGGAAGGGATCTGGGACTGTGTGATTAATGAGACTGTCTGTGATTAATGAGCGTGTATTATGAGGCAGGCCTGGGCTAAGCGCTTTGTACACCCTAACTTACTCAATTCTTTCAGCAATCCTATGAGATAGGTACTATGATCCCATCTTACAGGCTGAGAACCTGAGACTCAGAGAGCCTAGGCCCTGATCCCAGGTCTCAAAACCAGAAGGGAGCAGAGCTGGGAACGAAACCCAAATCCATGTTAAGTGCTTTTAAAGATGAAGGCATGGAAGAATTGTGCTTCTGAACTGTGGTGTTGGAGAAGACTCTTGAGAGACCCTTGGACTGCAAGGAGATCCAACCAGTCCATCCTAAAGGAGATCAGTTCTGAATATTCATTGGAAGGACTGATGCTGAAGCTGAAACTCCAATACTTTGGCCACCTGTTGTGAAGAGCTGATTCATTTGAAAAGACCCTGATGCTGGGAAAGATTGAGGGCAGGAGGAGAAGGCAACGACAGCAGATGAGATGGTTGGATGGCATCACCGACTCAATGGACATGGGTTTGGGTGGACTCTGGGAGTTGGTGATGGACAGGGAGGCCTGGCGTGCTGCAGTTCATGGGGTCGCAAAGAGTTGGACATGACTGAGCGACTGAACTGAACTGAACTGACTGAAAAACATAGGCTATCAGACCTGATTCCATGCAGAGCCGGGCCCAGGCCTGGCACACAGTAGATGCTTAAGCAAAGCCTATTCAGTTGAATTGAAGTCTACTTCCTCGGACTTTCATGCCAGAGCAGCAGCCTTTCAGAGGCTCCTTCCCCTGTACAGGCTAGAAGCAGCCCTGGGTCTGTTTTTCTCCTCTACAGGGAAAAGAACCCCAGGAGAGAAGAAGTTATTTCTGACCAGGTGGTGCAGTGGTAAAGAACCTGCCTGCCAGTGCAGGAGACATGAGAAACACAGGTTCGATCCCTGGGTTGGAAAGATCCCCTGGAGAAGGAAATGGCAGCCTACTCCAGTATTCTTGCCTGAAGAATCCCATGGACAGAGGAGGCTGGTGGGCTACAGTCCATGGGGTCATAAAGAATCAGACATGACTGAAGTGACTTGGCATAGCACAGCACATAGCTCTGTATCCAGGTTTTAACTGAGAGGAGGGAAAAGAGCATATTTTCTTTCCTAACTTCTTCTCTTATTTGAATATTGGATTTCCATGTTGTTGGGGTTGTAGAAGCCTGGTTCCCCAGAGGAATTCCCCAAGAAGCCATCTGCTCATGTGCTTCTGAGACACCTTGGCAGAGGGAAATGCAGGATGCTAATCAATCATCTGAGGGGGCCGCTCACTCTCTCCCTGGGAGATGGGTAAGCATGTGGCCTTGAGCAGGAGGGCTATGTCATCAAAGGTACACAGATTCAGGCCTTGCACATGCTCTGGCCACTGCAGGAGTCAGGTCAGGTTTGTCCAAGCCAGAGGCCAGGGCAATGGAGAGCCAGGACTGCAGGCCAGGCAAGGCCTTGGAGAGGCTGACACTGCGTATCAGAAATGCCAGGGGGCTGCAGCCATGTCTGAGCTCAGAGCAGACCCCAATGCAGACACAGACAGGGATGCAGACATAACCCTGTGAGGATGCCAAACAGGAGTCAAGTCATGGAGCTATCTTCAGAGGGCAGCTCAGAAATGTGGCTGACCAATGCTACCCTGACTCTTAGTTGCAGTTGCCCCAACTCCAGCACTGGGGGGCAGGAAAGGTGAGACCACACTCTGTGGGGGGCCCTTGAAATGAAATCTTCCCTTCCGGGACAACCACTGGGTCCAATCTGTCTCACTAGGAATCAAGGCAACATTGGGAACAAACATATGAACAGACAATCAAGCTTGCAAGTAGAATCTTATAACCTAAGCCATGACAAGAGAAGGCAATGGCACCCCACTCCAGTACTCTTGCCTGGAAAATCCCATGGATGGAGGAGCCTGGTAGGGTGCAGTCCATGGAGTCGCTATGAGTCGGACACAACTGAGCGACTTTACTTTCACTTTTCACTTTCATGCGTTGGGAGAAGGAAATGGCAACCCATTCCAGTGTTCTTGCCTGGAGAATCCCAGGGACGGGGGAGCCTGGTGGGCTGCCGTCTATGGGGTCACACAGAGTCAGACACAACTAAAGCGACTTAGCAGCAACAGTAAGCCAAGACAAGCCCCAGGGCATCTGGTCTACCACAAAGTTTTATCAGTGGAGAAAGCCAAGACCTGAGAGGGACAAGTACTTGCCCAGGGACAAACTACAAACCCCACAGTCCAGGACTCCAACCCCACATTCGCTAGAATCAGCTACAGGTCAGCAGGGCCCACCTTGAGCAGACTGCAGGGACGAGGTGGGAGAAGGTGGCCACCCTGAGCCATTCCTGATGCCTATCAAGGGAGCCCCAACTCTGGAGTGGTTCCTGCTTTCTCTCTGTGTCCCTCTGCTCCTCTCTCCAAGCTCGGGGGGCTTCTGTCACATGCTCAGACTGCCCCTGGACCTCGACAAAGGGGTTTTCAAATCTGGAAGAATGCCTTTTAACATATGCAAAACCAGACAGTCAGCAGAGCCTGGGTCCTGAGCTGCTGCAGAGGAGAGCGGTGCAACAGATGGAATGTTTCTGCTCACATCCCATTCCCCATGGAGTGGCCTAGGCCCAGGTGAGCTGCATTTGTCCGTGAAGGTGAGCACACAGCCAACCTTTGGGCCAAATGCTCCAGCTGAACCAGAGAGTGTGAACCAAGAAGCAAACAGTCTGCAAACTCAGGCTGCCAGAGGGGCTGGCTGAGAGGTCGGAGTGAACAGATATGCCGTGCTCTGGCTCTAGTGGGCCTGCTCCTAAATCAGATGATAGACGCACTGCCTAATATTCACCATGGGAGGAAATTTGAGAGTGTGTGAGTCCATGAGGTAGTTAGCATGAGAATAGAGTAATCAGAGGGCCCCAAGGTGTGGAGAGAGAACAGGAGAGTTGCGCAGGACTTTAATAGCCTTCCTGTACCAAAAGGGATCTGTAGTCAAATGAGTTTAGAAAACACAGGATTAATGAACATTGAACAGATACATTTTGAAAGACTTCTCAGAGCCTTTGGAATGCTACTGTTAATTGGGAATCTCCAAGAAGGAAGCGTAGGATGGGGCATCCCCAAAGATTATTCAGCAGGCCATAGGCAGCTTTCACAGGGCATCTTCCAGGACTGGTACCCACTAGGACCTTCTGAAATGGAGTGAAGTGATGTCTAGAGGACGTTTCAGAAAGAGACACAAAAGTTCACGGGAGTTAAATCTCTGTGAGGTCTTTTCTATGAGGCCTAAATCTCTACCTGGGAACCAACAGTGACAAGGGAAGGGCACTACCAAGCCTGGTGCCCACATGGACACGTGGTGTGTGAAGGTAGGTACACAGGGGAGGGTCCCTGGGTCCTCTCAGGGAGTCACAGGGCTCCCAAGCACTGAAGACCCTGACATGCCCCTGAGCGCCTGAGGATCCTGCCCTGTGCACCCATCTTTCCATCCCTAGTCCCCATCCTTCTCTTCTGCCACCAACTCCTTCCTGCCCCCAACCACTTTCCAATGTCTCTTATCTGTCTCTCAGATAAGTACTTAAGCCTCTTTTACAACCACAGAGAAACAAATCCTTGCCACCAGATTACCATTCGAAGACAGAACTTTGAGGAATCTTAGGAGTTAACAGCACCTGTCCCCAGATCCATTAAAGACTGGACTGTGTTGAGCCCAGGACTCTTTGGTCCCCTTCATGACCCTTTCTCCTCTCACCCTTGCTAGGAGTCCGTCTCAACCCTGTCCTCCCCAGGGCCAGGCACCTCGTTTCCAATTTCCATCACTGACTCCCACATCTCAGCCTTCAGTCCTCTCTGACCCCAAAGCCCATCTCATCCCTTGGGCAGTGCTGTGCTTCCCAAGTCTGCCCCAAGGTCGAGTGGTCTCCCCACAGACTCTCAGAAAACCTGTGGAAACTCATCCTCCAGGACCTAGAGCACCCGCAGAGGCCCAGATGTGCCAAAAGTCTTCCCCAGTACCTACTTGTCATCCAAGGACGGTGCTGGCCCCAAAGCCCTTCCTTCACACGGAGACCCAACGCCACCCTCGCTGAACCAAAGCCAGTGGCAGCCCAGTGGCCTCAGGCCCACGACTCATCTTGTCGAGCTCTCCTCTCACCCGCAGGCCTGCTCCCCACACCACTGCTTGTCAGATTTCCTCCATCTGGGAGACAGGGTCCTTCATGGGTTTCTCCTCAGCAGGCTGAAAAGAAGTAAAGCCTATTTTAATTCAGGCACTTTGGGGATTCTAAAAATGGGGTTCATAATGTTATGATCTTTAAAATTCAGCTAATCCAGCCACCCTATTTTCCCATAACAGTGAACTCGAGCCGAGGTGATGGAGGAGGAAAACAGCAGGGTGGGGAAAGGGGAAGGGAGGGAATGTGCGGAGGGAAGTTCTTAAAACACTAGATTTAGTTACTGTGAACACATGAACCCTTCTCGTAAGTGTGGTTCCTGGGCATGGCTTTATGTCAACTCAATGAGACTAGGTTTAGAGAGAAAACTTCCAAAATGATCACACAAACTGGCATTTACATGGGGAAAGAGGGAGAGAAACGACTCAAACCAGGTGTAGGAGTGGGGCTCAGGGAGCCACCAGGGCTGGAGACTGGCACCCACAGGCAGGGCCTCCACACACCTCGCTGAGCTCATGTCAGGTGAGCAGATCTGTCTTCCCAGAAGCAGAACCCCTTCTCCCAGGCACAGGGCTCTGACGCAGGTCTTGGGCTCCCACAGGGACCCAGAGACACGTGGTGCCAGGGCCAGGGAGGCACCAGGTCTCCCCTCCCACCCTGGTCATGTGCTGTATGCACGCTCTTAATGATCTCACTTCATCGCCAAAGCTATGACAAACCTTAACAGAATATTATAAAGCAGAGATATCACTTTGCTAACAAAGGTCTGTATAGTAAAAGCTATGGTTTTTCTGGTAGTCAGACTTCCCTGGTGGCTCAGATGAAAAAGAGTCTGCTTACAATGCGGGAGACCTGGGTTTGATCCCTGGGTTGGGAAGATCCTCTGGAGAAGGAAATGGCAACCCACTCCAGTACTCTTGCCTGGAAAATCCCATGGACGGAGGAGCCTGGTAGGCTACAGTCCATGGGGTCACAAAAAAGTCGGACACGACTGAGTGACTTCACTTTCACTTTCATGTATGGATGTGAGAGTTGGACTATAAAGAAGGCTGAGAGCCAAAGAATTGAAGCTTTCGAACTGTGGAGAAGACTGGAGAGCCTGGAGAAGACTCGAGAGTCCCTTGGACTGCAAGGAGATCAAACCAGTCAATCCTGAAGAAAAGCAACCCTGAATATTCATTGGAAGGACTGATGCTGAAGCTGAAGCTCCAATACTTTGGCCACCTGATGCCAAGAGCTGATTCATTGGAGAAGATCCTGATGCTGGGAAAGATTGAGGACAGGCGGAGAAAGGGGTGACAGAGGATGAGATGGTTGGATGGCATCATCAACTCAGTGGACAAGAATTTGAGCAAACTCTGGGAGATGGTAAAGGACAGGGAAGCCTGGCGTGCAGCAGTCCATGGGGTCACAAAGAGTTGAACACGACTGAGCGACTGAACAACAAAAACATCCCAGGTGATGCTGCTGGGCAGTCCTCCCCTAGCCAGCCTGTCGAATGCCCTGACCTTGACAACCACAGCAAAGTTGAGAAGACACACACGCACACAATTCATTTACGCTGTCTGCGTTTTCCTGGATAGCCCCACATGGGACATCATAACAAAGTCCAGGAGAGAGACATGACAGGTGCTAAGAACCAGCTCCCCAACAGCACCTGGGCCGCGCTCAGCAAGGAGGAAAGGAGCCGCTGAGGTTTTGCAGAGTTCATCCCATGCCCAGCACCCTGAGTGCCCTCCAAATGTGTACACAGCCTGCCAGGGGAAACCAGTGACATGTGTAAAACAGCAAGTCGGATGAGGGTCCCTATCCACGAGCATACACAGGTCATGCAGAGGTCATGGGCCACCGGAGGTCAGTGAGGGCTATTAGGGAAAAGAGAATTGGGGACAGGAGTCCACAAAGCAGGTTATCTTCGGAAAGGATGGTGTTGAGAATGGGTTGTCCCAAACGGGAGAGCAGTTAAAGCCAGGGTGCGGAGGTGGAGGTGCTGACAGGGGGCAGGAGCCCGACATGGGGCAGGAGCCCGAGAATGCAGTGCAGGAAACTGGGAGCCCAGCCCTTCCCAAGCCCAAGGTGAACAGGGGGACTCCGCCTCCTCCTCCCACTGCAAGCCCCTCAGCTGGTATTTTCTCCTTCTCCTCCCCAAAAAAGTATTTCCCTTTTTCAAAACAACTACCTTGCAGCACTTTCTTGAGGGGCTCTTAATGGCTTTTGAAATATAAGCCTGGGGCTGCAAACGCTGCCTGGCCAATTTGCTGGAACACTTCACCTCCCTAGAAATTTCCTCTAAAATGACTTTCCTTCTTCCACCACAAACAGACCCTTTGGAGCAATGGGCCTTTTAATCAACAATTATCAGAAGTTTTAAAAGTCACTTTTAAAAGGCTGTCACGGTGAGCCCGCTCAGCTATTTTCTCTGTTCCCAAGGGACTGCCTGGTGGTGGTGGGAAGCATTTGCCAGTGCGTGGCGGGTGGGTGGGAACAGCCTTCATCCATCACCCAGCGACAGGCCCCTAGTGCCTGGGGGGCTCCTCCCAGCCCACATCTGCAGTCTGGGCAGCGCAGGCATGATTTATCACAGGTGAGTTGTCGCCTGCGCCCCGTCGGGTTTATCTGTTTACTGGCTGCTTCTCCTCTTACTGACCTTCAACTGCTCTGTTTCCTGGGTTACTCTGGCCTGGTCTCCCTCAACCCCACACACAGGCACCCGTGACCAGGACTTCACTCACCATCTCTGGGCTTGTGTCTCCAGCCCAGATGCAAATATCCAACTGTCTCTCCAATATCTCCACCAACTCAAAATGTCCAAGACAGAAGGCATGTGCTTGCATTTATTTCCTCCAAATCAGCTTCCTCTGAGCCTCCTGCACCTCCACCAATGGCACTGCCATCTATCCAGGCTGCAGTCTTGCAACCAGCCTTATTCTTCTCTTTCTCCTCATTGCCACATCCTATCCAACACCACCCATGGGTTTGTATGACTATACCTTCAAATTACATCCTGAATCCAGTACTTGGGGCCACCTGCACTGCTAACAGCCTCTTCCAAGCACCTTCATCTCTCCCGACCCAACAGCCCAAACTCCTGCTCTGCTTCAACTGCAGCCAGGGAGGCCGTCCTACAGTGAGCGTAGTTAAAGCACTGTTCCCACCCCACTGCCAGCCCAACCTTGACTTGACAGATTCAAGTGCAGTTAGGGGAATGCCCTCCTCCCTGCCAGTCAGTTTTGGGGTGTCGTTCAGTTGCTAAGTCATGTCCAACTCTTTATGACCGCATGGAATGCGGCACACCAGGCTTCCCTGTCCTTCACCATCTCCCAGAGTTTGCTCAAACTCATGTCCATGGAGTCGGTGATTCTATCCAACTATCTCATCCTCTGTTGTCCCCTTCTCCTCTCGCCCCCAATCTTTCCCAGCATCAGGGTCTTTTCCAATGACTCAGCTCTGCGCATCAGGTGGCCAAAGTATTGGAGCTTCAGCTTCAGCATCAGTCCTCCCAATGTATATTCAGGGTTGATTTCCTTTAGGATTGACTGGTTTGATCTCCATGCTGTCCAAGGAACTCTCAAGAGTCTTTTCCAGAACCACAATTCTAAAGTATCAGTTCTTCAGTGCTCAGCCCTCTTTCCAGAATCCAGCCATCCTTCAGCTCTCACCTTAATATCCCCTTCTCACAGAACCTCCCTGCCCCAGAGCCAGGTTGGTCTCATGACCCCATGCTTCCTCCTTGGAGCATATATCCCATCACCCCTGAGTAATGTAGTCACCAACCGGATAATGTTTATGTTTTCTTGTTTGTTTCACCTTGCTGACTTCTCTGCTGGTCTTTAAGTTTGTTGAGGGCCAGGACTGGGCTTGTTTTATGGCTCCCTGGGCCTTTCACCCAGTAGGCTGTCAGTAAATATTGACTGAATAAATGCATAATCCTGCAATTTCTAAGTATGAGGATGCCATAGCCAAGGGATCAAAATGGATGGAAAGATGAGAAAGGGAGAGCATTTAGATCCTTCCTGAGTGGGTACTTTTCACTGTAAAACCCATGGAGCTGAAAAGCCTTGTTCTTCTCAAACAAGGTTTTCAGGGAAAATATGGCATTTAAAAATAAATCCATGGCACAGGTGGGAGGTGGGAGAGCGAGGCTCAAGAGGGAGGGGACATATGTACACTTATGGCTGATCCATGTTGATATATGGCAGAAATCAACACAATATTGTAATTATCCTTCAATTAAAAATAAATAAATTAAGGAAAAAAATCCATGGCAAATGCAATGTAATTGGGAATAAGGAGCTTTGCAACACCCCAGGAAGAAGTCCAGCCGCTGTACAGTCACACCTGCTCAACACTTGCCAGCTCTCCCAGAGCTGGGGAAGGGTCTGGCTGGATACTCAGGTACATGTGAGATGATGCTGACCAAGCTGAGGCCTCTCAGAGGGTATTCCTTCTCTGCCCAGAGTCACCATCACCCCAGCCTAGGCTTCTTCCTGTTCTCTTTAGTTCTAGAATCATGTTGCATTCTCTGCAACTTTTGTTCCCTGGGGAACTATCCCTCCAGCTTTCCACGTGTTTCCTGTGAAGCTATCCATCACAGTTCCCCTCCCCCAGCCCCAGCCACCGGCCACAGATGTGGGCAGGTGTGCCAAAGCAAAACAGTTACAGTACCACATCTCTCTAAACATAGTAATTGGTCCAGGTGGATGCTTGACCTGTCAAGCTAAATTATTTTCAGGTTTATATACCCACACGTGGAGAGGAAACTTACCTTCCCCTGACTCACCAAGCTAGGATCATGGAGGCCTGAAGATGCTAGTAGCTCTTTTCCCTGACTATATGAAGGAGGCCCACTGCAGCGGGAGAGAACAAGACCCACACTTGAATGAACATCAAAGAGAATAGAGCCAAGAGAGGGAGAGGGTAGGGGAGAGACAATCATTGCTGCTGCTGAATCTCGCCTTGCCTGAAGGCAGATAACCCTGAACTACTCAGTGACATGAGTCAACAAACGTCCTTTTTGGCTCACATAGGTTTGCCCATTATTTACAATCAAGAATTTAGATGAATACAGTTCTGATCACTGGGAGCTCCCAAGATTGACCCCAGGATGCATCAACAAACTTGCCTTTTCCAACTCCAAGCCAAGCATCTAAGATTATAGTCTGAGAGGAAGACCTGGCCATGCCTGGCCAGTAGGCAAGAGAAGAGAAACCCCAGTTGAGTTCAGGCTCCATGCCTCAACCCTCTTGTTTCTCCACCTTGGATTTTGGAAACAACACGAGTGTCATGGTTTCCACTTCCCAGACCCAGGAGCACTTTCTGGAGTTCCAGTCCCTCTCTCCTTCTCGATTGGAGGTAAAGCTTCTGGAAGCCCACCCCTCACCTTACGCAGAATAGAAATGCCCCTCTGACTGGTGCTCTCACCCACACTTCATTCTTTCAGTAAATGTGTGTTTAGCTCCTACTCTGTGCCAGCTACTGTGCTAGGCTTTGGGGCTAAACAGACTCTTGTACCAAGTTGCCTATTGCCTACACAGTATCACTGTGACTCTCATACTCTCTCCTGAGTCACATGAGAATCCCAGAGTCCCTTGTCCACAGGGCTGCAGTTAGATTCTGCTAGTGAGAGCCACTCATGTGAAGCCTGGAAAGCTAAGGGGAGGTAGAAGCCATGCTTTTCTGGTAGAAGCTGGGAGAAGCTTCTGGTGATCTTAGATTTTATCGCTAGCTTCCAGGTCTCCTTTGAGAGTCTCCTACTTCCATGGTATAGACAGTTGAGAGCATTATCTACAGCTTTCTGTGACATTCTTATACCTTCAGATTTTCTGAATGAGACCTTTCTGGCCTTTGTTTCCCCCTACTCCAAGATGCCCTGGAGAAGGGAAAGGCTACCCACTCCAGTATTCTGGCCTGGAGAATTCCACAGACTGTATAGTCCATGGGTCTGCAAAGAGTCAGCCACACTGTGCAACTTTCACTTTCACTCCACCTCCAACTATCGTGCGAGTCCCTAAATCCCTACAGTCAGCCACTTTTTGCTCGACCTGCCTAATGCGGTTCCTGCTTCCCTTTCCCCTAAAAGACCTTGCCTTCATCCTAGGGGAGGGCAGCAAGACCAGAAGGCTGCTCCACAACCACCCAGATGAAGCCGGATGAAGAGCTGGGCTATCCTGTCTCTGTTGAGAAAAGCCCTTGTCTCTCAAGCCTTGCCTGGCCACATTGTCCTCAGCACCTGCCAGACACTAGACCATGGATCTTGTGTAGTACCTCCTACATCATAGTCATCAGTTCAGCCAAGGATTATATGGCCATCAAAAACATGAATCACACCAGATGAATATAAGTGACCTTAACTAGTGGGTATAGTGTGGTTGAAAACACACACACACACGTACATAAACACATCTCCTTCCCCTAGACACTAAGAGGGGAAGATACAACAGTCCATTACAGGAATAGGGATAAAACAGTCTGACCCCTGATAACTGCTCATCCATGTGATATCTAGAAAGGGGCCCAGGGGAATCACTGGGGCCACCCCAATCCCCCACTGCTATCTGTGAGCAGCCCTCTTGGACAGGGGCTTCCCAACTCTTTCTTGACTCTCAGGACTGCTCCTGTTGGGACCCACTTCATGATGCGCTGAGAGCCCATCTCTTAATCCTACCTCTCTCTGAGCCCCAACTCATTGCCTCCTTGGCTTCTTAATTCCCTCTGCTCACCCCTCCTAGAATCCCATTTTTGGTCTTCAGACTTCATACTCCATCATGCTGCACCCCAATCTCCTCCCATGTCCCAGTCCCTTGCCCATCTAACAGTGAGAACCAGGCCCCCAGCGAGAGAATGAAGGAGACCCTGGTCTTCCCATCAAATGTCCAGCAGACACCCAGCCCCCTACTCTGCCAAGGAACCCACCCTGGGCCTAACTCTGCATGCTATTTGTAGAAAGAGTCTTTACCTCCATTCTCCCCTGGAGGTCTCCCAACTTGGTGTATGCCCCAGAAACAAGATGTGTGCCGTGCTCCTGCCAGAGGGAACAGGAAGAGAAAACAGAAAGACCAAACTTCCACACATGGATATGGGAAGACACAGGCAAAATGTTCTCTGGTGTATAAGGGTAGTAAGATGGAAGAATTATTTTTTAGGATTCCCTATTATTATAAGACGTTCTTCAATGAAAAGAAAATAAAGTGTAGAGAGTTCATTAGATTTCTCAGGTCTTCCTGACGTGTGTGCTGAAATTAGCCCACCCAGTACCGTGGGTGCAGTGCTTTCCTGACCTCTCTTTGTCTGAACAGCTGGCCCATTTCTGGGATGCCCGTGTCCCACTCTCCACTCAGTTCTCCCAGCAGACCCGAGACTTCCTAGGCACTGTTACCTGAGTACTGTTTTGAGTCTTATAAGAAACATTCCGAGATTTCCCTGGTGGACCAGGGGTTAAGACCCCATACTTCCACTGCAGGAGGCATGGATTTGATCCCGGAAGGAGAACTAAGATTGCTTACGCAGCACAGTTGCAAAAAGAAAAAAAAAAAATTCAGTCATGTGGAGGCTGTGGGTACGGCCCCTCTTCAACCCTCAGTTCCCCACCAGATTTCTTAGCTTAAGGTCTCTACTCTGAATCTCAACATTGTCATCTCCAAGAGGCAGAATGTGCAAACCAAGTTAACATCCCCATGGGGACAGGAGCCAGGCCCCCCCACATCCATCGGCCAGTAGGAAAGGCCCTTCCAGGTCACCAAGTTGCCGACATGCCTGTGTATGTTATATAGCCTAATGAAACTGGCTGGAATCCCCCCAGCCAATATTGCTAACTTTTCTTTTATCTTCTGTTCTAAAAACCTGTCAAACTCATCATCTCTGCCCCACAAAACAAATTTATTTTTTGAGTCATGTAAGAAAAAATTGATGTTGAAATGCTGCGAGGGTAGGGGCTTTTGTCTTGGTGTCAGGCGTCTGTGAAATCTAATGGAGCCATTCTCTGACAACATTATCTGTGTTTGGCTAATTTGGTGGAGCAGACACCGTCCTCTATTGAGCAGGAAGAATAGCATGCACGGTCCTAGAAAAGCAGAGAGTTGGCCCATCGTGGATAATTTGCTTCCACTATTCATCCCGCGGATAGGCGCTCAATTACAGAGACGTTCATAGGTAAATTTCCATTCATCCTTTTATCACCTCCACGCATTCATTTCATCATATTCATTTTATCAATAAAATACTCATTTACAAAATGGCCTAAAGCAGAGATGTATGCCTGTAAACAAAAGGGCAGGTTTCCCTGTCACAGGGTATTTTGTCCTGATTCTTTTTCTTCTACCCTTCAGAAAGCTCCATGGCTAATTCACTCGCATGGTCCTCTCTTGGCAACTTTTTGTCCTATTAATACAACCCAGACTGATTCTCAAATGACCCATAGCAATAGTAAACCTTTCCTAAGTTCCATGTTCCAAGGCCTCGTCCCAGGCCTGAGGCTTGGCTGGAGGGAATAGGAAGCACCCCTGTCCCTAAGGAACCCAATTAAATCAAGGCAGAGCCCAAGCAGGGGGTCCCAGAACTGATCGGGGGTCTGCCAAGGGTGGCCATGCAAGACAGGGGCAGCAGCCCTTGGTGGCAGCAGGCCTGGTTCACTGCCCAGAGGTTTGGGCACCTGAATGCCCCAGGACCACTGAGAGAACTTCCCAGGAATTAGTTCAGCATGTTTACTGAGCTCCAACTGTATACAAGGTCTGATACTAAGTACTGTCAGGGCAAGGATGAGTCAGCCAGGATCCCAGCTTCCAAGAAGCTGTCATACAGGAAGATGTCACGACAAGGAACTGTCATCTCTGCCACAAACTCAGGTCTGTCTCAAAAGCAGAGACATCAATTTGCCAACAAAGGTCTGTATAGTAAAAGCTATGGTTTTTCCAGTAGTCATGTATGCGTGTTGGACCATAAAGAAGGTTAAGCACCAAAGAACTGATGTTTTTGAACTGTGGTGCTAGAGAAGACTCTTAAGAGTCCCCTGGACAATAAGGAGATCAAACCAGTCAAGCCTAAAGGAAATCAGCCCTGAATATTCATTGAAAGGACTGACGCTGAAGCTGAAGCTCCAATACTTTGGCCACTTGATGCCAAGAGCCGACTCATTGGAAAAGACCCTGATGCTAGGAAAGATTAAAGGCAGGAGGAGAAGGGAACGACAGAGGATGAAATGGTTGAATGGCATCATCAACTCAATGTACGTGAGTCTAAGCAAAGTCCAGGAGATAGTAAAGGACAGGGAATCCTGGCATGCTGCAGTTCATGGGGCTCATAAAGAGTTGGACACAACTCAGTGACTGAACAACAATAGGCTAAAACTGGGACTTGGACCCTGGAAGGTTTTTCTTCCAAGATGAAGCACTACTTGTAGGATCTATGCCAAGGGTCTGGTTCAAGAAAATCCTGGCCAGCTCTGTGATGAGCAGCACACAGCCACACAGCTGGGTCACAAAAAGCCTCCAATATTCAGTGTTAGGGAAGTCCCCAGTAACATCAAGTAGCAGAAATCCACACATTCTGTGGCATGTGTGGAAACCACTACCCAGCCTGCTTCTGGACAGGGAGGAGACTCACACCCCGCTCAGAAAGTGCCAAGGTTTCCAACATGGGTGAGGAGGGGAGGGAGAGCTGCAGATGAAACCCAGACTTGGGAGAAGAACAGTTGTTTCCCCATTTGCAGAGGCTTCAGCAACATCCACACCCCGCTGTCTCGTCCAACCAGGGGGCGGGGGCGGGGCCTGGACCACTGAGTAACTCCCAGGCTCTGCTGTCATTCTCGGGCCTCAGAGAGAAAGCAGACAGCACTATCTTGAGGCCGCAGCATGGGTCCCAGGAAGGCATGTGCCTCGCCTTGGCTCCCAGTATGGATGAAGTACCTGGTGAGGAAATCGCAAGCACCCACCTGGAGAGCACCAGCCTTCTTACTTCCTCCCTCTTCTGACCCAGAGAGAAACTGGCTCCTGGGTGCTGCTGGGTGGGCCAAAGCAAGAGGATTAACTTATGTTACAATTATGCTTCCCCATCACTGGGGAGTCATGAAGTAAATATTCCTTTTCCCAAAGCAGGACTTGGAACAACCTGGGTGAGGGCACCCACTGTGTATGAATGGGAAGACAAGTACCCAGGTGACCCTCCAGGCAGATGTTACCTGAAGGAGCCCCATCCCTGCAGAGCCCTTCCAGAGGAGGGCAGACACCAAGGCTCACAGCTGAGAAGCCTTTTGAGGGCACTTTGAGCCACAGTAAAGAATCTGCCTACAATGTGGGAGACCTGGATTCAATCCCTGGATCAGGAAGATCTCCTGCAGAAGGGAATGGCTACCCACCCACTCCAGTATTCTTGCCTGGAGAATCCCATGGACAGAGGAGCCTGGCGGGCTACAGTTCATACAGTACGAAAGAGTTGGCACAACTGAGCTACTAACACTTTCACTTTGGGAACCTTTCAGGTGTGGCCTGTCAATCACACTCTTGCTTTGTGACTATGCATAAGCATCATGAATATTCATGAGCATCCCATCAGCCTTGCAACAGTAACACCATTCCCTTTTGTTGTTAAACAGCCTCTTTACATCCAGTGGTCTGCTGGGTCAGCGAAGATGCTGAGAAGGAAACATACATCTCCCCTCTCTGTTCCTCAGTCTCCCAACAGCAGGACAGGGCTAATGTTTACTTATTTACTTTATTGTAGATAAAATTTGAGATGCTCAGCACCTTTTGGGGGAAAGCTGCTGCATTCCAAATGCAGGTATAACCTCATGAGCGCTGTTCACCTTCCCCCACTATACAGATTGAGACTGTGTTCAAATCTCATTTCTGTAAATAGAAATCTACTTCAGAAAGTTTTTCTAAAATCATTCATTTTTGACTGGCTTGCATAGGGTCAAGAGGGCTCTTCACACTTTAAATGGAAGACAAATGCAATAATCAGAGGATGTTCTACAAACAGACACTTGAATGAACAGAGGGATGCTCAGAATTTACAGATGCAGGTCACCCTGCTCCTCTCTTGGAACTCTTTCTTCGCTTGCCACCAGCTGACTGTTGCCTCTGAAAGTCATGAGGACACTCTGTAACCAGAAAAGAGCCACAGACTGATGAACTGGCAGTTCAAGCAACCCAGTGGAAAGCAGAGGCCTTCAGTAAACAGGTGCAGTGAGAAGGAAAGCCACAGGGCTGCCTCTGTGGACAGAGTTTCTGTGGACAGAGGGTCAGGTCCTCTCACTGCAAAATCCGGATGAAACTAAGGGAGGCCCTAGACACATTTAGACAGCATCCGCACACAGCACATGAGCCCACCTTGTCCCGAGATGGAAAGATGGCATCTTCTCATGGGCTCTGGATGGTACCTTCTGGGAGAAACTTCTCCAACTCCACCCAGAACCCTGCCCACCCCCAGTCCCACCCCAGACTTCCTGAGCTCCAGGTGCTGCCTTCTCACCACATGTTTCCTCTCCGCTGTGTCTCCACCCACCAGACAATTTGAACTCCTTGAAAGAAGAGGTTTACCCACCACACAGCCTCAAATAAATCCTTGCTGGTTACACTGAACTTTGTTTTTAAGGCATACAATATGAAATACTCAGCTGAGGTTTTCTTTTTTTAGTATAGCCAAATGTCTAACTCCCCCAACCCCCAACCCCACCAGCACTTAAACTTCTCTAAGTGTTGCTGCTCCAAACTGGAATGCAAGGTCCTGCCATCTTTAAGATTTAGCATATCTCCGTAAAACATGACCCATTGCTTTCCTAAAGAACCACAGTGCTGAGTACACACAGAACCCTCAGGATCAGGTTTGGGGAGGGTGCACAGATACCAGGAGCATCTCCAGGACAGAACAAAGTCATGTCATTCAATCTGGGGCACATCTGGCAAAGCTCAGTCTCCAGTCCTGACGGTCCAAGCCAATTAACTGCTACCAGACATGCCGCCCGTCATCTTGCCCTCAAACCCATCCAGGCTTGAGGGCCAGCATGGGTCTGGGAACCAAGGATAACACCTCCAGCTGCAAGACCAGATGTTCAGGGACTTCGGTGTGAACTTTGCAGTATTAAAAAAAATGCAAAAAACGAAAGAGAAAAGTTAAGTATGCTATCTTGGCTGGTATCCTTTGGAATGACTTTGAAAGCCTGATGGTGAAATGGAGCCGTCTGGATTTTTTTTTTTTTCTCTCATGCCTCCCCCAAAGTCACTGAAAGAAGACATCAAGGAATAAGCCAGTTGGGATCTCACTCAAGAGCCCCTCTGCGCTTCTGCACTGAGAGATAACATGGAGACCCTGGAGCCTCGTGACAACCCAGACGCCATGAGAGGAGAGCATGTCTCCTCTCCTCTGTCGCCCATGCACACAAAACCCAACAGAACCGGAAAAACACAAAAATGAACTCAGTGAAAGCCCCAGAATTGTTGGCTCTGCAGGATGAATAGTAACTTGTAGCTCAATCCACTCACTTCGAGAACAGTTGTTTGGAACTAGTGGTGTGAACTTCAGTTCAAAGACCAGGGGCAAGAAGGACCATTTCTTAGCAGTGGATCTGATGACCTTGGAGAGTGACCTGAGTACTGGCGATGGATGAGACGGAGAGAGAGCAATTATCTTCCTGACTCCAAGAGCTTAGTTTGGTGGGTTCATCAGGTTCTCCTGGGTCTGCTTTCAGCAGAATTAGTCTTAATAACAAGATCTGGATTTTCAAAACACAAAGAGACAGTGTCCACCCCTGAGTCACGGTAGCACCTAGATTTTTTTAAAAAGAAAACTGTAAAAATAAACTCCAAACTAAATGGCCAGAGAAGAGAGACCAGTCAACAGCTCAGGATGGAGACAGGAGGAGGGAGCTCTACCAGCGTGAGGACTCCGCTCACAGTGTCGTCCTGTGACTGCCAAGTGTTAAGGGCCAAGGGGGAGAAGCCTGCTCTTCCAGCAGGGCTGCTGGAAACACAGGCAGGACGACTCACTCCTCCATGCCAGGTTCCTCCCAGCCCTCCCAGACCAGCCCTAGATGCCAATACTGGCTTCCACAGAGTCCATAGACTCTAATTGGGCACCTGCTGTTTTCCAGGCCCAGTGGTGCGATCTGTGCATACCACATCGCATGAGAGTGTGGCCTGGCTGGAAATATAGACATTTAATAAGTAATTGCACGAGCAGTTTTGATGCACAGTTGGGATAGGTGCTTCAAGGCCACGGGTGTGCTGTGTGTTTGGCGGTCACTTTCCCTCCTCAAACTACATCCATTGTCTAAAGCAAGGAGAGCTTGGGAGTCACCCAAAGGCCTTCCTCTGCACACATCTGCCTGTGCAGGTTTCTGACTGCTGCTGATGAGTCCTAGGACTACCCCAATGCCTGGGGACACTACTCATGGGGTTGTGCCTCTCACAGGCAACACCCATGGGCTGGTCCAGAGTCTCAGAGCTGTCAGATGCTCTGGTTCCTCTGCACAACCTACTCAGTGCCCCATCTCCAGCCTTACCGCTCTCTCCTGGGCAGAACGCCTGCGATACTTGTATTTCAGAAACTCAGACACCTTTCCCGTTGCCCCATGCCAGATTCATCAGCTTCAGACACCACCCTTTTTGCACCATTCCACTCCTCAAAAGTGTTATACTATTTCCAAGCAGGCACCAGCCCATCAGGACATATTTCTCCCAGTAATAGGTAGTTTCGTTGCTAAGCCGGGTTCTACTCTTGCGACCTCATGGACTATAGCCCGCCAGGCTACACTATCCATGGGATTTCCCAGGCAAGAATACTGCAGTGGGTTGCCATTGCCTTCTCCAAGGGATCTTTCCAACCCAGGGATCGAACTCGGGTCTCCTGAATTGCAGGCAGGGTCTTTACTGACTGAGCCACAAGGGAAGCCCATATTTCTCCTACCCAACCACATAAAACCTCTATTTGGGGGAAAGAAAATGTTCTTGAGTTTTGACATTGCTACTTAATAAGTTATCTCATTTACTGAAATTCAACAGACTTCATAAAGGCCCCTTTATTTTCACCCCTTCCCCACACACCCCATGTTACTCCTGCCTCAGGTTTTGGTTTCAAACCTAGAGGGTCCTCTGTCGTCTTAATTCTCACTACCCTTCAAGGCTTAATCAGGAGATGCATCTTCTGTGAAATCTTCTACATCGCTCACATCAGTGGAAACCTGACTGAAATCCCATCCTGAACAAAAGCTGTTCTCATAACATCCTGGACGCACCCTGGGATGCAGAAAGAGCAGGAGGACTGCCTGAGGCAGCCCTGGAGCCCTGCCTCTTCCCCACCCAACCTCAGGCCTCCCTGGGCCTGTGTTAGTCGCTTAGTCATGTCCGATTCTCTGTGACCCCATGGACTATAGTCTGTCAGGCTCCTCTGTCCTTGGGATTCTACAGGCCAGAATACTGGAGTGGGTTGCCATGTCCTTCTCCAGGGGATCTTCCCAACCCAGGGATCGAACCTGGGTCTCCGGCATTGCAGGCAGATTCTTTACCATTTGAGCCATCAGGGATTCCTCAAACACAATCACCAAATGGCCAGAACCTAGGAGCACATACCCGGAGCCAACCAGAGGTAGGCTCAGGAGTTCTCGACATTTCAAGTGTGGCTTCTTGTGCCTTCAATCAAGTTTGCCATGCCCTTTACCGGCCCCCTTTTCCTCTACTCCGCCTCTAAGTGCTAGAGGACTCTCAGAACCCTTTCATCCCCTTCTACCCCAGCCCCCTGGAGATCACATCAGAGCTGTGGCTTTAAATGCCATGCAGGTACCTGTGGCTTCTGTGTTTATATCACAGGCCTAGACCTTTCCCCTGAGCTCCATCCAGGCTCATAGGCCCAAGCTCCTCCTCAGTGCCCCCACATAGAATGTCTAAAGGAATCTTTAGCTCAACACATCTGAAATTACACTTCTGATACCCTCTTAATTTCCACTTATTGCAAAATTCATTCCTTTCCCAGGCTTCTTCCTCTCAGTAAAGAACCCCACCATCCATCTACCCAGTTGCTCAGGATAAAAATCTAGGCATCCTCCATGATTCCTCTCTTTCCTTCATCCCTCACAGCCAATCAGTCACTCAAGGCACCTTCACCCCCAAAATAACCAGTTCTTTCCACCACACTGCGCCACTCTGGCTCACTCACTATCACATCTGCCTGGAAGCACCGTCTCCACGTTCTTCCCGATTTCGTGTTTGCCTGCTGTCCACCCTCCATAGAGGAGCCAGAGTCACCTCGTCCCTCCCTGGCTTCCAGACTCTCTTACACTAATCCCTGAACTCCTTACCATGGCCACAAGGTCGCATGTGATCCATCCCCTGACGTTTCTCCAACCCCAGTTCCCATCACACCCCTTCTGATCAGCCTTCTGCCAGTCCTCAAACACACCAGTCTCATCCAAACATCAGGGTCTTTGCCAGATATTATCCCTCTCAAGAGAGAGTGTTCAGCCGTCATATGTCCACATGACAAAGTCTTTCTTGTCATTCAAATCTATACTTAAACATCACCTCCTCAGAGATGCATTTCCAGACCACCCAATTTAAGGTAGCTCCCCATATCTTCCTCCATCGTTTTTGACTCAGCATCTCTGCTTTACTTTACGTTCATGCATAACGCTCATCCCTAAAGGCATACTGTCCATTTAAACTTATGTACTCGTTTATTGTTTGTTTCCTCCAACAGAGGAAGGGCAGGAACTTATCAGCCATGTCCACTGCTGCTTCCTAGTGCCCAGTGCCCGGCACTCTGCTGCTAAGTTATTTCAGTCGTGTCCGACTCTGTGCTACCCCATAGATGGCAGCCCACCAGGTTCTGCTGCCCCTGGGATTCTCCAGGCAAGAACACTGGAGTGGGTTGCCAGTTCCTTCTCCAATGCATGAAAGTGAAAAGGGAAAATGAAGCCGCTCAGTTGTGTCCGACTCATCGCGACCCCATGGACTGCAGCCTACCAGGCTCTTCTGTCCATGGGATTTTCCAGGCAAGAGTACTGGAGTGGGGTATTTGCTGGATATTTCCTGAACTCTGACATGGTCACTAGACAGGGTCCTGCACCTGATCTGAACAAAGGAAAAGGACAACTGGGCTGGGGCTTCCAAAACAAAGTTCCTGGGGAGATGCCTCCCCGTGGACCATCTTGTTAACCATCTAGTGGTTGGCTTTCCACGGAGAACAGACTGGAGCAAGGGACAGGCCAAGATGACCAGAGAGCCATCTTCATCTTCAGAAGTCATCAGTCCCCTGTCCAACACAGGAGAGCTCACCCTCCACACCATCCAACAGAAATATATTGTAAGCCACAAATAAGGGTCAAATAGGTAACTATGACTTATCTAATGCCCACATTTTAAAAAGGAAAAAAAGAAGCAAGTGAAATTAATTTTAATATTAATTAAATATCAGTGTTTTATTTAACCCAATATATCTCAACTATTAGTATTTCAATCAATATAAAAAAATTAACTGGCTATTTTACATATTTTCTTTGTACCAGGCCTCCAGACTCGAGTGTGTATTTTATACCTGTAGAACATCTCGATTTGGACCAGCTACATTTCAAGTGCCCAAGAGCCACATGTGGCTGGTGGCCATCCTGTTGAACAGTGTGGGTCTAGAATAATCGAGTTCCAAGTGTGCTAGGACTTGAGGAAGGCATTATGTCAAAATGGGGTGTATTTTAGTCTCAGATGTTTATATCTTAGTCTCAGATGTTTCATCTTTTTACATGACACAAGTTTTACTGCACTGAGAGAAAAACACAGAGTCTGCATTGATTTTTCTTCCTTTCCCCTAAATTTCTACAACAGAACCCTGTGCAGTCCCTTAAATCCACTGCACGTGTAAGTGATGGGAACCTACCCTCCCCTGCCAAGAAGCAGCAGCAAGGTTTCCCCCGTGGCATTGCTGTGGGCAGGTTCCTGTATTTCCTGGCTCCAGGTCTACCGAGAGATTATCACAGTTTAGTAACTGACTTTAATAGGAATCTGTTTCTGATAGTAGAACTAATGAATCCTATAAGCCAGTTGCAAAGGGTAAGAGCAATCCCATTCCAAAGAGAGAAGAGGCTTATTTGGAAATCTGAGAGTGGGGGGGAATTGCACACCTTCATGCTAACAAGTTCCATCTCTGCTGCTGCTGCTGCTGCTGCTGCTGCTAAGTCACTTCAGTTGTGTCCGACTCTGTGTGACCCCATAGACGGCAGCCCACCAGGCTCCCCCATCCCTGGGATTCTCCAGGCAAGAACACTGGAGTGGGTAGTTCCATCCCTAGCTGGTCAAAATCTCTTCCAACGAGCTATTGGGTTAAACATCACACAAGAGGGCATGTGAAACCAGGGGGTGTCACCAGCAAGGACAGTGACAGCCTGCCAAAGTAAGAATGTACAACCTAACACTACTCTTCCTCATGCTAGCCTCCCTGAGTAAACCCTGTCCAGGAAGAGCAAGAAGTTCAACAGAATTTAAGACAGTGAGTGTTTGTCCTGGGGCTGGCTGGGTATTAGCACAAGGCTTGGGGTGAGGGAAGGAGAGAATGGAGGAACAGACCACATGTGCCCCCTTCCCTTGGAGACTGCAAGGAAGCCATACTTGGTTTAAAATACAGTCTTTCAGTAGTCAGCATAGAGAACATGTTTCTCTTTTGGAAGCCAAATTGAGAAGAAGTTGGGGGGACTCATGGATAATCTTGACTCCATGCCCGTGGACCCTGCACATCGTGGAGGACACTGACACCAGCCAACCTGGGAGATAAGCAGAAGCAAGGGGACGGTGAAGAGAAACATGGCCACGGTCCAGACTTCCTCTTGCTGTCTCTCCTTTGGGATGCCCTGGGGAGATAACATTCAGCTAACTCACAGGAGTAGGAAGTTCAGCTTTCCATCATAAAAGCGTAAGGGCTGGAGAGGGCTCAGACTGTGATAAGGAGAGTGAAGAGGAGGCAGTAACCCAAGCAGCTCTGTCAAGGGCAGAAGGCCACTGCAGTCAGCAAGTCGGGCTCTGGGGACACATCCACTTTGGGTGTCATTTTGAAGCTTCAGGTGCTACAGTAAGAAAGACCATTTCAGGTTTTCTGAAAAACCAAATAAAGAACCTTGAGGATAAGGAAAACTAGAGCTCAGTAAGGAATGTTCTAAACTGTGCCAAAGCGCAGACATTTTCTTAAATTCTGCTCTGATTTAGCTCCCACTACTGCGTGCATACATATGATGACATGGCTTGTTCCAGGTGTTTCTCAGGTCCGGGGCACCTCAGAACCCAAGTGAGGGCTCCACCCTGACCAACTAAGTCAGAATCTCAGCGCAAGGGGCCTGGGTATCAGTGTGCGGTTCTAACAGGCAGCCAGGGTTGAAAACCACTGCTCCAGGGGGCTAAAGTAAGACCAGGGCTGAAAGGGACAAGAAGAAGAATATCTGCCCCAGGAACAGAGTTCTAAACCAGTGGGTCCCCCATGGGGCCACTGACACAGCACAAGTGTGGGCTTCTCTTGCTGAGGTCGTCCTAGCTCTGACTGAATTGTGCAGAGGAGACTTGAATTACTCTCAGCTAAATTTTAGATTCCAAGAGAAGTGAAAATCGAGTGCCTCATGATTCAGCTGCTTCCATGGGAAGGCACCCATTTCCCACTTCCCAACTCAGGATTGCAGGTCCAGAGAAGGTCTGCTACCTTACTGATGTCTGAGAGGTGGCCTGAGACACTCATTTGGGATAACAAAACCTGGGCATTCTGGACCATTCCAGTAGTTTGTGGGAGCAATGGGACAGAATACTCGGGATTAGACTGTCCTCCAAAATACAGGATGTGGCATGGTCATAAAGGTGATTGTTCTTCACGTGTTGTTCTGTGCCACGGTGCCCAAGCTCTGCTGGATATCAAAATCACCTGGGAATCTGGGTTTAAACCGCACAATCCCAGGCCCTGCCTCCAGATTTACTAAAACAGAATGTTAGTGGTGAGTTATAAGAATTAATTTTTTAATCTTCCCAGGCACAAAGTCGGATTAAGAAACCTTTGGTTGGTGCTCGTCCCCAACCACAGGTGAAAGTGAAAGTCGCTCAGTCGTATCCGACTCTTTTCGACCCCATGGACTATACAGTCCATGGAATTCTTTAGGCCAGAATACTAGAGTTGGTAGCCTTTCCCTTCTCCAGGGGATCTTCCTGACCCAGGAATCGAACCAGGGCCTCCTGCACTGCAGGCAGATTCTTTACCAACTGAATTATCAGGGAAGGCCTCAACCACAGGGGAAGTCCTAACTAATTGCCCCACACAGAAATTCCCTGAAAGCTCTGTCTTCCTGGTAAGAGGACCCAGATTGCACCCAAGGCCCCAAAGAGAAATTTGCACACCTATATGGCTGGTCGTGTAAAGCTGAGCTTTACAGAAACCCACAGATTCTCCAGCCTGACATTTGCAAATGCCTGGAGAATCATGTCAGGCAAAACCTAATGAAGTGGTTGTTGCACAATATAGAGGAGGTGGGAAGGAGAGAGCTAAGCGGGCCTCTCTTAAGAGAGAAGAGCAGGGAAAGTTCCCTAGGGCCTTAAAGAGCAAATAGGATCTGTACTCACAGAAAGGAGAGGGCATCGCCAGCAAGGTCTGTGGCATGGCAAAGGCCAGGGGCAGCAAAGTACACCTGGGGGCTGACCTGTCTGAAGAAGAGGATGCTCCTGAGGCCAGTGAACCCCCAGTGTGGAGGGCAGGAGTTAAAAGGAGGACCTTGCACCCTGGGGCTCTGCTGAACACAGGGTCACAGCTCCAGCTCCCCAGGAAAAGACAAGAGTCCAACAGAGTGCAGGCAGATGGGCAAGACTACACAGGCCAGACAGACTGCTCAGGATGCAAGTCACCCCAATGCTGCTGATTCAGATCCCCCTCAAGTTTGGCAGAGTCTGTGCCTGGTCATCATGACCACCTCCACCACTACATCCTAGAGATAAAAAGTCCAGGGAAATCCATTCACAATGGGGATGCTGACCCAGCACTCCCTGAGGGCCTGAGGATGCCTTATCGATTCCCTCACTGGCCCTGTTACTCTCAGATAACCCCCAGGAGGGGGCCAGTGCCACCCTCCCCACTGGAGGGCCTGAGTGAGAAATGCTGGAAAGTTTGCCCATTCGGCAGCAGATGAAATATTCCAGCTCTCCAAACCCCAGGAGTGTCATTCTAAGCGGAAAATCACATTATAGGCTGGTGTGAGGTCATTGGCTAATTAGACAAAATGAATGACTAAGTAGATTTTAAAAGCCACGTGGCCAGTGATGCCTCACACTGAGGCACTGACCTGTCCTCGATTATCTGAGCCCTGGAGACTTAGAGAAAAGGCCTTAGCACTTAAGGGCCTAGGGAGGGCCTGGCCCTTGGGGCTTAGCTGAAGCTCAGAGTTAATCTGGGAGAAGAATGAGACTGCTCAGTCAGTCCCCAACCACACGGCCCTCCAGGCCCTGCTTCCCAAGGATACCCAGGCCCAAGTCCACGACCCCACATGCCCTTTCCAGTGGCCCACCAGCACTCCCTGGATCAACCTGAGAAAGCAACTAACACTTATAGAAACGTATCCTCACACCATGTCACTGTCTATTCCACACTATGTAAAGATTTTACTTCTATTATAAAAGAACTGTCTCATTAAATCCTCCCAGTAACCCCATGAAGTTGGCTCTATAATCATCCCCATTTCACAGATGCACACAGAGAGATCACACAGCAAGGAAGGGGTGGAGCCACGGTGTGTGAACCTTGCCTGGTCTGATTCCAAGGCCGTGCTCTTGTTATGATGAACACGAGATCCACTGAAGTGATGGGAGTCATGTCAGGGACACAGAAACTATACCACGGCCTCTACACAGAGGAGATTTAACATAGTGAATGGCGTATACAGGCACTGGGACAGTAGGAAGAAGGTGAGGGGACCCAGAGATGAGGAAGAGCAAAGAGCCCACACCCTCTCCCAGGCTGGGTCACAAAGGCAGGAGACCAGGTCACCACCTAGAGGCAGAGAGCAGGGGTTTCATCCCCAGGAGCTGGGAGCATGGAGGAAGGACCAATGTGGGGCTGCCCACCTGTGAGACCACCCACAAGGGGAAGGAAGAGAGAGCTGAGAGGAACCAAGGCCACCCCTGCCTTCCCCCCTCAGGCCTCCAGCCAGCAGAACCCACCAGAAGGTCCCCTGGTGAGGAAGACTGAGGAGCCCAGTCTGCAGGTAAGCCACCCCCAAAACACTCGCAGACGGCTGGGTGCAGCAAGTGAAAATGCCTCATGACTTCCGTGGCGCCTGGCACAGGGCTCAGTGCCTCCGTACCAAATGCCACACTGCTGCTGCTGCTGCTGCTGCTAAGTTGCTTCAGTCGTGTCCGACTCTGTGCAACCCCATAGACGGCAGCCCAACAGGCTCCCCTGTCCCTGGGATTCTCCAGGCAACAACACTGGAGTGGGTTGCCATTTCCTTCTCCAATGCAGAAAAATGAAAAGTGAAAGTGAAGTCTCTCAGTCGTGTCTGACTCTTCACGACCCCATGGACTGCAGCCTACCAGGCTCCTCCGTCCATGGGGTTTTCCAGGCAAGAGTACTGGAGTGCGGTGCCATCGCCACAGCCCTCCCCAAAACCCAGGACACAGGTGTAACCACTGTCGCTACTTTAGAGATAAGGAAAATGAAGCTCAAGAGACCACACAACGTGCTAAAGTCATCCAGTTGAATTCGGATTCAAACCCACATCTGCTTGGCTGCTAACCCTGGGGGTACACAGGGAATGGAGAGGCAGGAGCAGCCTTGTCCTGGGGTCTGCAGCCCAAGGACCTCATGGCCTGTGACTGGTCTGAGTGGGTCACTGTCCACGGTGCAGGCTGATCACTCCTCCAGCGATCATGAGCCTGGGGCTGACCCCCAGGCCACCCACACATGTTCCAACTCCTGGCATTTCTTACAGAAGCAGCAAGACCACATGGTCAGTGGAACTAAGAGCACTGACTCAACCAGGAGCCACAAGGGCCAGCAAAGCCCCAGAACCCCCAACAAAGCCATGCAGGGTTGCTGATCACAGGCAGGCTTGCAAGTCTCTGAAGGCCTGGATCCGCTGCTTTAGGGTCCTTGCCGATTTCATCCATCCCCTGCCCCCAGACTCCACTAGCTCAGCGTACCACCTCCTCACCTGATCCAGCTACTGCAGAGGGGTGCCATTGGGGAATGGAACAGGCTAATTCCTCTGAAACCTCCATTAACTTTACTACTTCTCTGTAAGTGCTTCATTGTAAATAATGATTCCCCACCACGGAAACACACTGCTGGAAGCTCCCAGTGGACATAAAATTAAATTCAGCTCCCATGGCCCGCTCATGCAACGTATTACAATATCTGCATCATCCTGCAAGCCTCAGAAGGCTGCAAATATCTTCCATGCAGTCTGGGGAGACTCCAGTGTCATCCACCCTAAAGAAGAGGTTCGTACACCCCTACACCTTCTTCCATCCCACACCAAATCCCATCTCTCTCTACAAATACTGGTGAGGGTGTGGAGAAAAGAGAACCCTCCTACACTGCTAGTGGGAATGTAAATTGGTGCAGCCACTTTAGAAAACATTGTGGAAGTTCCTCAAAAAACTAAAAAGAGAATTACTATATGATCCAGCAATCCCACTCCTAGGCATATACCCAGACAAAATTATAACTTGAAAAGACACATGCACCCTTAAGTTCATAGCAGCACTGTTTACGATAGCCAGGACATGAAAACAATGTAAATGTCCATCAACAGATGAATGAATAAAGAAGATGCAGTGTGTACACACAATACTACTCAGCCATAGCAAAAAATGAAATAATGCTATTTGCAACGACATGGATGGACTTAGAGATTATCACTCTACGCAAAGTAAGTCCGAAAGAGAAAGAGAAAGACCATATATCAGTTACACGTGTAATCTAAAATAGACCACAAATGAATACATCTATAAAACAAAAATAGACTCACAGAAATAGAGAACAGACGTGCAGTTGCCAAGGGGGAGGGGGCTCAGGGGAGGGAATGACTGAGAGTTTGGGATTAGCAGATACAAACTATTACACAGAAAATGGATAGACAACAAGGTCCTACTGTATAGCACTATATTCAACATCCTGTGATAAACCATAATGGAAAAGAATGTGAAAAAAATGTATGTATGTGTAACTGAATCGCTCTGCTGTATAGCAGAAATTAACACAACATTGTAAATCAACTATACTTCAATAAAATATTAAAAACCAATAATAACAAATCCCTTCTCTCTCCAGACTCCTTTTCTAGAAGGAGGAATTAGACCTCAGTTGTGAGCACAGAAAGAACCCTATTCATCTCAGGAAAAGGACTCAACTTCAAGTCCCCTATGCAGTCCCCCAGCGCTTGTCTTCCAACAAATTTTAAGAAAATGTTGTTTTGAAGACAAAATATACGTACACAATTTCCAGGAAGATCCACAGAATTTTGTGAACCAAGCAAATCCTCCCAGCCCTTCACCCCAACAGCCTGCGCTGCACTCAGCTTCCCCAATCCTTTCTCAGGGCTCCGGACCCTGCCTGCTGCTTCCTCGCCTGCTGTACACAGTGAAATCTTTCCTGCAGCCTTCAGAGTAGACACTGTAGGGTTTAGCTAAAATAAGAACCACCTAGAACAAGAGACTAAAGTCAGCTTCACTTTGAAAATAAACAGGCTCACGTTCTATCTCCTACCAGCTGGGCGGGGACAGGAATAGCTGGAGAGCGCAGGGCCCTGTGGAGGGAAGCGTCCCTCCTGACAGCTTCTAGAAATAAGTTCTAGGGGCTCTGGAGCCCCAGGCCTCTGCTCTCCTGGGCTACTGAGGAGCAGAGGTGTCACTGCTGAACCAGCAGGACCTTCGTGTTTGATCTCCTAGACCCCACACGAGGCATCTCGCCTTCTCTGCCGAACAAAGTGCAGCCTGGGGGCCCATGGATCTGCAGGCTCCCGTTTACGGGTTCCTCTGTGCCTGGATGCCCTTTACTTGTTAAACTCTTGATAGCATTGGGATTGCAGGCACGTTTAGGTGATCTGAGATATGCACAGTTCATCCACAGATCAAGATGAAACCTGCTGCCCACCCAAAATGTTCTGGATGTGCCCTCTTGCTTTCCAACTTCATATTCCCAACTCTGATTTTATTAAAGAAAGAAAGTCTGTTTTTCAGAAACTAAAAGCCTAAATAAAGCCTTGAACAGGAAGAATATTCAGACTGGTGCATGCTAAGTCGCTTCAGTTGTGTCTGACTCTTTGCAACCCCATGGACTGTAGCCCACCAGTCTCCTCTGCCCATGGGATTCTCCAGGCAAGAATACTAGAGTGGGTTGCCATTTCCTCCTGCAGGGGATCTTCCCAACCCAGGGACTGAACCCTCATCTCTTACGTCTCCTGCATTGGCAGGCAGGCTCTTTATCAGTCTTCAGACTGAGGAACCCAATAAAAACTTCCCTGGACAGCACCTTCTTACTAATGAACTGACAGCGTGACAGCCACCCTTCCTGCCCTTGGACATGTGACTACTCAGGTCCTGACAGCAGCCCAGGTGGGCAACAGCTTCAGTTCCATTTTCAGATAAGGGAGTGTCATTGCTCAAGGTCACTCAACTGTATACAGCCAACAGCAGAGCTAAGACTCGAACTCTGATCTTCTCGTCCTGCGTCCTCTTCCCCGCTCAGCACACTTCTGTTCTGCGGGGCCTTGGTGGCAGCAGACCTATGGGGTCGCTGCTGCTGAGCCCTTGTCTCCTGCAGGGTCACTTCCCGCCAGCACCTCCTCCCTGGAGTCCTTCCCTGCAGCAGAGCCACCGCAGCTTGGCGGGCAGGCTGGGAGGGCTCGGCTGTCACACCGCATTTCTCTCCACTTATTTCTGCTTCCCTCATGACCTCAGTTTCACCAAGATGTTCCTTTAAATTAGATCCCAGAAGAAACTTCAAGGCAAATTCCTCCGTCAATGATGTTCATGGGACTTGTCATTGTTTATGCTATTTATAGTGCCATCAAATGGCTGGAAACACATCTCCTGGTGACTATGTAGGTTTTCTCCCCCTCGGGCAAGAAGCTGACTCAAAACCACAGGCTTGTCTGGCACAGGCATTACCTTCTCTTCCCCTAGCCCACTTGATGCACATTTTCTTCCCCATGAAACATTTAAATGGTCCTTCATTTTGACCCCTCCTAGTGTCCATGATTATACTTTTCATAGTCCCTTGGCCTGTGTATAACAGTGAGGAAATAGAGCTTCTTTACAGGGAGAGCAGAGGTTCCCAACTCTACAACATTGCACCAAACCCAAAACCACATACAGCTTGAGCTTTTTTTAAGTGTTAGCGTTCAGACTTCATGTGGCACTTCTTTTCTAGGCAACAGAGGAGCCGTCTACTGACCCATCAGCAATATCTGTGGCCAGCCCTGAGCTAGGATAAAGGAGGAACCAAGGCATACAATATCCTATCCCCTCCCTGGAAGAAAAAAAAAAAAGCATATTAAGCTATTGCAGAACAACTCAATGCTCAATGTACATTATAAGTAAATACTGCATTCTAACTAATAAGGGGCTATTTTCAGAAAAAAAGCAGGGATTGATCAAAGTTTGACAAGGAAATTTTAAGAGCAGCTACTGATTTTATTTGAAAGCTATGTCTTCTGAAAACTTGTTTTATGCATTCCTCTAGAAGTTGATTAAAATTATGTTACAGTTGCTGTCAACCTTTGGAGAATTCACAAAGAGGTTAGGAAAGAAAGTAATGTTAAATAGTAAAAAGCACTGGTTATAAAGAAAGAATCAATTAAATTGATTTAAAGATCTTTCTTCTGATTCGTAGCAGAATTCCCTGAGGGATGCATGATGACATCATGTTGTCCACATCTCTTTTTCATCTGGATCTTCCCAAGGCTGAGCTACAAAGAGACCCTCCCTAGGACCTGGGACATCAGGAAAAGAATTAGATAGTGGGCAAGACGAGTAACAACTAGCAGAATGAGAAGTCCACACACAAAGGCTGTAACAGAAAGAAAATGCGCAGGAATGGCAGTGCCCTGAGTGAGTGCATCACTCGAGCAGGCTCTGCACAAACCAAGAAAGCAGTGCCAGGACGTGCCCTCTCAATGGGACAGCACTGCCCTGGGAAGCAGGTGCCAACAAGGGACTCTATGTCCCCCCTTTCCTGCAGCCAGGACTGGCCATAAGACAGACTCTCTCTAATAGAATGAGAAACTCTGGGTGTCGTTTCCTGACAGTTACGAAGTGGGTGTGCATCCTTCCTCCTTCCACCTTGACACCAAAAACCACATGGCCCTTGGGAACAGAGGAGTCAAAACGAAGAGCGTTTTATAATTGTTGAATCTGCTTGGTGAGCATGCAGGGGCTTGGATTCATTGTGTGATTTTCTTTCTCTTCTTTTGTTTATGGTTCACATTTTTGTGATAAAGAATGGTCAGTAGCACCCAGAGTCACCAGAAGGCCCAGAGAACCATTCTTGGAGACGCACAACTAGGGTAAAATCTCTGCATCTGCTCCAGAACCAGTCCTGAGAAGCCACCACTGATGTCCTCCGCCAGGTGCCCTCACCTGTGCTCTGATTCTGGGCACTGTCAGAAATGACCCCTCCTGACACAGAACCCCTGCTCCTGATCTGGGTACCCACTCACTACTGGGAGGTGCTCAGATGAGAAGCACAGAGCCAGGGGAACCAAAAGGGCTTCCGGCACATAGCCTTATCATGGAGACTTACCATGAGAAGACTCTCTGACTCACCAAGAGAAACCTCCTGGAAATGAGCCACCAAGGACTGGAAAGATCTGAGGGGAACTGAGCAGTGGGGTGAGAACGGAGATGGAAAGTGAGAAAACAGTTGTAGGACCAGCGAAGGTGACCACATGTCCTGGTTTCCGGGGACTGTCCAATTTACACTCATTGTCCCAACACAATCACTACTAGTGTCCCCTTTCATTAATCAAAACTATCCTAGCTTGGACAACAGATACTATGGACCACCCTAGAAATAATGAGTGAAGAAGTCTGGAGGCGAGACTTAGCAGAGCTGTGGGGACTGGGGAGGAGCATGAGGAAGAGCCGGCCCGCGTGGAGAGTGGCGCACACCAGGGTAGGGAAGAGGGCACAGAGGGAGTGCACGCAGGAAGCCGGGAGAGCTCCTACTCTCCTACGGGCAGTGGGAGTCACTGAGGATTCCCGAGCCAGGTAATTACAGACCTCGTGCTCAGAAAGAGTGGGCAGGGAGACACTGGAGGCAAGGAGAGAGGCCTGAAACCAGGTGCAGGGAGCATGGTGGCCCAGGAAAACGGAGCACAAAAGGCAGAAGCATTGATGCCAAGTGCCTCAGAGAAGGCTGAGGAGACACAGCAAGAGGGAAGAGTGACTGTGAGTGGCCACTGGGTCACGTCTCTAAATCAAACCCACTGCCCTCCTTGACTGACAGAGATGCCTTTTCCTCCAAGACTTTGCGTTAACACAAGGAACGAGAAAAGCTGATCCGACAAAACGCTAAGAATTATGTCTTTGATGTATGAACACTCTTTGCCCCTTTGAACCTTATAAACCAGAGTTCACTCCACATTCCCCTGATGTGTTCAAGGTGCACGTCTTCAATAACAAGCGGTCTCTGAAGGTAGATTTCCTCTTACAATTGAGGGACTATTTCCACTTTAGGGGCTTAGAAATGCTTCCGATTAATTGTTAATTTAGCCTTTTGAGACCTCAATTTATATGTAGCATTGACCAGTGTCTGCAAACAATCTGAGAAGGGGAAGGAAGAGGTCCCAAGGAAATTAATGTAATGGTTTCATCTCATTACTAGAAGCGCTTGTTCCAACAGCCCAACAACTTCACTCATTCATTCAAACCCGATCTGAAATCCAATTAAAATTGGAGGTCACACACAGCAGCAGCGGTTATTTCCTCATTACTGAGAGGTGAGTGGACTTCAAAACTACAGAAACCAAAGGAGATGAGAGCAGAGCTTTGTGAAATAACACAGGGTCCAGCATGAAGAAAAACTCGAGGTGGGAGGTCCCCAGGGACTGTCATGGAAATGCACAGACATACGGTCTGTGGAAAGCCGTGTTTCAAAAAGCATATGGAACCCATCTTGAGGAAGTAGTTTCATATTCCTCCAGTAGACCCTTTATCAGAACCCACAAACTTTAACTCCACTCAAAAAGAGGCCCAAAAAATTAAAACAAAATAAAATTAAGAAGCAGAGAATTAACCTTCCAGAGAAAGGTTAAAAAAAAAAGTCTGTAGGTCTATGGGAAAGAAATGCTAGTCATTCGTTCACTCATCCTTTTAACAACATCTGTTAAGATCTTATTTGGGCTACGGCAGTGAACAAAACAGTATCTGTGCCTGGAAGGAGTGCACAGATTTGCAGTCATGGACATGGAAACAGACCATAAGCAACAGATATGATACATAGGGAAAGTATATTGTAGATTGAAAAGTAAAAGTTGCTCAGTCATGTCCGACTCTGCGACCTCGTGGACTATGCAGTCCATAGAATTCTCCAGGCCAGAATATTAGAGTGGGTAGCTGTTCCCTTCTCCAGGGGACCTTCCCAACCCAGGTATTGAAACCAGGTCTCCCACATTGCAGGTGGATTCTTTACCAGATCAACCACCAGGGGAGACCCATATGGTAGATTAGAAGGCGTCACTTCATGGAAAATAGATGGAGAAACAGTGGAAACAGTGTCAGACTGGATTTTTTGGGGCTCCAGAATCACTGCAGATGATGATTACAGCCATGAAATTAAAAGACACTTACTCCTTGGAAGGAAGGTTATGACCAACCTAGATAGCATATTGAAAAGCAGAGACATTACTTTGCCATCAAAGGTCCGTCTAGTCAAGGCTATGGTTTTTCCAGTGGTCATGTATGGATGTGAGTTGGACTGTGAAGAAAGCTGAGCGCCGAAGAATTGATGCTTTTCAATTGTGGTGTTGGAGAAGACTCTTGAGAGTCCCTTGGACTGCAAGAAAATCCAACCAGTCTATTCTAAAGGAGATCAGTCCTGGTTGTTCTTTGGAAGGACTGATGCTAAAGCTGAAACTCCAGTACTTTGGCCACCTCATGTGAAGAGCTGACACATTGGAAAAGACTCTGATGCTGGGAGGGATGGGGGGCAGGAGGAGAAGGGGACGACAGAGGATGAGATGGCTGGATGGCATCACTGACTCGATGGACGTGAGTCTGGGTGAACTCTGGGAGTTGGTGATGGACAGGGAGGCCTGGCGTGCTGCAATTCATGGGGTCACAAAGAGTCGGACACGACTGAGAGACTGAACTGACTGAACTGACTGAAGTGCCATAATATTCAGGAGACACATGGCAGGCAAATCTTCAGTCAAAAAGCCAAGAGTTTCTACAGGGTCAAGGACATTGAGTAAGGACAAGTGGAAAGCAGAGCCAGATCTGGTGGTCTTCACCAGGCATTCTTGGGCCACCCAGATATCCCCCTCAGCTCCTTCCAAAATTAGCCCCAGCCTCCCAGGAAACAAATCAAATGGACAGGGACTTCCCTGGGGGTCCAGCGGCTAAGCCTCTATGCTCCCAATGCAGGGGGTCCAGGTTCAATCCCTGGTCAGGGAACCAGAGCCCACATGCCACAACTAAAGATCAAAGATCCCACATGCTACAACTAAGACCTAGTATAGTCAAATAAATAAATAAATATTAAAAAATAAAAATAAGAAACAAATGGAAAACATCTGAAGAGAGTGTCCCAAGGCAGCCTGGTTGGTCTACTGAGCTACAGTCACATTCTGTTGGACAGGACTCCTCCCCTCCCCTCCCTAGGGTGTGCATCAGGGGTCCCAGGACAGAAGTGGTGAGGCCTTAGTTTGACCTTAAGTCTTAAGGAACCAGTCATACAGTGGGGAGGTCTTACTGGAAGCCAAGTCCTCAGAAAATCAGAAACCTAACTCCCAGAAGGACTGAGAACACCTTCCAGAGATGCAATGTGATGTCAAAGACAGAACTCTTTGCCGAAACAGCCAAGTTTCTCTTGCCCAAAGTTTGCAGGTGCACCCTGGAGGCTGGAGGAGGATCCAGGTATGTGCTGGAAGAAACCACTACCCTCTGCCAGACCCCTGAGTCCTCTTCCTGTCAAGTTTGCTAAATAATACCTCGGTCCAGGATCCCTACCAAAGACAAAGCCCCAGCTACATGGATGGACAAGTCAAGAACATCTTGGTTTCCCTTCCCCAGAAGCCACCAGCTCACTCCCTCTTCGGGGCCACACATTGAAGAAACAGACCCAGACCCTCTTTTGCTCAAAATGTCCCAATGCTGAGATGATGGTCTTGCAGGTGGCTCCACACTCTGGTCTTGAGTCAGGAATACATTTCAGAGCACTTCTCAAGATGGTTCTTGCATAAATTCCACCTCAGCGCAAAGTGGGTCCTTATTGCAATTCTTCTGCCACCCCAGTAATTTACCACTGCCTTGACCTTTGATGCTAGGTTAATTATAAATAGTTTTGTCCATTGGAGAAATTGAACTGAATTAGCCTAGTTTTCATCTCTCATCAATAATTGAAATGACCATTTCCCACAAATGGAAAAACTGTCCAGACTGGATGGAGGAGACACCCCCACCCCACTCCCAGTGAGTGAGTTTTCATCCTCAGGTTGGGGGTGGGGGGGTTGGTGGGCACAGTCTCTGCCAGCAGGTCCACAGCCTCCCTCCTCGGCCCCATGCTTGATTTCCCTCAGTCTGGGCTGGACCAGGGCCAGGACGCGCAGAAGATGTCCCAGGCCAGCCTGGCCCTGTCTGACAGCCTATTAGCCCCAGCTGTCGGAGACATCTGCCTGCTCTGATTACCATCAGAGCGGAGGAGAAGCGATGGCCCCCCGCGTCCCGCTGTCTCCCCTGCACTGAACTGTCATCAAATGATGGTACTTCCACTTCGAGGCACTCAGAACCCATCCCTGATTGCTATTTATAACTTTCCTGTGAGGTCACCTGCCGGTGAGGCAGGAGAGGGAGTGGGCCACTTCACGGCTAAAGGGCCCCAAACAGCACCAACTTCCTGCCACTGCCTCCAGGCAAGAAACAGACAACCTCAGAGCTGAGCAAAATCCATTCATAAAAGATGTATGTGCAACATCAGGTCAGCTTTCGCTGTGTTCCAAGGCAGGGGACTCCGGGGTACACGAGAAGGACATGGAGACTATGGCAGCTTGTGATGCCGCGGATGTCATGAGAGGCCTGGAAGGATGGATACAAGAGGCGCCACATGCTGCCATGGCCAGGCCCCACTCCAGCAGGGCTGCCCCAAATCCAAAAAGTTGCTGCTATAATGGCAAAGGGGCTGCAGATCTCCAGCTCTGACAGGCTGAGCCGCCCTGTGTTAGCTCCCTGTGGCTGCTGTAACAAACTTTTTGACAACAGAAATGTATTCTGTCACAGATCTGGAGCCCAGAAGTCTGAAATCCATCAGGGCCACACAACCTCCAGGGACTCCAAGGGAGAGTCCACTCTTTGCCTCTTCCAACTCCTGGCGGCTCAGCATTCCTTGGCTTGTGGCCATATCACTCCACAATCTCTTCTGTGGTCAGATTGCCTCCTCTTGTCCCATCTGTGTCTCCCTCTCCCTGTCTCAAATCTCTTTCTGCCTTTCTCTTATTATAAATAGACACTTTTCATTGGGCTTGTGGCCCACCTGGGTAACACAAGATGGTCACCCCATCTCAACATCTTTAACTTAATTACATCCTCAAAGATGTGGGAAAAGAGCAAGTGTTAAGTCTCAAGGGTCAGGCAGCTCTGGGTTTGAAGCCCACCTCTGTACTACTCAATAACTAAGATTTAGTTCTTTCTTAGAATGTTGCCAACACTCGGGTTGATTCCAATAAAGGGCCCAGCAGGGCTGTGATGTGAGAACAGGCCTTGCTGTCCTTCTCTAACAGCACAGGAGGTGCAACCTAGTCCCAGATGGGGGCAAGGACCTAGTGGCCCTGCAGGATGGCCTGGGATGGGGCCATGTGCTCCCCCACAGGGGGACTCGGCACCTCTCTGTCACCTCTCAGGATACCATGTCTTCCCGGGCCCTGGAACCTGGCGGCCTTCCCGCTGGTTTCTGCCTCAGTGCCCCCAGCAACACCAACAGGTCTCCATCCGGGCTTTGTTTGCTTTTAATTACTAAGTGCCTAACGAGACCCCAGCATCACCATGTACAGACACACCTGGCTGCCTCTGACAGATAATGAATCCTCAGCCACGTTCAAGGGCAGGCCTTCCTGACAGCAGGGGGACAATCGACTGAACCAAATCAGGGTGAGCTGGGAGGTCAAAGAATATTGAATAAGGAGTGCTATCCCCACCCCACACGTGCCCTGCCTCCCTCCTATCGTCTGGGAGCTCGATGCCCACGTCACCTCAGAACTATGTGTTTCTGACAAGGAGGATTGATTCTCCAGGAAAATGGAAAGTGGACATTGAACAAATACTCCCTCACAAATCGAAACTAAGGCAGAGAGCCTTTAACATCACCTGTGAGTGACTGAGGGAAGAAAAGTCAAGTTCTCCTAAGGCCGGCTAGAAGACCGAAGTTTATAGGCTCCGCTGGTATTATTTTCCTCCACAAGGTGAAAGGCCTGCCAAGCATGGATTTCTTCCACCCTCCCCACTCCAAATTCTGCACCCTGCATGCAAGGCCACACAACCTCCCTGGAGCCATCCTCAGGCAGAAGGGCCTCCTCAGTGATCTAGGGTGAGGCAAAGGGCAGAGCAGGAGGCATGGGAACAACTGGGGGTCTTGCAGTCCTCACGGTCCAAGAGGCCAGCCAGATAGGGCCCCGTCAATATCCATCCAGCCCCAGGGAGGGAAGAGCCACCAAGAGGCATAGAACTGCTTGGTCTTTCCTGAGCCATCGAGGACACCAGGGGGGACTCAGCTCTAACTCTTCCCCCACGAGAATCCCCCAGCAGGCACAGAGTTTTAGGTGTTGGTGACACGTGGTCCATTTCCCATCACCCTGCTGAGTGTTGAGATGGATCAGATTCCCTAGGGGACAGTGGTGGCCAGGGAAGAAGAAGGTTTTGTGTGAGCTGACAGTCAGCCAGCTTCCTGGGGAACCAAAGACACCATAGCTGTGAGGATAAAAGCCAAATACACTTTTGATCCCTTTCTTGTAAAAATTTTAAGTACATATGTACAGGAGCGCACGCACGCACACACACACACGTGCGCGCGCGCACACACACATCTGGAAGAGCCTCTAGAAAGTCACACACTAAAGTGTTAACAGTGTTTTACACTCAGTGATGGGACCTAGAATTTGTTTTTCATTGTGCTTTGTCTCTATTTTTCAAATCTTCTACAATGCACACCATAATACTTTTATAATGTGGGGAAAACTGCTATTTTTTTAAACTGTACAGATGCAAAGAATTGGCAGCCTTAGTAATCCTCACATCCCTACATCCATTCTGCAAGAACTGTTTCTAACAGACTGTTCCTAATTAAATTATAGAGAAAATCAGTCACACTTTTGCTGATCGTGTCCAGGATGAGGGACCACGGGCGCTACGATTCCCCTGGGGCAAGGGGGACACTGGGCCCTCTCCTCAGCTCCCCTGCAAGTACTGGAGCCTCATGCCAATGTTTATCCCATTTAAGAATAACCAAAGGATCCAAATAGATTTCATAAATCACTTAGTCTCTGCAGCTTTCTCCTCGAGGACATGCAGGCAGGCTGCTAGCGAAGATGACGCAAAATAACAAGACGGATGTAGTAACTAATACAAAGTGCTTGGTTCACCAAACAAAGAGCTTTTGATGCTGTGACTCAATTTAATTTGGCATAATAGGATCTGAGAGGGCTAAGAGGAGCCATATACAATGGATGGGGAGCCCTGACAGCAAAGGGGAGTGGAGACAGGTGCCACCTCCCACCACTGGCCCCTCCCACAAACTGCTCACCTGGCACACTGGAAGGATGCTCTCCTCCAGGTGAGACTCAGGAGGACTTTTTCACTTTCCTCCAAGAAAAGACTCCAAAATATCCCAAGACCAAGTCCAACCACCCTCTCATCCATGGACTCTCCTCAACCTCAATTCATTCATTCAGCACCTACTGTATGTCAGGCACCTACTGTGTTCTCTGAGGTGAATATGAGATGAATCTGACAGTCACCAGTGCTCAGGAGTCCCCAAGCTGATGGGTACTTTCTTGGTGTTGTCAGGGGATGCAGCTAAAGGGTCAGTGGTCCTGCTGTCCCTGCTGACCCCGGGGTAACAGAAGAGCCCCAACCCCTGACCACTGCAGGTGCCCACCTGGGGAACAATGAGAGAACCTTGTACCTAGCCTTCAGTCTGGTCTCCTCTCAGAGGCCAGGCTTGAGGAAGAAGGTCTTCCTAGAGACCCCATCCTGCGGTGTGCTCCAGGGCAGCCTGTCATCTCTTTTCCACCATGACAACCATGGTTCCTCTATGCTCACCTTCATGGTGAGAAGACCTTGGTGTCTGGGGGTCCAGTGACCCACCCTCCTTCAAGGCTTCCCCTGAGGCCTTGGCCAAGACCCTCTCTTCTCTGAGGGCCAGAGTGCCCACTGGTGACAGCCGGGGTTGGCCTATATGGAGACGAAGGGGACAGCCCAGCTCTGCCCTCAGAGACACTCTTAGGAAAGTCCTGCACGATGCCCAAAAAGCAGGCTTCGGTGACAAAGTCAACAAGCATTTGCCCACTTCTTCAGGACAGATGGGCCAGTGAGACTGTTCTAGCCCCAACTTAGTGGCCAACAGTCTTCACTCTGTGCTCAGGCGTGTGTGCCCAAGTCGAGATCAAAGGCTCAGGGGACAGTGATGAGCTAATCCCTGACTGAGCAGACTTCTTGGCCATGAATCAGAAGGATGTGTCAGAGTCAGTGTGAGATGAGCTGCCGCAGGGCACACTGCTCCCTGGGCTGCCCGCCCAACATGGATGGAAGCAGCTCCCAGAGGCAGACCAGGGACCTGGGCAGGGAGTGCCACACAGAGGAAGGGAGGGCCCAACCACCACTGCCAACCGAAGAGTAGGGCCTTGGGCAGGGGGCCTACTCACTGCACTCACAGTCTCCCTGCGCCCCCACCCCAGCTCCCAAGGCAGGGAGGGGAGCGCACAAGCACAGGTACCTTCTCGGGAAGTCTGCCGCGTGACCCTCACAGACACACAGGGAGGCCCACAGAGCAGAGCATCACCCCTACTTCCCAGATGAGGAGACCAAGGCTCAGTCATGGCCAGCAGGAATGGCACAGAGCTGGCCCCTCACGCAACCCCAGAGCTCCGTCCTCCATGCTGCCTTCCCACTCCCAGAGGAGTCTCCCTCAGGCAGGAGAAGACCCCTAACTCTGCAGGGCTGGCCGGAACCACCCTTGGCCCGGCACTGCAGCTCCAACAGTGACTCTCCACTCCTCGCCCACCCACCCATTCCCAAGCCAGGCCTGGGAACGGGGAGACATGTGCTCTGTTCCCAGCTCTGCCACTCACCATGTGAGACCAGGGCAAAGCAGATCACTCTCTGAGCCCCAGGTTCCCCTTCTGTAAAGTGACGGTGATACTAAAGAGCATCCAAGGCCTCCCCAGCTCTACCCCTACAACTCCAGGGGCAGCCAGCAGGCAAAAGTACCTGCAGAGGCTAAAAGACACAGAGCGGAGATGCTTAAAGGGTGGAAATGGAAGGCTATTTCTCCCTGGATGCTATAAAAGATACTGAAATGGGAAATGTTAGTTACATCCATCTCAGAGACCCCATACTCATGTTGGAAGATGAGACAGCCCATGAGCTAAGGCCATTCACAGTAGAAGATGGAATAATTTTAAGCCTCCCAATGAGTGCTCTGAACGCTTCCTGAAGGAGGCAGCAGAAGAACCAGCCCCTTGGAGCAGGATGTCTGAATGGACCACAGGTGGGCATCTCAGGCCACGGGGGCAACATCTATGGAGGCCTGAACAGAGCAAAGAGCAGGGGTCCAGGGCCACTGGGCCGTGTGTCCGGAAGCCTGCCCTGAGCTACTAGCTCAAGGAAGGACAAGAGTTCAACATGTTGAAGCTAGCAAGTTCCTTTTAATGACTCTTAAGTGCTTCTTACAACTTTCTATAAATCCACCAGCTCTTTCCCATCCCAGAACTCCACACACAACCTCATTAGGAGGCAGTAAGTGGTGGGAAATATTGATACTTCTGGCTAATCGCGTTATTAATACCATTACCATTCATATCACCTCGTAAACCACTCTTGTAGGACATTTAGCATGGGTAAGTCCAAATGACGATAATACTATTGCTAATTATATCTCTATAAACGTATTTTATGGCAGAGAACAAGAGCTCTTATATCCCCTGATTACTCAGTTGCCAGAACCATAAGGAAGTAGGCAAGACTTCATGAAGACGTGTCCTCGGGGGATGATTCATTCCGAATAATTGTGGTTAGCAAAAGCACAAGAGCTTTCAGATTTTTAAAAGAAAGGGATTGTAACTTGCAGAAGAGGAGGCAGGGAGGAAACATCACAGGCAACCATAGTAAGTGAGGCTGACCCAGGGGCCTCAGTTGCTCTGGAACTGCTGGTCAGAACGCCCAAGCTTGCCCTCTTGGGTCTGCATGTCCACAGGGCTAGGGAGGGACTGCCTGAAGCTCATCTGTGTTGTCTGCACACTGGTGTCAGCGACCAGGAGCTCAGGGAGGAAAGCTAAGCATGTGTCTACATTTCATGTGTGTGCTGTCGACTCTTTGCAACCCCATGGACTCTAGCCCACCAGGCTCCTCTGTCCAGGGGATCCTCCAGGCAAGAACACTGGAGTGGGTTGCCATTTTCTCCTCCAGGGGATCTTCCTGACTCAGAGAAGGAGCCCACGACTCCTGCATCTCTCACACTGGCAGGTGATCTCCTTATCCACTGAGCCACCTGGGAAACCCTTTCACGAAGGGAGTCTAAATCCAGCAACCCTGAGATAATGTTTGGAAATGACTCACAGCTTATTTTCCTGCTGGTTTACTTCACACTTATGGACTTAATATGGGGAAGCTGTCTGAAGCTGGTGGAGGGGCTTACGATTATGACTGTCTCTGGGAACGGTGCCAGCCTTGCCAGTTTCCCTCCAGCTTTGTTTGGGAAACATCACCCCAAGATTAGGGTCAAAACGCTTACCCTAATGGAGACTGTAAATAAGAAAATAAACACTTTTCTTTTTCTCTTTCTAGCTGAGCTCAGACAATTTACAGCATCAAATGTCCCCTTGTACTCTAAAGAACTGGAATTGATTTTTTTTCCTTAAAATTGCTCATTGGGTTGCTTATAAATTTCTCCAGCTGTTGTTATCAAGTTGTAAATTGAAGTTATGAGAATAATCACAGATCGATTGCAGTCATTCTGAGGCAGGGCCAGGTCTATACAAACATACACTCTTCAGAGTTTCAACAGGCATTTAAAGTAAATTATCTTTACCTCAGATTCAATTCATTAAGAATTGGTGAGATCTCAGCCAGATACTAGGGATACTTCCCTCTGTCTATGGGGTTGTCATCACTGTGATTCATTAAATATTTCAAGTTGCCCTCCTATGGGCATTTCTCCATCTCTTCTAATTGTGGCCAAGGCCAAAAGATTTGTTTTGACCAAAAAAACATGAGCATGAGTACCATATACCAGTTTCAGGTTGGTGCTTTAAAACAAAGGTCGGCAAGCGTTTTCACTAAAACGAAAGACGGTGTGTATATCTAGGCTCTGTGAGCCGCATGGTCACTGTCACAACTCCTCAACTCTGCGTTTCTGTGTGACAGCAGCCAGAGATAACATGTAATCAAATGGGTGTGGCCGTGTTTTCAAAAAACTTTATTTACGGACACTGAAATTTGAAATCCATATAATTTTTGTGTATCCCCAAAATGTGATTCTTTTTTTTTTAACCAATTGAAGATGTGGTTTAAAATATACATATCTTCCTACCCTGTAGAATGTACAAAAACAGATGACAGGTCAGATTTGACCTAAAGGCTATACTTTACCAATCCCTGCCACAAAAGAATTGGTGGGTGATTCCCTGGTGGCTCAGAGGTTAAAGCGTCTGCCTCCAATGCAGGAGACCCAGGTTTGATCCCTGGATCGGGAAGATCCCCTGGAGAAGGAAATGGTAACCCACTCCAGTATTCTTGCCTGGAGAATCCCATGGACGGAGTAGCCTGGTAGGCTACAGTCTACAGGGTCGCAAAGAGTGGGACATGACTGAGCGACTTCACTGTCTTTGTTCTAGCCATGTCCTCTGCCCAGATGACCACAGAAGCACTTATAGACACAGAACCTCTATCAGCCCAGGTCCATGAGTGTCTCTGCTGAGCAGAGCCTCCAGTCAGTTCCCATTGGACATTAGAGTAAATAAGAAATACACTCTTGTTTTTCACACCCCTGAGATTTGGCTGGGGGTGGGGGGAGGGTAGGGTGGGTTACTTGCTACTGCACCAAACTTAGCCTATCTATCTGAAACAACCTATGAAGGATTTTTCAAGTGAATTAACGGAATAGACATAATCTCACCATGAAAGTTCTATTAAGAAAAGAAATGATTTTTTTTAACAGAAAATGATTTTTGAAACACTTTAAATGTCTTTTACACTGCCCATTTTCATTTAAAATCATAAATTATATATAAATGACTTGAATCTGTCCATAAGACAAATCCTGAACAGGCTGAAACTTGACAACATCTCCTAAAACTATTTAGAATCACAGTGGATTTTTAGGGTCATTTCCTTTCCAAGGATATTCACATTCACACTAGTTTCTCCTCATCTGTCCCACTCAGTAAGACTGACAGTTTGGGATCTCAGCCTCATACCCAATATTTCCATCTTTAGCCCAAGTGATGGATAGGGAGCAGCAGATGGTTCCAGACAGAATGAGCCATTCCAAACATCATATTTTAATAAGACACGATCGAGAAAGAAACAGGCAGGTAGATAGAGATGGAGAGATATGCTGGGTGGCTTTGGGCATGCCCCTTGTCCTCTCTAAGTCTCAGTTTTCCCATCTGTAAAACTAGGAGATAGAATAAATGGCGTCTATGTGCTCTTTCAGTTCAGGTATTCTGAGACTAGATATCATTTCAGACAACTTAAAACAGACCCTTTGAGATCTGACTAACAGCAAAATAGAAAGGGATTTAGGACACCATTGAGAAGCCTGAATAAGAGCCTTCACCAGAGAAGTCAGACACGTCCCTGTTTGGAACCAACAGAATTGATCTAGAGTGGCCAGGAAATTAACTAAAAGTGAAATGCAAATGAACAACAAACATAAGAAAACCTCCCTAGAGATCAAAGTAATGCCGATTTAAATATCAAGATACAATTTTCCGTCCACTGGCCTTATACATTCACAAGGAAGATCGTAACGCGTTGATAAGAGCAGGGAGAAAAGAGGCCCTGTGCTGATGAAGATGTAAGCTCAAGTGGTTTTTCTAGAAGGCAATGTGGCAATAGGAACTGAAAACCATAAGCATGGGCACACTTTTTGACCAAGCAATTCAACTTTAAGAAATTTTTTTTAGAAAAAAAGCTGAGTAACTCCCTCCCACAAGATATAGAGTACCCAACTAATAAATGCAGCATTGTTTCCAACAACAAAAAATATAGAAACAAATAAATGATCAAAGGTAAGAAACTAAATAAATAAAAGATGGCACATTGATACTGTGGGATAAAATTCAGTCACTACAAGTAATGCTGCCATGTATAAGATGAGCCTAATTTTGATTTAGAGGGGGGAAAATAGAAATTATATTCATAGATAGAAAAAAGATTGCAATTTTTTTCACCAAAAATAGGAGTAGTCATATCTAGAGATGCTAATTTTCTTAATTCCCCCTTTTCATATTTTCTATATTATTATAAAATTAGAAAAAAATTAAATTGTACTAAAATGAAAAGTATAAATCTACATTTATTCATGTTAAAAGGAGTTCTTCACACAATTGAAAAGTTTTTAAAAGTAAGCCATCAAATAATATGTACTTAGAGCCCATTTTGGAAAATAGGAAAAAAGACTAGAAGGAAATGCGATAAAAAATTAACTTCTCTCTAGGGGTAGAATTATGAGTGATTGTTTTTCTTCTTGCTTGTCATTTTTTTCTGATTATTCTGTACTGTATGCAAAAATAATGAAGGAAAAGCACCTTTTTTAAAAAACAAAGAAATGAATTGAGGAGGATCCAGATCATTCAGGTAGGTTTTTCTCTCAGTACTAAGAAAAAGTCACCTAGACCAGCCTCCCTCCCCTACTTCCAAGGTGAGATAACCACCTTAGTGTTCCCTATCACCACTGCCTACAAGAACAGGCTGCCTGAAAGAGGCAGGTGGGCACACCTGGACTCCATGACGATGAGGGACGGGTCACTTTTGATACAATCATATACCAATGTGATGGTGTTTGGAGGTGGGGCCTTTGGGAGGTGATTAGATCTAGATTAGGTCAAGTGGATGGGACCCCATGATCGGATTAGTGTCTTTATGAGAAGAGGAAAAAATGCTAAGGCTCCCTCTCCTCACTGTGTGAGGACACAGCAAGAATGCAACTATCTGCAACCCAGGAAGGGAGTTTTAACCAGGAACTGTATCTGCCAGCACCTTAACTGGGACTCCCCAGCCTTGCACTCTGAGAAGTAAATGTCTATTGTTTAACCAGCCAGTTTCTGGTGTTCTGCCATAGCAGCCCAAGCTGACTAATGCAGAGGTTTTCTTTCAGCATGAACCATGGCCTTCAAGTTTCCATTGTTTTCTGGGAAGTCAGTATCATGTTCAGTGTTGCTCTTCGAAGGTAATGTGTCCTTTTCTCCTTTGAATCCTTTAAAATTTCCTCTTTTTTTTATTTCCAGAAGTTTTATTTACTATGATGTGCCTAGATACATTACTTAAAATTTATTCTTAGTGTTCATAGTGCTTCTTAAATCTGTAGCTTGATATTTTTGTCAGTTTGGGGAAATTTTTGGCCATTGTCTTTTCAAATATTGCTTCTGTTCCTCCACCTGCTCTAACATTATACATGTTAGACCATTTCATCGTGTCCCATATTTTTGTTATGTTCTTCCTATCAGTTCAGTTCAGTTGCTCAGTCATGTCCAACTCTTTGTGACCCCATGAACTGCAGCATGCCAGGCCTCCCTGTCCATCACCAACTCCCGAAATTTACCCAAACTCATGTACATTGAGTCAATGATGCCATCCAACCATCTTATCCTTTGTCATCCCCTTCTCCTCCCACCTTCAATCTTTCCCAGCATCAGGGTCTTTTCAAATGAGTCAGCTCTTTGCATCAGGTGGCCAAAGTATTGGAGTTTCAGCTTCAACATCCGTCCTTCCAATGAACACCCAGGATTGATCTCCTTTAGGATGGACTGGTTGGATCTCCTTGCAGTCCAAGGGACTCTCAAGAGTCTTCTCCAACACCACAGTATTGGAGAAGTCATGTATGGAAAAACATACATGACTACTGGAAAAACCATAGCCTTGACTAGCACTTCCTATCATTTTTTCCCTTGGTCCTTCAAGATGGACTTATCTTCCTTCTGGTTCACCAATCTGCTCTTTCACTGTCTGCTGCTGCATCACTTTAGTCGTGTCTGACTCTGTGTGACCCCAGAGACGGCAGCCCACCAGGCTCCTCTGTCCCTGGGATTCTCCAGGCAAGAACACTGGAGTGGGTTGCCATTTCCTTCTCCAATGCATGAAAGTGAAAAGTGAAAGTGAAATCGCTCAGTCATGTCCAACTCTTAGCAACCCCATGGACTGCAGCCTACCAGGCTTCTCCGCCCATGGGATTTTCCAAGCAAGAGTACTGGAGTGGGGTGCCACTGCCTTCTCTGCTTTCACTGTCTAATATGCAATTAAATCTCTCTACTGAAATCTCAGTTATTGATTTCTTGATGACTGATTTCTCAAATCTCAAATTTCCCTTTATTTCATAGTTTCCAATACTCCACAGAAATTCTCTATGTTGCTGCTCAAATTCTTGAATATATTAATCACAGTTGATTTAAAGTCCATGTCTGATAATTCTGGCGACTGATAGGTCAGTTGCCAGACCTATGTAAGTCTATTATACTATCTATTTTCCCTTGGTTTTCAGTCAGTTCTTGCATTGTGTACACCTACCTATTAATCAATTCCACATATTATAGAAACCATGTGAATTCCTGGATAATGTTGCCTTGCTCAAGAGAGGATTCATATTTATTTCTGGTGGCAGATAGAGGAGGAACACATTACCTTAACCCAGTCACTGAGTGAGGTGATTTAAAAGCAGAATTCAGCTTTTATGTGCTTAGTCACTAAGCCATGTCTGAATCTTTGCAACCCCATGAAGTGTAGCTCTCCAGGCTCCTCTGTCCATGAGGATTCTCCAGGCAAGAATACTGGAGTGGGTTGCCATGCCCTCCTCCAGGGAATCTTCCCAACCCAGGAATCAGCTTTTATTAAGATTGCCTATTTCAAGTTCAGCTTTACTCTTAGTCAGGAGTTGCACCGGAAAATCTGGGGTATTTACCAGGAGCCTTTCTATTTGTCAGGATGTGAACCCAAATTGTCCCCCACAGCCCCAGGAAAATGCCAAGAGCTGTGTTCAACTTCTCAGTCATTTAGTGGCCATGGCTGCTCAGCCTCTCGGCTGTTGCGTTTGAGCCCGTAATTAACTTGAGGGTAAAAGTGGCACCAAATGTCTGGCTCTCCTCTTGGAGTTTCCCTTCTTTCAAGAATCCTGGTCCCTTGGGCTATTATTTTGATAGCTCTCCAAAGTCTTCAACTTAAGTTTTTACTAATTTTATGGGTGTGTGTTCTAGTTCTTATATCGGTACAACAAATTTCCCTAAAACTTAGTGGCTCCACACTATATCAATCACTTATTGTCTCTCACAGTTACTACAGTCAGGAACTTAGGAGCCATTCAGCTGGGTGATTCTCACCTAGAGTCTCTCATAAGGTTACAGCCAGATGGTGGCTTTGGCTGGGGTCATCTCAAATGCTTCTTTACTCACATATCTGGTACCTGGCCTGGGAAGACTCAAACCACTGAGAATTGGGCTCCTCAGGCACCTCACTACCTCTCTGTAACTTCTCCATATGACTGCTGCAACATGGGGGCTTCAGGTTACTTGGACTTCTTACAGGTTGGCTCAGGGCTCCCAAGATTCACGTATCCCAAGAGAGAAAAGGAGATGCAGGCAGAAACTTATGACACAGTCTGGGGAATCAAGCAACTTTATTTCTGCCACATTCTGTAGTGAGTGAAGTGAAGTCGCTCAGTCGTGTCCAACTCTTTGCGACCCTATGGACGATAGCCCACCAGGCTCCTCCATCCATCAAATTTTCCAGGCAAGAATACTGGAGTGGGTTGCCATTTCCTTCTCCAGGGGATCTTCCCGACCCAGGGGCTGAACCTGGGTCTCCCGCATTGCAGGCAGATGCTTTACCATCTGAGCCACTAGGGAAGCCACATTCTGTAGGTCTGCACTATTACAAAAGTCCATTCATGTTCAAGGAAAAGAAACATAAAACCTACCTCTCCATGCAGGAATGCCAAACGTGTTATAATATGACACAGGTGGACATGTGGTATGGAATAGACACTGATGCAGCCATCTGAAAAATACAACCAGCCACAGCTGGTCTAGTTGTTCTTGATCACAGGTTGGCCCAAAATAAGCTAGAATTTCATTTCCAAGCATGTAAATTCCCTTCTCCGTGTATTTGGGGTTTTCTCTAATCAAGGTAAGACTGCCATACCTATGTTTGAGTGAAGGACAGCTCTGCTTTGGAGCGCTTCTCTAAGCTCAGATGAAGCCATCATCCATGTAATAACTTGGATGACTTATCACATCAACACTGGGCACACCTTCCCTGAGGCACACTGAAAGTTCAGGCACCAGTTTGGCAAGGTTTTGGCTACCTGACCATCAGAGCCTGAGTCTCCTGCTACCCAGTCAGATTCACCCCTAAGGCTTTCTCCAAGCCCAACACAGCAAAGAAAATCCACACCACTTTCCACGGTCTATTCTGCTTTCACTTTATTTTCAAAGACTCTTTTGTAAAAACTCTGGTCCTACAGGATGTGAATTTTGTTTTTAAAAAAAATCAGAGCACTTCACATATTTCGCCCTTTTCCAGGTTCATAATGCATACTAATATACAGCCTCTGAAAAGTCCTACAGTGATGTAATCTATTTAACTTTGTCTCACCCCCATGTCTCATGAGTTTATTTAATCATGGAAAGTTGGTCTGGGGGAAGTTATCTTTTTATTAACAGGATGCCAATTAACAGCCCATAAACACTGTGTAGAATATGTCCACATTGCACAGAACATCCTCAGACTTTTGATTCCATCTCTGCTCTTGTGGGATTGTAGAACCAAGTTGTTCATAATAAAATGTTCTGTCTCAAATTGCCTAGTGGGAGCGAGGTCATGGCTGATCACTCTTTTGCTCAGTGGGATGCATTTCTGGGTGTTCCAAAGCAAAGACGGACCGTGTACCATTTTCCAAATTAGGCTGATGAATGCATCGACCTTTTCTACCTGCCAGTAACACCACAAGAAGTTTTTAAAAAGCTTGTGTTTACTGTCTGCAATACACACGGGGCCATTAGCCAGCTGGCCGGCCTTATGCAAGTTTCATTGCTGCCAACTTGCAGTGAGCTGCCCACTCCCTAGCTGAGAGCCACGATCAATGCTCCTTCAGTGCTAAAGGACTGCAGGGATGAGGAGTGGGGCCGGGGGGGAGAGGGGGGCAATTTGGTTTGATGAGAAATGGAGAAACAAGGAGAAAGGGATAAAGCCTTCCTTCCAACCTCTGCATTAGAGTCCTCCTACTCAAAGCCTCATTCCAGGCATCACTGCCTGCCTGTTCTATCAATCTCTTGATAATTTAGATGTGCTTCCAATTGAGAGCTGTGTTGTTTAATAAAGCAAAGATAATCGACACTTCCTCGGTGTTATAATAGCCTCTCTGTATGTTTACTTGAGAACAAATGCTGTTATAATTTCTTTGGGGAATCAATATCTTCCTATGCATATGCACTGCCCTATTGGAGGTTCAGACTGTTTAAGGAGAGAAGGGGAAATTTATTGCCTTGTAAATGTTGGCAGAAAATAGTAGATTTAGTAGATTTAGTGAGAACTGTAATTAAAGTTTTGCTGATAATAAAAAATGGAGGCAATCCACAATCACACAGATTTTCCAGTCCTCAGCCCTAGATCGGCTAAACCACCACAGGGTCCTGGACACTTGCTAGTCTCTGTACAATCAGCCTCTGAAAGAGAGAGTTCTGTGGCCCCAAAGGCTGCCACCTCCTGGGCCCTTGAGGTACCCTCCACATGCTCCCGAGCCCAGCACACTACTGTCATTCAACCTTCGTCTGCTCTCTTCAGCTTTCGAGGCAATAGGGCCAACATCTGTTTTCAACTACTTGCAAAGCTCTGATACCCCTTGGACTGTAGCTCACCAGGTTCCTCTGTCCATGGGATTCTCCAGGCTAAAATACTAGAGTGGGTTGCCATTCCCTTCTCCAGGGGATCTTCCCTACCCAGGGATCAAATCTGGGTCTCGTGCACTGCAGGCAGATTCTTTGCCATCTGAGGGACCAGGGAAGCCTCCCAAAACTCCAATGTTAGAGAAATGAACAATTTTCCCTTCAACCTTCCTGAAAGGACCCCACATATACACCTCCCCACTCCCAGGAACCCAACTCAGGCTCTCCAGAGCAGTACATGATGGTTTCCCAAAATGATTACTCTTCTCTCATCTCTCACTGAGCACCCGGGCAGATCTGTGTCTGTTCTCGGTTGGATGAAGGCAGAGGATTACATGGTTGTGGGGCAGGGGGAATGGAGACCTCCCAGCACACACAGGAGGCTAAGAAATGCTGACTGTGTCCACAAGTTTTCACTGAACCCCTGCCACTGGACTAGGAGGTCTGCACTGACTTTACCAGGCAGGAAAAAGTCACAGTCACCTCTCCCTGAGACCCCATATCAGAAACATGTCAGGCTACAGAGGAAGTGGGCAATGTCACAGAGATAGAGCCTTCTTCCTTGGCACCAGGCACCAAAGGAAAATCAAATGGTCTGAAGAAAACAAGAAAATAAACACTCACCAAGCATGACCCCTTCCCAGGCAAACTTCCCCAAGAGGATGAACTCTGTCTATAATCTCTGTAGCCATACACTCCGTAAATATTCACCGACCATGTGCCATTTGCCTTACACAAGATCACCGACACCCAGCACCAAACACTTGCAAAAAGAACAAATGAGTGAGCAAGTTAACCTCACTAGCAGCCAGGGTGCTCCTCTGTGTACACAAGAGTCTGAGTTCTTATAGAAATAATAGTGTGCTTTATACTGAGCACAGACTATGTGCCAAAGAGCATACAAAGCCCTTTACAGATATTCATCCTTTCTCAGTCTTACAGCCATCCCTCTGTGAGGTGGAGACAGTGGTCCTCTTTGGCAACTGAGGACAGCAAGGCTCAGAGATAAGCACTGCACCCAGGACTGATGTCACCCAGCCTGCACAGGGCAGGGCTGGGGCTTAAACCCAGGCCCGTGGTGGTCCAGAGCCCATGCTCTTTCTCTTATGCCCAGCTCCCTGTCACGTATGCTACACGAGGCCCTAACAGCAATCCCACTGCTGGGCATACACATCGAGGAAACCAGAATTGAAAGAGACACGTGTACCCCAATGTTCATCACAGCACTGTTTACAATAGCCAGGACGTGGAAGCAACCCAGATGTCCATCGGCAAACGAATGGAAAAGAAAGCTATGGTACATATACACAATGGAGTATTACTCAGCTATTAAAAAGAATGCATTTGAATCAGTTCTAATGAGATGGATGAAACTGGAGCCTATTATAGAGAGCGAAGTAAGTCAGAAAGAAAAACACCAATACAGTATGCTGCTGCTAAGTCACTTCAGTCGTGTCTGACTCTGTGCAACCCCATAGACGGCAGCCCACCAGGCTCCCCCATCCCTGGGATTCTCCAGGCAAGAACACTGGAGTGGTTTGCCATTTCCTTCTCCAATGCATGAAAGTGAAAAGTGAAAGTGAAGTCACTCAGTCATGTCCAACTCCCAGCGACCCCATGGACTGCAGCCCACCAGGCTCCTCCGTCCATGGGATTTTCCAGGCAAGAGTACTGGAGTGGGTTGCCATTGCCTTCTCCGATATTAATGCATATATATGGAATTTAGAATGATGGTAACGATGACCCTATATGCGAGACAGTAAAAGAGACACAGATGTAAAGAACACTGTTGGACTCTATGGGAGAAGGTGAGGGTGGGATAATTTGAGAGAATAGCATTGAAACATGTATATTATCATATGTGAAACAGATCGCCAGTCCAGGTTTGATGCATGAGACAGGGTGCTTAGGACTGGTGCACTGGGATGACCCTGAGGGATGGGATGGGGAGGGAGGTGGGAGGGAGGTTCAGGATGGGGAACACATGTACACCCATGGCTGATTCATGTGAATATATGGCAAAAATCACCACAATATTGTAAAGTAATTAGCCTCCAATTAAAATTAAAAATAAATAAATAAATCAATGAGCAGAGGTAGAAAAAAGAGAGAGAGGGTCAGATGAGGCTCCTTGAGAAACCTACAGAAAAGAGGGGCTGACCCTTCGGAGGAGAACCACAGAGAAGCGGTGAAGGGAGCTAGACTGAAGCTAAAAAAAAGCAGGCTCAAGCGGGCTGACACGTCCATGAGGAGGAAGCAGGGCTGGCTGAGACCATCAACTGCCAGCAGCTCTGGCTCCATGCCTCTCTCCTGTCTCACAGTCTAGCCTCTAGCACTCCTCTGCAATGTTCAGAGGCCCAAGAGCTGCCAGGGATCTTCGGCATGGTCTTCCTGCCAAAATGCATGGTCCACAGCCCACAGTGCCAAGGTGGCCACAATCTCAAGCTCCAGCCACACATGGCCCTTAGCAGCTGTGCTCCTGCAGCCAGGCACACCCATCCTTCTCCAAGGCTGGACCACCGCAGCAGACCCAGCTAGCACTGGACAGAATGGAGCACAGGGTGAGGGGTACCACCTGGCTGCCCCCAGTTGTAAGACTTTTGAGTTTTGCAGCCCCCTGCTGGGAGGCTCCCCTGAGAGTTAGGGGCGGGTCTGCACCAGTTCTGATGTTCTCCCTGCAATCTCTTTCTTCAGACACCTCAGAACCTACACCAACCACACTGTTCATCTCCAAATGGGCGAGAGACTCGCCCCGTCTCACATCAACTGCCCAGCATCTGCCCACAGAGAAAAGGCTCAGAGCAAGTCCCAAGAAAGTGCTCCTGTCTGCAACGTCCCAGGCCTGCAGCTTCTCCAAGAAATCCAGTGATCCTGGATGAGGGGTCTGGAGCTCAGTCTGCAGTGGGGACCCTGAGCTGCTGCTGATCCAATAAAATTACCAGCAGGCATTAAATCTATCCTCAGTTAACCCAGTGCCTTTAATAATAAAAAAGATTTTGCACAGGGGATAAATACTGCGTCTCATTTTCTCCCTCTCACTGGTCTCCTGTCACTGCGCACTTACTAATACAGTCGCTAATATACAGCTCCCAATCAGCCACTAAAATGCTACTGTTATTCCTACTAATTCGACAATAAAATGTGGCTGTGCCAGGCCATAAAAGTGGGCTGTCACGTGACCGGGGGCTCTAGGGGAGGTGAGCTACGAGGCCCGGGGTCTCGAACTGCCCTCCGGAAACCGAGCGGCCAGAGCCACAGCACAAGCCGCACCCCAACCACAGCCTCTGCAGGCCCTGACAGCCAAGGGCCCAGACAAGACCCAAAATGCAGACAGAGGTGTCCCCCACTTTATTAGTGTCCTGCTACTGCTGCTCTCGATGGGTTGTGTGCGTGTGTGCTCAGTTGCTACATCGTGTCCAACTCTTTGAGACCCCATGGACTGTAGCCCATCAGGCTCCTCTGCCCATGGAATTCTCCAGGCAAGAATACTGGAGTGGGTTGCCATGCCCTCCTCCAGGGGATCTTCCTGACCCAAGGACCGAACCCACATCTCTTGCACCTCCTGCACCGACAGGCAGATTCTTTACCACTATGCCATCTGGGAAGCCCAGTCTTGATGGTTACTCAACAAATATTTGTTGACTAAATAAACACATCAGAAATAACTAACAGCCTTGCCCTACACGTCCCTGAGGTCAGTGACCTGCAAACCATATAGACCCCAACAGTTACCAGCCAGGGACCAGGCTATGCAGAGAAGCATGGGGTGTCCCTGACAAAGGCAGAAAGCTGGTCTGTGTTAGCCCCTCCAGCTTGAAGACCCACGCCATGGCAAGTAGGACCCAGGCCAGGACTCATCCCTGCCCTCATGTTCATGCTACCAAAAGGAGACAGAGTGGGGTCTTTAATGCCAGGCCAGGGAGGAAAGACCAAGCCATCTCTAAACAGTGGTCAAGGTCATGTGGTCATGCATGGTATAAACATATGAGAAAAGGGCTGAATTGTTTATGTCAGAGCCAAGGAAACAGCCTTGAGCTCCACACTGTATTTCTTCCTATTATATGCTTATCTTAGAGAGATGATCAGTAAGAAGAAGAGTGAACACTGAGAAGTAAAATGTGGATTTACACCAGGACTTGTTGGCCAGACAATACTGAGCCCAGGGCCCGTCAGTGCCCAAGGCCACCAGATGGAGGGCTGGCCTGGGTGTGTGACACCCTCCAACCCTCTACCAGCTGCTGCTGCTGCTGCTAAGTCACTTCAGTCGTGTCCGACTCTGTGCGACCCCATAGATGGCAGCCCACCAGGCTCCCCCATCCCTGGGATTCTCCAGGCAAGAACCCTGGAGTGGTTTGCCATTTCCTTCTCCAATGCATGAAAGTGAAAAGTGAAAGTGAAGTCACTCAGTCAGGTCCAACTCTTAGCTGGAAGCCCCAAATTCAAGGTGGGATGTTGGCTTCAGTGGGAGCCACCTTCAGGGCCAATGCTTCTGTGGCCTATCTCAGACCCTGGCCTCTGTGTGACTATTAGGCTTCTGTTTAGCGCGGAATGGGTCTGTTCTCTCAAGGCCCCACCCCCCCAACATCTACCACACCCACGGGTGTGACCACAAGTCTAAGTAGCTGCTTCAGCCTAGCTGACTGAACTGTGAAATCAACATCCAGTCCAACTGCTGCCATAAACCGTTAAGCACTTCCTGTATGCAGTAAAAGTCCTGATTTAGAATCTCAGCTCCACTACTCACCGACAACATACACTCAAATAAGCCATTTAACCTCTCTGAGCCTTTGTTTCCTCCTTTGAAAATGGGGATAATAATAATAATGTCACTTGCAGCTATTGTAGGGATTAAAGAGAGAATCCATGTAAATCCCTTGAGGAAGCACCTAGTAGAGACAGGTGCATGAGACAGTGGTCAGGAAGGCTTCCTGGAAGAAGGGGCACAGGAGCTGGAAGACTGAGTAGGATTTGAAGAGGGGACAGGGGTGACGGGACAGTGATTCCTATCCTGCTCCCCTTCCTGAACCTGCCTGATCCTCCCTTGCCCTCACCTCTACCTCTCCTATCCAATCTGGGCGGAAGCAAAGCCTCTCCCTCTACCTGAAAGCTACTGGGGAAAATTTCTCAAAGTGAAAATTTTTAATTCTTCAAGAGAAACTCTTGTAGGAAACTCAGGGGTAAAAAAGGAATCCATAAGGAAAATGCAAACACATAAGCACAAGGCTTTTAAAGAATACAGATTTCCCCCCCACCCCACCTCAGGTTAGGCACTGTCTTTGATGTCCAGCCAGACAGCCAGGGGCACACAGAAGCCCCTCCCTGTCATCTGGGTGCCTAGTCCAGCTGTCAGACTGTGGTTAGGAAATTAGCCAGCCCCAACCTGGGCCCAGGTAGGGTCTGCAGCCCTGCAGGGGCCTGACTCCTTGCAGCCAACTTTGAGGGCAGGGAAGGGATGTCCCTATGACCCAGGCCCACCCAGCTGGTGCTACACCCCCAAGGCCTCTCTAGCCACACACTCCCTCCAGCCCTGCACTAGGCACCTGCCACCTTAGATCTGCCCCCTCCCCCAGCATTGCATGTCAGGCCAGCTTCCCCCTCCTAGGACAGGGGCTCTCTTGCTTGCAAATCCCTGAGCTACTGCACACACCCTTCTCTTCCATCCTGGGAACACATCCTGGAAGGCCGGAGTTGCCATCAGAGTTTACAAAATCATAGATGAGATATATACACTTGGGTGAACAGAATCAACTCGTTCAGCATCAGATTCTTGGCAAGAGGGACCTCACTCTGTCCACTAAACCCAGACCTAGGAGGAGCATGGCATGAGTCCCAGCAGCAGATCCTGACTTTAGAATGAAGACAGCCACAACCATCAGCGTGTCTGTGAGCTGCCAGCCATCAGCTCCCCCTTCCTGGAGTCACGCTCTGCGCTCCTCCTTGGGGCACCAGTGGGTACAGCACCAAGCCCAGCACATCCAGGAGGACAGGCCCAGCAGAGGGCACTGATGGGTGGGTCGGCTTACAGCAAGTCCCCAGGGGAGCCCAAGCACAGCCCCAAAATTGTCCCACCAAACAGTCACCCATTCCCCAGCCCCCAGGACCTGGAAGCTCAGAGAATGTGTCTACTTTGGCCAAGCCCAGCAATTCTCTAATTACACCTCAAGGAAAGCAGAGCCACCAAGACAGGGCATGGTTGGGCAAGCTCTGTTCAAACCTGCAGAGACGAACCCCAAATTCACCAGACACTATCAGGGTTACTACCGTAAGTCTCTCTCTTGGTTGACTAGAAATCCAAAAACTTCCAAGTGTATATCCTGAAAGGTCTTTGAACCAAAATGTTTCAGGTCTCTGCTTTCAACAGCAGGCAGAAGCCATCCCTGAAGGGCATAGTTCCCTTGGTTCACTGTGACCTCATATGTCAGATCTGAAGGCCCTAGGGGTCCCCCCAGGCTGTTCCTGCTGCCCACAAACTGACAACCCCTTCCTCAGAGCAGCTGCTTCCGTTTGGAGTAAGGATCTGAAGAGGGGCACCCTTCTTTGTTTACAGATGGGATTCAGACCCAGGCAGGCAGAACCTTATCTAGCATGGGCTGTGCCTGCAGAATCACCTAGGAATCTTGTCAAAATCCCTGTTCTAACTCAGCAGGTGTGTAAGGGCCTCCGAGACCCCTCATTTTCAATATGCTCCCGGGTGATGTCGGTGCTGCTGGTCAAGGGACCACACTTCAAGTAGCAAGACTCAGAGCAGCACCTCCCCAGAGAACATGAGCCACATCTGTAATTTTAAATTTCCTTGTAAGTAGATTAAAAATAAATGTATATATTTGATTTAACTCAGTATATCTAAATCAACTTGTAATCCATATATCAAATTATTAACGAGATAGCCTGCATTCTTTCTCTGTACCAAGTCTCCAAACTCCAGGGTCCCTTTTATACTTCCAGCCCATCTTTGGGCCAGCCACACTTCAAGGGCTTAGTAACCACACATGGCTAGTGGCTACCATGCGGACAGCAGAGCTCCAGAGGATGGGAGAAGAGGGAAAGAAGATGAGGGCAGAGAAGAAGGATGGGAGCAAGTCACTGGGGTGACCCATATTGGGACAGAACTGGAAGAGCATAGAGAAGTGTTTGTAGACTGAAGCCTGCCCCTGACTCAGTGAGTGGGCTGAAACAAATCAGGTAAACTCTGAACCTTGCACTTTCATCTGTAAAATGGGGATAGCAAAGCCTGCCCATCACTCAGCCTGAAGTCCAGGCCAGACCCTGCTCCCAGAAGGTGGGACTTGCCAACATGGGATTCTGCAGAACACAAAACTGGAGGCTTTCCAGGCAACAATGCCAGGCTCCCAGGGCAGGGTCTGAACCCTCCACAGAGTCCTGACACAAGCATCTCTGCTCACACAGGGCACTCCTGCGACCAGGCAGACAGACAGCACCTCTATCCTGACTCCAAAACCACCACGCATGCTCTAGTCCTATCTGGGAAGGACACTTTGCTGTCACTGTGAATCGAGGAAACTCAAGCACATAAAATTAGTGTCTCCCCACCAATCTCAAGCTGTCAGAGGAGCTATTTTGAGGACCCTGCTGTTGAGTTCAGCTTCACATTCTTTGCTTTGACTTTTTCCAGTGCTCTAAGAGCTGAGTCACCAGAGAGGCAGGCCCTGGTGGGCGTTCTGAATCCCAGACCCTGGAGACTCAAAAGGGAGTTGGGAGAAGGGAACTTTGCAGAACGCAGGGCCAGGCCCGAGGTTATCCAAGGATAACCCTTGGAATACCAGCCTGCACTGGCAAAGCACTGAATGCCACATGTAGTCCTAGCCACCCACACTGTACGATAGAATTGAAGGAGAAGGAACAGAGGCCAAGCCAGGCGAGGTAGCCTGACAGCACAACGCAGCAAATCCCTAAGCAAGAACCTGGGTTTTCTAACACCCATTCCTGTGATGCTGCCATACTAACAGAGGCCCGGTGAGCCAACTGCCCACCCCAGCTCCCCGCTGGGACACTGAAGGACACAGCCCAGCCTCCAGCTCCACACAGCTCAAGGGCTCAGCTCCCTGAGAAGGAGGGAATCAGCCATCAGAGGCCAAGAACATCCAGAGAGCATGCCGAGAGGCAGTCTTGTCTCAGTCACACACCGTAGAGCCTGGACCTGGGGTTCTCACAGTCTCCACACACTGGAGGAAGACTCTCACAAGTCCTCTGAACCCCAGCCAGGAAACAAGCCCAGCAAGGCACTGAAAGGGGCCACTCCAAGGTTAAATAAAGGCAAGAAGAGCTTTCAACACCAGCCAATGACCATGCCACCTGCCCCTACTCCTGACTACAGCTCAGAGCCCTGACTACGGCCAAATGATCCCTAGATGAAGGTCCTGGCAGGAGAGGCCATTTGAGGTTTCTGCTGGGCCCCCTACACCACCTCTTGGTTGAGTTCTTGCTTGGAGGATGTAACACCTCCTATTTGTTCCCAAGCTATTTTTTTTTTAAGGTCCACATCAATCCTAGGAGGTAGACTCAAATCAGTTCCCAGGAATATGTGGCCCGATGCCTATGCTACTTGGTTATGTTTCTTCCCTGCACATATTTTGGTTTGTGCTTGTCTTGTGTCTTTTCTAAACTCTTAATTGTGCTCTGTTCATATGCAGTTATTTCTTTTTAATTTCCATAAGAATTGCTCCCAGTTTCCTGCCTTGATTATTTACATGCAGAAAAGCCCTTACATCAGAAAATGTTTTTCTCCTAAAAGCCCTTCATATGATGTATCACGTGTAAGTATATGTGAAATACAGCCTTATTTCAACAAGCCCCACTATGCTGTTGCTGTTGTTCAGCTGATAAGTCATGTCCGACTCTGCGAACTGCAAGAACTGCAGCATGCCAGGCTTCCCTGCACTTCACTATCTCCTGGAGTTTGCTCAAGTCCATTGCATCAGCAATGCTATCTAACCATCTCATCCCCTGCCTCCCTCTTCTCCTTTTGCCTTCAATCTTTCCCTTCATCAAGGTTTTTTCCAATGAGTCGGCTCTTGGCAACAGGTGGCCAAAGTATTGGAGTTTCAGCTTCAGCATCAATCCTTCCGATGAATATTCAGGGTTGACTTCCTTTAGGATTGACTGGTTTTATCTCCTTGGAGTCCAAGAGACTCTCAAGAGTCTTCTCCAGTGTCACAATTCAAAAGCATCAATTCTTCAGCACTCAGCCTTTTTTCTAATTACACTTAATACAAAAACATTATAATTGAGACTAACAAAGTTTCTGTAGATCTGTTTCAAAGAAATGTATTTTTCAAGTACGTTAAGCTCAGAATCTGTGGTATTACCTTTTATGGTGAAGATACAAGATGCTCTAAGTTTTCATTAAAGATAAAAATATTCAAAATTGTGTAATGTGTTTCTATAGGGAACATCTTTTCTAAGGTACTCAAGGAATTTGCTTATTTACCGGTAGGCATTGATTTTGATCTAATGGAGTCATTATTCTATGAAAACTGTTGCTTTCATGAAGATTGACTGGCCACTGGAGTCACTGAGAGTGTTTCCAAACTCTTTGTCCTTGAGTTAGTCACAGGGGTCTAAGGTCAAGGACCACCCCCTCTCCCCTGCCCAGCTAGAGGCAACCCCTTCATTCCAGGCAGACTCTGACGTCGGTGGTCCCTCGCCGTCACCTCCACAAGCCTTTGAGCTCAAGTGTCTGGGCACATCCCCATCTCACAATATTTCTCTCAAGGTGCCAGGCATGCACATGGTGTTTCCAGCACCCAGATGAGACTATTTCTCATGGAAACAGAAAGTGCTGGCAGAATGACCTCAATTCATCCTTCAGAGTTCAACCTAAACATCACCTGCTCCAGGAAGCCTTCCGGAACTGGGTCAGGCACCTCTCCTCTGAGCTCTCCCAGCATCCCACATTCCTTCTTCACCAAGTTGGCAGGGGCCTGGGCATCTTTGTGTGGCCCATGACTGGTACAGAGTTGGTGCTCCATAAATTCTGGCTCAGAGAAGAAGCATGCTTAATAAATCCTATCGACCTCACAGCCTGGGGGCACTCACACGCACAAATACAAACTCAGCAAACACCTGAGTCATTACCGCAAAGATAGTGCTGAGAGATTCTTTGAAGTTCAGAGAAATGCTGGGCCCTCGTCCTCAGGCCTTCAGGGCAGCCAGTAGGTAGAAACAGACACCCTGTCAGTGCCTACCCTCCCCACCCACCCCAAGAAATCCACACAGCAGTTTCATGTGAAAAGGAAGCCAACAAAGCCAACAGCCACCTCCCTCGACAGCCAGACCTCCGGAGAGTTTAAACGGAATTAAAATAATCTCACTTTGTTGCTCCAACCATAGACAGACACAGGCAGGAGAGAACAGCCTGCTAACTGCTTCTTTGAAGAGGCAAAGACTCTTGTCCCCAAAAGCTGTTTGTCCTCTATAAATGGGATTTCAGAAACAGACCTGAAAGGGGAGGCAATAGCCTCAAGAGCCTAAACTTGTATTATACATTAGACAGATATTTAAAAATAAATAGCGATTAAAAGGAAAGCCGTGAATGATAGCGGAGAGCTCCAGACCCTCCAAGGCCTTCATGCAAATGTCTCGCTGCTCTCTCAGCACCGGAAATCTGGGCCAAACTGTAATCATTGCTCAATTTTTTTTTTTAAATGTTGTCACCCAGCTGCTTTGAGAGGCTGTGCTCTGGTCCAGGTGGTGTGACTGTGTGTGCAGAGGGGAGGCCTGTGGCAGGTACCCAGCACCATGCCCTTGCCCAGGAGACCTGTGCGCAGGCTGGGGGTTCCGCCTAGTGTTCTGGCTCCCTCCCCGAGGCTCCCTCCCCGAGGCTCCCTCACGCATCACCCTAGCCAGGTCTGTGTGCCCATTCCCAACAGTCAACACAGCCTGTGCCAAGGCCTGTTTTCTTGCCAGTCTCCCCAGCAACCGTGAACTCCAGGGATCAGAAATGCTGTCCCACACTGGGTATGCTGTATGTAAGGTTTCTTCATGGACCATCTGCCATGATACATACTCTTAAGAGGTATGTCAGGAAGGAGGGCAAAGCTCAGGTCAATAGGCACCTTCCTTAGTCCGCCTAAATTTTCCTTGTTATCATTATTGTTGTTGTTGTTATCATCATCATTAGCATCAGCACCAGTGATGGTCGGAATCCCAGCTAAAGACTTTAATCCCTGTGAATACCCCTCTGAGACAAGCACGTGCTCAGCTTCTCTCGGTCACTCCCTTTTCAGAGAAAATTATTTTGGATCCTTTTGTTTTAGCTCAAGTTCATTCTTTTTTCAGATTTTATTAGTTTTGATCTGAGTCCTTTTCCTGTTCCAGGATCTCATTCAGGATACGGCACCACCCTTAGCCGCTTAGTCCCCACTCGGCTGTGAGAGCGTCTCTGCTCTCCAGGTTTTTTATAAACTTGACAGTTTGCTAACCTTGACAGTTTTGAGAGGTACTGGTCAGGCAGGGATTTGGATATGACTACTGACAGTTGTCTGATGTTTTTCTTGTAATTTGACTTGAGTTACTGGTTTTAGGGTAGAAGAGCACAGAGATAAAGTAGCCTTCTCATATCCAGAGTATATACTATCAACATGATTTATCACCATTGATGCTGACCTTGGTCACCTAGCTGAGGTAGTGTTTCTCAGATCTCTTTAGATCTCTCAACGGAACTCCTTCCCATTCCCTAAGAGGCAGGGTCAAAAAACCACCTCCTCCTAGAAGCCTCCCCAAATTATACACACACTCACCACAGGTTCCTCTTAGTACTTAGCATACCTCCAAGTATTTCTAGTGTCTGTGAACTTGCCCCCTTATTTTGATGTCAGGATCTGTGAGGGGAGGGACATAATATCCAGCAGTGTCTAGCCCATAATAAATTTTTTTAAATGTGATATCTTATTTTGTGTGAAGTGTCAGTACTATGTTAGGCACCTCACTGGCACAACCTGTCTATAACCCAATGAGAGAAGATCTCTTGTTATCACACTTTACAGATGAAGAAGTGCTCAGGAACTTGTGCGGTGAGGAACCAGCAGAGCCAGGAACCCACTGTTTGTCTCTGCCGTCTGTTCCTGGATCCCTCTGCTCTACTCCTCTCCGTGTGGGCATCCAAGGGCTTTCAGTGTACCCTCAACCACTGGTCAAGGAGAGGCTGCTGGAATGAAGGTAGGAACATTAGGTGGGCTGAGAATAGCACCAAAGACAGGATCCTGACCCAGCCTGACCTTGGCCCAGCTCTGTCCCGCCCCCAGCCCTACTGAGTTGGAGCAGCCCACCAGCCCACCCCCACCCCACAAGTCCTCAACAACCACCAGGCCTTCTATTTTTGACATCCAGAGATAGAGAAGCATGGCTGCGCACCCAACACGCTGTGTCAGCAAGAAGCCCAATGATGTATGTGGGAGTTGGAACATCTCCCATAAATTGTGCTTTATTAAATTTTAAACTTTAATAAAACAATGACACATTTCAAGTGCCAGCTCTGGGTTTCCACATCCCCATCAGCCCACCGTCCTTGGGCTCACCAAGAGCCTTCTCACTGGCTGGGTCTTTAGAGCACCAAAGATTTCTTGGGCATTGACTCAAGGGGAAACAGAAGATGGGGGATGGAGGGGTAGATGACTTTAGCAGATCCAGGTCCACTTACCTGGATATTAAGGCTGGGCATGATCTAGGCAACCAATACAAGAGGCTTCCATACTTAAGATGAGAGAGAGGGCCAGCATTGTCAGCTCCGGTTGAGGATGAGGCTTCAGTCCATCAAGGGCACAGATTTTAACAGTAGAATTAAGAGACAGGGCCAATTTCCTAGCCATGGTCTCAGACATGACAGTCAGGGCACCAAGAACATGTGTGGCCAATTCAGCATTTGCCAGTACGTTCCATGGTGAGGCTCAGAACACAAAGGAGGAAAACCCCCACTTCCCCTTCCCCAAGCAGCTTCCAAACTACCCTTGTTCACCTCCTCCCATCTCACCACATCGCCAACGCTTTACCCAGCAGCCAGGCAATCAGTGAGTTTTCTCGAACGGAACTTTAGGTAAGCTCCCAAACTCACAGACCTCCCAAGGTTCTCTGCTCCTGATCCATGACCTAGCCCCTAGAAGGTGTTCACGGCTCCCCATAGTTAGTATCCATTTCCCGCCTCCCGCCCCGCTCTCCATCCTCCCTCACCCACGCTCAGGACCTAATCTCCCCATTTCCATTCCCTCCTTACCCAACGTCAGTCCTTCTCCTTTGCTGGTCCCCAACCCCAGAATGTCCTTTTCAAACATTCCCCTGTCAAATCCTACAGAGCCCCGGAGGACTGCTTCTTCACCCCAAAGCCTCCCCTGACTCTGAGTTCCACAGCCACCTGAATGTCCCAGACAGCCCCTCTCCTGAGATGCTCTCTCCCTCTGCTGGAAGCATGGTCAGGATGGACACATGGCATCTTTGCTAACCAGCAAGCTCTGGGCCATTAGGGACATCTCTTCGTCACTTTTGCAGCCCCTCTGCCAATGTCACAGTGCCTGAGCAGTGAAAGGCACCAGGGACAAGTGGTGGGAGGAGGTTAAAGAGAAAGATCACAGGGAGCTGAGGTCAGATTCATGAGGAGGGCCTGGGAGCCACCTCCAAGAATCAGATGGCCAGTCCACAGGGTCCCAGAGCAAACCCCCTTCTCTCTATCAGCTTCACCAGAATAGCAGACTCCTCCCCCTGTCCCCCTTTCTTCCCTGTTTCTTTCACATCCAAATAAAAGGCAGGAGACAAAGTAATCAGAGACCTGGATGCACTTGGTCAGAACACTCCTCCGTGCCTCACTTCTAACCTTGCTGCCCCACTTGGGCTCTGGTCTAGGGAGATGTGTGTCCCCACCACAGCCCTTTTCAACAGAAGGAGAGCAAGGGAGGCCTCTGCACAGGAAGAGGATGGTGACCTCCCTGTGACACAGCAACAGCCTCAAGGAGCCGGCTACCTAATCCACACACCAGTCTCTGACCACTCACTGGATTACCTGGCTTCAACACTGGACTTCTGCAGAAATGCTTTAGGAAAAATGTTACAAAACAAATTGGCTTCTGCATACACAGGGCTGAGATATGTGTGTATAAAAAATCTGCCAATCTTCCTGACTCTCTAACCCCCAGGATCCTGCCCCTCGGCCATGCACTTTTTATGAAATCCCTTCAAGGACCCGTGAAAGGGTGAACTCCAGAGCTCAGCTCCTTTCAAGGACAAGCTCCAGCCATGATCATTTTTTTCCAATCCAGAAATCTTGCTGGGAGGATGGGAAGGGAGAGAGAGAGCACTCTGCTTATCCAGGAACAATTCCACTCTCTCTTCAGCTAGAGGCCTCCATCAACCTTATAAAGCTCTCTCTGTAAGGCAGCCTTCCCTTCCCAGGAACCAGGCAGCCCTGGAACCCCAGCAGAGGACCCAGGAGTACTGGGAGCTGGCACAAGGGACCCCTCCCCACTGGTGTGGGATTTCAGGGACCTCAGGGTTGGGCTCTCCAGCAGCAGCCCCTTCCTCCCCTACTTACAAACCAAGCCCGTTATGTTTTCTTCAATTCTCAATGCCCTTCACGGATAAATATACTTCCTTAAAATGAAGAAATGTTTTCTCTGCTGTTTTCTGCACCAAAGGGTGAGAACGTTTTACACTGGGGAGAGGAGTGGGGGAGATGGTTCAATTAGTTTGAAGACATAAGCCCGCCAAACCCCTTCTTTCATAATTGAAAGTAATGAACTTTAATAAAAAACCAGCACAGCCCCTTGAGCGGCAGACTGGATGTCACTGAAACTCATTTGAGCGCTGTCTTTCAAGGTTCCTTCCTCAGGGCATTGCGATGAGTGAAAGCCGCGGAGAAGGAGGAGAGGTTAATAGTCCTGACTCCCTCCTAATCAGCTTCATCTGAAGAGGATTCTAGAACTGGACACGTTCGTGTCTACCAAGACCCACCCCAGAGCCTGCAGAGTGCAAATCAGGGGCTTGGCCCCTGTCCTCCCACTGGTGAGGTGGCCACTTCACATACGCACACACAGCAGGTGTGAGAAGATCGGTGCAATGGCCACAGAGCCCTCCCTGGCAGCACCTTCTCTGAGCCAATAAAAGTTCTTCAGTCAACCAACAGGAGGTCTGCGGTCCTCTTCCAGTTTTAGAATCCTCTGTCTGGCCCGTGATGTCATGAGCATTTTGAGGAGGAAGAAAGGTTTACAAATTAAGTCCTTGACCCCTGACCCTCTTTTTCTCTGCACCCACGGATCCATTCACCTCAACCCAACTACACAGAACCTTCCGGGATCTTCCACCCAAAAGATGCTCCTTTTCCTTTTTTACTGCTCCTCTTCATTCCCCTAGTTGCTTCTATTGCAACTAGGTGTTTTTATTGCAAAAGTGTTTTTATTGCAAAAGTAATGGATGTTCATTATAGAAAATTCAGAAAATATAGATAAGCAATAAGAAGAAAATGAAAATATCTCATAACATCACCATTCAGAAGTCACATTAGCATTTTGGTTTATAGCTTTCCACCCATTTTTCTGTGCATATAAAGACAGATTTTTGCTTCTGTGGGGGCTCTTTCCTGAAGTGAAAATGGGATCAGATGTGCTCCTATGACAGTGCATTCTGAGTTACACAGATACTGAAACTCTGACTCCCCTCCCTGACAAGATGCACTAAGGGCACTTGCAGCATGTCCTTCATCAGTCCCTTTCTCTGAGTCCCCATGGCTGCATCCAGCCTCCACCGGGTAGTTAGACTCCATGCGCCTCATCACTGGTCCCACCCTCTACACTAAAGGGCGCAGTCCATTGGTTTTGCCAGCCATCTGTTTACACTGTGAGCCTATCTACAGGGTTCAGTAGCGGCACCAGTCCCAGGGATCAGTTAAATTATGATACATTCCAACAATGGAGGACGTGACAGCCAGGAACAAGTGATGTCATGGGAGAATGTTTAAGACGTGGAGAAATGTTTGAAAAGCAGTCTACAAAACTATATTTCCTGTAAAAGTCTCAACTCTATAAAATATGATACATACTTATAAATACACATCTATCCCAAGAACAATGAAGTGACACACCAATAAGTTAATACTAACCTCCAGGTAATTTAAATTCCTGTTTCTTTGCTGGATTTTCCAACATGCTTATATACTGAAGATTTTTACCTTTGAACTTTTTAAGACATGGGAAAGCATTGAGAGGACTTTTTTTAAGGCCTAGAGCAATGGTTCTCAGATTTTATCATACATCAGAATCACCCAGATAGCTTGTTAAGCTACAGACTGCTGGGCCTCACCCTCAGAGTTTCTGTTTCAGAAGGTCTGAGGTGGAAGAGCTGAGAATTAAATTCCTAGGAAGTCCCATGTGCTGCTGCTGCTGGATTCAAATCCTAGGTCTAATTGTGTTAGCTTGACCTCTCTGGACTTCAGTTATCCTCTCTGTAAAGTAGGTGTGGTAGGCAGTTTCTACAATGGTCCCCAATGATTTCTGTCTCTTGTATCCATACCCCTGTGTAATCCACCCCACATGAGTATGGCTGGATCTAGTCACTGGCTTCTAATGGATAGAATATGGTGGAAGTGATAAGATGTCATGTCTGAGTCTGTAATTAAAGAACTATGGCTTCTATCTTGAGTCTTTTCTCCCCTCAATCTCACTCTTATCCCTCACTCTGGGGTAAACCAGCTGCCACGTTGTAAACAGCCCTACAGAGAGGGGACTGCTGCCTCCAGCCAGCAGCCAGTGTACCCAAGGGCTTCCACCCATCACGTGAGCAAGCTGGCAAGTGGACCTGCCCCAGTCAAGCCTTGAGATGACAACAGCCCCACTCAACACCTCAACAAGAGTCTCATGAGAGATCTTGAGCCAGAACCACCCAGCTAAGCATCTCTCAGACTCCTGACACAGAAACTGTGATATGTTAATAATAAATGTATCTTGTTTTAACCTGTAACTTGTTTCAGAGCAATAAATAGCAACACAGCATGGACAGCAGTGAGTTTCTGAGCCCCGTAGACTTAGGGCTGCTGTGAGAACTCACTAGGCTAACGCAGGGAGAGCTCTTGGCATGGAGTATGGCACAGGGCACGTGCTTATGAATGTTACTAATTGTGATTATAATAAAGAATATCACTTTCCACAGGTGCCCCAAAGGAGTAGGTCTGCTGGTTTTATTTTAGGCAGGTAGTCAGCTACAGGGAGAGAGAGACTCAAGGACACCTGTATTATTTTCCTACCACAAATCTAGTGACTTAAAATAACACAGATTTATCGCCTTACTATTTGGGAAGACAGAAGTCCAAAGTGATAGTATTAGTGGCTCAGTCGTGTCCAACTCCTTGCGACCCCATGGACTGTAGCCCACCAGGCTCCTCTGTCCATGGAATTCTCCAGGCAAGAATACCGGAGTGGGTAGCCATTCCCTTCTCCAGGGGATCTTCCCAATCCAGGGATCGAACCCCGGTCTCCCACATGGCAGGCAGATTCTTTACCATCTGAGCCACCAGGGAAACCCCAGAAGTTCAAAATGGGTCATAAAAGACTAAAATCAAGGTGTTGGCAGAGCTGTGTTTCTCTGGAGGTGAGGAGAACTATTCCTTGTCTCCTCCAGCGTCTGGAGGCTGTCCTCATTCCACAGCTCATGGTGGCATCACTCCAAACCCTGCTTATGTCATCACACCTCCTTCTCTGACTCTGATGCCTGCCTCTCTCTTAAATGAATGCTTGTGATTCCATTAGGTCCACCTGGAGAATCCAGGCTAACCTTTGTAACTCGGGATCCTTAACATCATCACACATGCACAGTCCCTTTGGCCAGGTAAGGGAACACAGTCACAGATTCCAGGGGTCAGGACAAGGACATCTTGGGGGGCCTTGACTTGGCCTACCACAGTGGGGTTCCCCTCATTCTCTTCTCCAGGCAAAGCAAGCCCAGTTCCATCAGCTGTTCCTCCACCAAGGACCTCTCTCCCTACTCCTCTCCATGCCCTCCATGTCCCTGTCACCTGATTCTTTAAAAATCAGGTTGAGATGGAAAATCTTGACACTGTATTCCTACAGGACTGAATTTAATAAGTGAAGACTTTGGTTCTCACACATTTCGCAACACTTCAGGAAAACAAACAACATCCCCTCCCCTCCCCTGCTAACACTGTTATCAGCATGAAAATTCCTGCTTCCTATTCAAGCTGCTGCAAAAGTTGCTCACATGAGAAAAGGTGAATTATTCACTGCGGTGTTTAGCCTGCATTTAATATTTGATCAATTAGCATTCTTTGATCCATGTCCTAACAGTGGGACGTCCCTGGCTCTGTGGCTGAATGAGCTAGGCTTGCTGTTTCCGTTGGGAGGAGGGGGGTGCAGGGGGGAGGGCATTGTACAAGGGGGAAAGAGGCTCACACACATGATCTGCATCTGAAACACAAGCAGCCTAAGCCTGTGCTGGAGAGAAGGGGAGGTCGGTGTGAAGCTGGAAGAGGGCAGGAGTTCATAGATTAGCAGAGTGGGCCCCACCGTGGGAATCCCTCACCCTGGCCCAGCTGAGTGCCCATGGTCATCTTGCATCATTGCCACCACCCCCACTTGGCTTTAGGCAGCACTACACCTGACCTGGTGGCTCAGTGGTAGAAAATCCATGGGCAATGCAGGAGACCCGGATTCAATCCCTGGGTCGGGAAGATCCCCTGGAATATCGAATGGCTACCCACTCCAGTATTCTTGCCTGGAGAAGCCCATGGACAGAGGAGTCTGGCGGGCTACAATCCGTGGGCTTGCAAAGAGTCAGACACGACTGAGCGACTAACCCACTAACACACCTGACCCACAACCCGTGACCAGCATAACAAAGGAACAAGTGACCAAACCTAGGGGACTCCGTGGAGGCTCCACTTCCATATCGCTGTGGATTGGGACTTGGAAACAGGCCTCGCCCTCCAGCACCTGCTGTGCAGGGACTATTAAGGGAATTAAGACGGTGAGTTAAATGCTCTTTGTCCTAAAAGGGGGGTTAATTCATCACCGTCACATGGATTGCCTCCTGCTTTGCCAGTTTGTCACTTGTGTGAACTAGAATCTCAAATTTTTGGTTTCTGAAATGGGAATATGGCAAAAAGAGGAAGGCTGCCTCCTGATTCAGTAGGGAGAAGCCTAGACAGGGCACAGACACAGACAGACACACGTGCACACACATATACACATGTGTAGATATACACACATGCATATATGCACACATGCGTACACACACACACTTCAGGAATCTCTCCAGCCCGCACAGCCCATCTTGGGAGCTGAGGGCAGGTAAAGGGCTACAAATAGTCTCTCTCCCAGGCTCCCCCAGCTTCCGGATGGGGCTGGGCAGGGGTGCCGCTTGTGGCCACATGTGGCCCGGAACCAACCACAATTTATTCACCTCCTCCTTCCCTCATTTCTGAACAATACCACAAGCCAGCTGTGCTGCTTAACACATGACAAGTAGTACCTATGAGTCAGAAGGAGAATTTAAGTTTCTGCACCTCTCCCCCGTGAAGTGATTCTGTGTATCCGTTTACTTGTCCCAAACTGTGAAGGAACAGAGGCTTTTATCAGTCGGGTATTATTAAACACCATCATCAGCCACCTCCCGCATCCGTCATTGATTGAGATAAATGACACTATTTTTTCTTTAAAAAAAAAAATCTATGCTTAATGAAGTCTCTTTCGTGCCACAATCTCAGCAGTGAGATAAATGAGAAACAATTTCTTGGTATCCATTATTTTAAATTACAGATATCAACCCTGATGCTGTTTTCAAGGTTTATTGAATTTTCATAGACTATCATCAGCTTCTACATTCTACACATGTAATAGAAACCTGAACTCAGAGAGGTTTTATGGCCTCCTTTTAAAGCCTCAATGAGAATGGGACTCATTCCCCAGCTTCCCCCAAGAAACCTTCTAGAAAGTTCCAGGTTCTCTAGGCCAGACTAAGGGGAGGGAAAGGAGGAATCCAGCAGAAGGGAGGTAAGACAAGACGAGGCAGGGGGAAACAGCAAGGGGGGCTCTGGTGTGTGTCTAGCTCCCTCCACTGAATGGGCAGGCCCCTCCCTGGCACACAAGCCTGTCCCTGTCTTCAGTCTCCCCACAGCCAAGGGGCCAAGGCTGGGCCAGCATCATTCTTGGTACCTGGATGCCCAGCTCACTTCTGCATTCCCGCCTCCCCTTTCTGACAATAAATCCCACAGACAAGCAGGGCTCGACTGCAGCCTGGGTAAACCCTTAGCAAGAAGGTCATGTGATGCCATAAACCCCCTCATGGAAGCCCCTCCCCAACCCCACTTCCAGGCAGGTCCCTTCAGGCTCATGTGACTCTCCTGCTGCTGACCACAGCTGACCAGGCACATCCTAAGCATTCCGCACTCTGACCCCCAGGGCTCACTGGCAGGCCAGCAGAGAAGCTTCTGGGTCACCAAGGAAGGTAATCGCAGAAGTTATCACTATCCCTGTAGCTAAAGCCCAGAGAGGTTAGGCTGACCCACTGGGGCCACACAGCAAGAACACTGACAGCTTCCACAGAATGGATTTCAAATCAATGGAAGCATGTTGAGAAGGTCCAGGCCCACCTGCTATGGAGCAAGCTCTGTTCACAACTCTGAAGACTCCAAGCTGCCACAGGCTGCGGAGGCCTTTGTGTGAGTGTGTGTGAGTGTGTCTGTCTGTCTGCATGAATGCATGTGTGTACACACCTGTGGGCGTGCTCTCTCATGTAGTGGGCATTTACTGAGTGCTCAGTGTGTGTCAGACCCTGAGGCTAGCCCAGGGGGGTCAGCAAGGAACACAGGCAGTGCCGGGCCCCACAGAGCTGACGGCCTGTGAGGGGTGGACAAGCGGAAGCAAGACAAGATGCAGGAGAGCCGGCAGGAGAGGAGGCGCGGCCACGCTTTGCGCTTGGGGAGGGAGTATTTCTGGAGGCGGGGCAGTGTTTAAAGAGGGCGGCGGGACCACCTGTGGGCCTAAAGCGCCAAAGGGAAAGGGAAGTTTCTGGACAACTGAGATGATGTGCCTGTGGAGAGGACCACCGATGGCAACTGAGGCCTTCGGCACAGGGACATAGCCAGCCCACGGAGACCAGGCGTGGGAGGGGCCAGAAGAACGCAAACACCAAGCTCACTTTCCTCCCGCCCTCCCACCTCCTGCCTGTACCCCAGCGAGTGAACTCAGCAGGAAGCCAGAGGCGAGGGAGGCCGCTGGGGGGGGGTCCATACGGTCAGCTCCTGGCTCCGAGGTGGACGGAAGCATGCGGTGTGCAGCACGAGGATGAATGGGTGCGAGTGTTGGGAAGGTCTTCAGGAGAAAGGATGAGCAGGGATGCGCTTAGGCGCTCAGAGGTTGGTGTGTGGTGCATGAGAAAGCCCAGGGCTGGAGATGAAGCTGGGATGCCGGGATGCTGGCCCCTGAAGGCCCAGGAGAACATGGTCAGAGTCTGGGCATCATTCTAAACGGGATCAGGGCCCACTGACAGATTTTGGTAGAGTGACTGGAAGGGGTAACACCCACAAAGATGTGAATGGAATAGGAGACAAATAGGATCAAAATCCAGAGAAGGCAGTGGCAACCCTCTCCAGTGTTCTTGCCTGGAGAATCCCAGGGATGGGGGAGCCTGGTGGGCTGCCGTCTATGGAGTCGCACAGAGTCGGACACGACTGAAGCGACTTAGCAGCAGCAGCAACAGCAGCAGCAAAATCTGAGAAGCTGAGAAGCAGATGGCTGAAGACGACTGGACAGAGCAGAATAGAGGAAACAAAGAGCAAGCCAGGAGCGACGCATCGGCACCTCCTCCACCGCCAGGGCCCGGGCACCTCTGAGAGCGGGCTCAAAGAAGACATCAGCACAGACGGACTGCCTGGGAACCTATATAAGAAGCATGTGGACCCCCAGGGCCCTCCCCTCCTGCAACAGCCAGGAGCAGCAGCCCCAGGCACATGCAGAAGGCAGGAGGCTTGTTCTCTGGAGAGGGGCTGCCCTCTAGGACCCCAGACCCCACTGAAAATTAATGAAAGTCCACCTACCCAATGGCACGAAGCCTACTCCCTCCCCTTGCCTGGTTCTGAGAACACTGGTAACCGGGCTCAGAGGGAAATTATCATAAGAAAAGAGGCTTGCAGATATTCGTGGGTTAATTAGTGTTTCCCCCAAATTCATGGCTACCCAGAACCTCAGAATGTGATCTTACTTGGGAATAGGGTCCATGCAGAAGTAATTAAGGTAAGAATCAAGATAAGACCCTACTGTGTGAGAAGGGCCCTGATCCAACGAGAATTTCCTCAAAAAGACAGAAAAGGACCCATGGAGACATGAGGAAGATGGCCATGGAAGATGGAGATTGGAGCTGTGCTGCCACAAGCCAAGGAACTCCAGGAGCCATCCAGAAGCTGGAAGAGGCAAGGAAGCCTAGAGTGTGCACAGGGAGCATGGCCCTGCAGTTCACACCTTGATTTCAGACTTGCGACCTCCAGCACCCTTCATGGCAACTGGTTGTAGCATCCTAAGGAAACAAACGCACCCCTCAATTCCATTTACCTTCAGAGAAGCCTACTGTTGGGCAACACACACACATACATACACACACACACACACACACACACACACACACTTCCATCCTGCTGTTCAGTGCCTTACTCTTAAATATGTACACAGATCTGCAGGTCTCCTGGACACAGGGCTTTAACTTCATTGGTCTCCTTCTAGAACACCAGGAGCCTCTGACCCTTTCCCAGGGGAGGCAGAGCAGAGTCCCAGCAACTCGGAGGCATTCTCCTGCCTTGCTAAGCCACTGCCACAGGGTTCTGCTCCTCCTCTCCTCACCCCAGGAAAGAGAGAGAGCCCAAGCCCTCATGAGCAGCATATGCCCATTCTCCCTGCCTCCCTCCTTCCCCTCGTAGCCAGGTCAGAGGCCAGCTAATCACAGCAGCCCACCCAATGGGTGTCACCCCACACTGGCATGTGTCCCAGAGCACAGCTCCCCACAACCACAAGCATATCCTGGCAGGTGCTGTCAAAGGACATGGAGACCACGCCCTGTGGGTCAGCAGGGCCTGCAGCTGTGGGCTCACCCCTGGGGATGCACCCATACACTCTCTCTGGGGCCTGGTGAATGGGGAGGGTGGCAGAGACTTGGAGAGACCCATGGTGCCCAGCACTCAGCATCAGGGTCACAGCTGGGGAGCTCTAGAGACCTGAGGATCCTCCCCAACTCCCTCCCTGTTTACAGATGGAGAAACTGAGGCCCAGAGAGACAAGAGGGTCTGCATACATTTACAACACACTACGTTCAATCAGCCACTCATTGAGTTAGCAAACATTTATTGAGCTCCTACTGTTATCAGGTCCTGAACTAGACTATAATGATATAGAGACAAATAGAATAAAATATGCACTCACAAAAAGTCTAGGGTCACCCCAGCAGCAGCAGCAAGCACAGCCCTCCAGAGAATTAGCATTTATCCTCCAAGCATTCAAGCTTTGTGCCAGGACCCCCACCCAGCCCCATCTCCTGCACAACACCCCCACCAACTCTGTCAGCCCCAAATTGTCAGAATGCTTCCTCTCCCACCTCATCCATTCACACCCCAAACACCATCTCAGGCCCCAGGCAAGACCCTGGAAACACAGAGACCAAAAAAAAAAAAAAAGAAGATAGTTCCCCATCCTCAAGGGACCCAACCATAGTGAAGGGGAGAGAGAGGTGCCAGCAGCCTGATGGGTGACCAAGTGAGCTCTGGGTCCAGAATGACCAGGGCCCCTCCGCACTGGAGACTCCCTGACACAGGGCTTGATGACAAGGGTCTGAAGGCAGAGGAAAGGCCTGGGGTCTGTGAGAGCTCGGCAGCCACCCAGGGGGTGAGGGGGAGAAAAGTGGGCAGAGTCTGAGCAGAAGGGCCTTGAGTGCCCCATGGGGAGCCTAGACCCTGTCACTCGGACAAGGATCACTGGTCCCAGCTCTGTTCTCACTGCCTACAGCTGATGACTACCTGCTACTCTCTTCTCTTTGCAAACTCGCTTCCTCACTCAGAGCTCCTTACCTGCTCCCTTGCATAGTACAAGGTGGCTGCTTTTCTTTCTTCTCTCCCTGAATAGATCACCCCATTTCAGGTTCTTTTCTGACTTCAGCTCCAAGAGGAAAATTACCTACGCTGGCATTAACAAGACTCGGGGTGCTCAGCTCGTGTCTGTGAGCAAAGAACAGAGGCCTCCCCGCTGTGCCCCTCGAAACACTTCACACGGCATGCAGGCAGGGGCAGGCAGGGGCACCTTCTGTGGTATAGACTCTAGAGGGTTTGTGGAACCTGAGTGAGGACTCTCACACAGATGCAGCCTCCTAAGAGAAGGCGGCAGCACCGCACGTGAGCTGCCTGGGCCCGGAGGCTGCCAGGTTCAGGGCTCCCCCAGAGAACACGAGCTGCAACCCCAAATGAGGGGGCGCGGTGGGCTGCTCTAGTCTCCCTGGCCCCGCTGGGAGACTGACGCTTGACCCCCGTGAACTGCTCCGCCTTCCAGGATAAGGGCTGACGTCGCTTTCATTATCTGCTAGGAGAAAGGCCAGCTGGCTTCAAGCTTCAGCCTGGAGCCCCATGCCCCCCAAGCAGTTCTTAAGCCTCCTCAGCTAAGGCCAGGCAGGGGCAGTCCTGACCTCAGGGGTCTGTACAGTTCTGCCCTTGTGGTGCCACCCCGTTTGGGCCCAGCCTGCCCAGATCCCCATGCAGAGAGCAGAGAAGCATGTGCAGACACCTCACTCCGGCACCCTAGATCCTTGTGATCTGGCCCCACAGGCACTGACCCTCTTGGACTCCACAGTTCAGATAGGGTGGGCATCCCTAACAGTGCTGTATTTCCACCTCCAAGTCTTCGCCCTTGCCACTGCATCCACCTAGTCTGCCTCACCCCCTTCAGCTCATCAACCTTCCCCAGACTCCATGGATGCTGCCACTCAAATCTCGGTCCCTGATGTCCCAATGACCCCTAACCTTATTTCTCTGCAGTTCATCAACGTCAGAGCTTGCTAGGGCCCAGGCTCTGTGCTTGGCCTGGAGACCCACAGACTTAGAGAAGAGACTCCTAACATGGTCTGTGAACCACAGTATCCAACACGATGATTCTATTTCCTTCACTGGGCTATGAACTCCTCCCTGATCAGCACACATGCCCACCCTCAGAGAAAGGTCCTCCTGCTGATGTGCAGGTAAAACCTGGCCACAGCTTCACTGCCCACAGCAGCACTGCTGTCTGCAGAGACACTGCTTTGTGGATGAGGAACAGCCTTTGAGAAAGGTAACGGGGGATTCTGGGAGAAGAACAGCCCCCAGGTTCTCTTCCAAGGACAAAAAATTGGAAAAGGGCTTTGGGCTAGGGTTCCCTGGGGGTCTGGAAGCCTGGGGTCTCATCAAGCCAGGTCCCTCCCTGCCCCACCCCAGGCCCCTGGCCTACATACCCCTAATCTCACACCTGCTTCCAGCCTTGCTAATGCCCCTCCAATTCACATCTTACCTCACCTCCTGCAGTCATCTCCACCAGCGTCCTCAGTGCAGGCAGATCTCCCTCCTCCATCCTCGCCTCGGGCGCTGTAGGACCACAGTCCTGCCCTCGGGTCAGCCTGAGCCTGGGTTCCTTCCTGCCCGAGGCCTCCAGAGCTGGCCCAGGCACCGGGAGCAGGGCTTGCCAGATCCCTGACTGACACCTCGCTTAGCCCCGCCTCTCTGGCTATTTCTCCTGCAGCTCCAACACCGGGGGCGATCCAGGATGGCTGAGGCCCATAAGTGTGCCAGGCTCCGTGCCCACTACCGAGGGACAGCAGGAACCACACATCCTCCTCCCTGTCCTCATGGAGCCGACAGTCTAGCGAGGAAGATGGCCACGGAACCAGGAGGGGTCAGAGCCGCCCGCACTCCACCATCCTGGGGAAGGCAGCACCCCACTGACTGCCAGCTCCCCTAGCTTCCTTGACAGGCTGCAGCCCCACTCCCAACCCCAGGCTCCTTCCCAGCAGGGGCTCTGGCAAGTGTGTGTGTACACTAGGTGCCTGTGTTTTCAAAGAATTTCTTTCAACTTTGCAAAATAATAAAGTCTCTAACATAAAAAGAGAGAGCCCATCGGCTGCAATCTGCTATTATATTTTTACTGGGACCCTCCATTAAGCGAGAGTGTAATCTGTAAGATAATATAAGTGCTAATAATATTTTCCAGGGAAGAATTTCTCACTGTTACAAACACAAACTGCTATTAGGAGGTATATTTGTTAGCATTGATGAGACATAGATTACCCGGCTTCTGCAACTAGATGAGAACAGACTGGTTTTTTACCCTCTAAGCTGCTCAGCCTTTGAAAAAAATTAGCATAATGTGCTGAGTGTTCTACATAGTTCTAAGTTAGTCTTAAAAACTCCTTTGTGATTCCTCTCCCATTAAAGACTTTAAATATCTTTATTCTCTTTTAATAGAGCAATGCATCAATGTATTCCTCTAAAAGGTAAGTAATATAGATAAATTAGACAGGGGGACATGTTACATAAAGAGGAATGAATACTCCATCAGAATTAATAGGCTAATACCATGCCTGGCACTTAGTAGGTGCTTAACAAATGGGTACTATGTTAGTTAATTGAATGTAATTCCCTAACATTTATAAAATAAAGATTTTCAATATCATTTGAAGTATGTTTTAAGTAAGAAATGCTCAGTCATCATTTTCGGTGTAATTCTGACATTGGGTGGATTCTGAGTCTCTCCTGACAGCTTGCCTCGCATTGACTGCAGACTTTGACAGAGCGCCACCTACTGCCCGAGCCTTGACATTTCTGCTCACCAGCTCCCAGGCCGTCTAGAATCTAGCCCCACAAGGAAACCCAGAAAATGGTACATCTCATCCTCAACCATTCAGCCAGGCCCCAGGGAAGTACACAAGCTAAAACATATCCTGCTCTGAGGTGTTCCTTCTACAGGAGAAACGACCAGAGAGACAGGGCTAAAGGGGGTGACACCCACCCCAAGAAGGGTCACAGGAGAGAAGCCCTCACCAGTTGCAGGAACCCCCCAAAAATGCCCTTCCCATAAGGTCATGCTCCTTCATCCACCTGGATGCCTTCACACACACTTAGCATGGTCACCAGGTCTCCCGTGATCATGACATCTCCCAGGAGGGCATTGGAAATTGCTGGTCACTCAGGACCTGAGCACTGGCCATTAAGGAAGCACCAGAGGTAGGAAAACTCACAACATGCAAACAAAAGCTTTAGCAGGCTCTTGACTCAGGGCTGCACTCTACAAGGCAAACAGGTTGTATTCCCATGTCTGTGGACATGCAATTAATTATTGATCCCTGTGCAAAATGGGCATTGATAAATCAATACAGAGCTGATGCCCCAGATAAACAGTGCATATCATCAGGAGGCACGGCATGTGTAAATGACTCAATACAGATTGTTATCAAGGGAGATTCTGTCTCAATATGGCCGAAGAAGCCCACACCGTGACGATGTGTAGCAGCGCCTTTTGCACTAACGTGTCGCTGTTCTCTCATTCAATCAGCAAGCGCAGATGGATCATTCTTTCTCAAGCCCCTAGCTGTGCGCTGGGCCTGGAGGACACAGCATCGATTGAGCCCCCTCCCCTGCCAACCCCCAGGAGCTCAGGACCCAAAGCAGAGCTCATGGAATATTCTTCCCTGCTTTCTGGGGGACAGGAGACCTCAGCCAGGACAGGCTCTGCTGAGTAACTCCCTGTGGTCCAGGCTCTGGGATGGGCACACCGTATACATTCCTCTCAACTTCCCAACAGTCACTGAGGTGAGAGTTCCTGACCTGGTTTTACAGTTGTGAAAACTGAGGCTTAGAAAGGTTAAATGGTCACATGGCTAGTAAGGGGCAGAAAGGGATTTGAACCCAGGGCTGCCCAGTTCTGAAGCCTAGACTCTTCTCTGACCTGGCTTATGCAACCAGTATCTCAGATCTGATCAGGAGATCAGGCTGTTTGCTCAACAAAGACCATCCTCCCACCCCAGGCAGCCTACCAGCATCAGCCTTATGAGAATGGGGACTCCTAGAAGCAACCTTCTGGACTTTGGATGCACAGGTCTGAGGTTATGCCCTCTAGCAAGTGGTGGACTGGGAACTTTCCCGACACTGCTGGGTGCCTACCCCATAGCATTAACCCCACCTCCCCAGCTAACAGAACCCAGAGCTGTCCAGGCATCCCTGCGGTGGGAAAGCCACCCTATCCCAGCCCCACCACAGGATGTTAATCTGGATTCATTTAAACCAATTAGAGCCATTTCATTCCTTCTGCCAATGACTGGCTTAGGAAGTAGCACATTACAAAATTGCGGCCAAGAACTTGCTCAGAAGAACAATCTGCTGGAGAAGCTGGGAATGGTTTCTCAGCTCTTAAATAGGGACACAAGGGCCATTTTTCACCTCTCATATTGGCAAAAATTCAAAGGTTGAGAAGATACCCTATGGGTTGCAGGGAAACCAGCCCTTCCTACATTGCTGATGGGAAAATAACCTAGTACAACCCCAGGAAGGGCAATTGCAACATCTGTCAAGGTCACAAACACATACCCCTTCTGCCTCAGCAATTTTACTTCTAGGAATTTATCCTCTAGGAAAACTAACAGATTTTTCAGAATTTATTATAATAGCAAATATGGGAAACAACCTAAATATCTATCAAAAGATGACTGGTTAAACAAATTAGGTTACAAGCATATAATGCAATAAAAATAGAGCTATAAACCAATGTTAAGGATGTACTTTATGTACCAAAATATTCTGACAAGTGCAAAAAAAAAAGCAATGTCAAAAAAGGATTATAGTATACTATTAATTTGGAAAAGTGAGAATGAGGTAGATAAAACCATATGTTATTATTTGCTTGTAACAAAGAGATTCTGGAAAAATGAAACTGAGGAGGACCCTAAGGGGTTCCTGGGGAGGGTAGCCTTTCTATGTACCCTGTTTCTAGTTTATAGGGAAGAGACTCCAGCATCCATGACCTTCTCTGAGTACCAAATTGCAGATTTGAACAGTTGCTAATAAGGAAAGGGAAGGATTGCAAAGACAATGGAGAAGCTGCCAAGGAACAATAACACAGCCTCGGAGCACAGCCCTGGTTCCACCTCAAGGGATACACATAACAGTATCTTTGAGCTCTTTACAGAACTAAAATCCCCAACAAATAGAATATGTCAGCATTCTTCATTCAGGAGAATGAGGCCAGAGTCTTCATACCTGAGACCAGATTAAAGGAACCAGAGAAACTTCATCAAGAAATTACCTGAGACCAGATTAAAGGAGAGCAGGCCCCACACATATTTGGCCACCTGATATGAGCAGCCGACTCATTGGAAAAGACCCTGATGCTGGGAAAGATGGAGGGCAAGAGGAGAAGCGGGCAGCAGAGGGTGAGATGGTTGGATGGCGTCACTGACTCAATGGACGTAAGTTTGAGCAAACTCTGGGAGAGAGTGAAGGACAGAGAAGCCTGGCATGCTGTAGTCCGTGGGGTTGCAAACAGTCAGGCACAACTTTAGCAACTGAACAACAGCGTTTAAGCCATTGCTATAAAGCTCCTCACCAAATCCTCCCAGGTTGGGACACATGGTTGTCAAGGGCAGGAGCCCTCTGTGGCCCCCTTTGCCTGGCAAAGCAATAAATCTATTCTTTCTACTTCACCCTAAATTCTGTCTCTGAGTTTCAATTTGGCACCAGGGCATAGAAGTCAAGTTTTTGGCATCAGGGATAAATAAGAAAGTTCTATTAGTGCATTCTCACCACTTTAATGGCAGAAAGCAAAGACGAACTAAAGAACCTCTTGATGGGGATGAAAGAGGAGAGTGAACAAGCCTGCTTAAAACTAAATATTAAATAAAATTAAGATCACGGCATCCAGTCCCATTATGTCATGGCAAATAGAAGGGGAAAAGGTGGTAGTAGTGACAGATTTCCTCTTCTTGGGCTCTAAAATCACTGCGGATGGCGACGGCAATCATGAAGTCAGAAGACAATTGCTTCTTGGCAGGAAAGTGATGACAAACCTAGACAGTGTGTTGAAAAGCAGAGACATTACTCTGCCGACAAAGGTCCATATAGTCAAGGCTATGGTCTTCCCAGTGGTCATACACGGTTGTGAGAGCTGGACCAAAAAGAAGGCAGAGTGCCAAAGAATTGATACCTTTGAACTGTAGTGCTGGAGAAGACTCCTGAGAGTCCCTTGGACAGCAAGGAGATCAAACCAGTCAATCTTAAGGGAAATCAACCCTGAACACTCTTTGGAAGGACTGATGCTGAAGCTGAAACTCCAATATTTTGGTAACCTGATGCAAACGGACAACTCCTGATGCAGGGAAAGATTGAGGGCAGAAGGAGAAGAGAGTGTCAGAGGGTGAGCTGGCTGGACGGCATCACCGATGCAATGAACATGAACTTGGGCAAACTTCAGGGGATGGTAAGGGACAGGGAAGACTGGCGAGCTGCAGTCCATGGGGTCGCAAAGAGTTGGACATGACTAGGTGACTGAATAACATTAGTGAGAGGAGAGGAGAGGAGTAAATAGGGAGACTTTTACTCCTTGCTTTCTAAGTATTTTAGATTGCTAACCTGAGGATATAACACCTATTCAAGCAATTTGCTATGGTCTGAATATTTGTGTCTCCCTCCCAAATTCATGTTGTAATTCTAAACCCTAAGGTGGTGGTATTAGGATGTGGGGCCTTGTTGGGGGCGGGGGTGGGGGGGGGGCGGTGGTGATTAGGTCATGAGGATAGAGCCCTCATGAGTGGGATTAGTGCCCTTATAAAAGAAGTTCCAGAGAGATCCCTGGCCCCTTCAGCCCTGTGAGGAAACTGCAAAAAGACAGCAATCTAATGAAGCAGAAAGCCCTCACCAAACATGGTACCTGCCAGAACCATGATTCTGGACTTCCCAGCCTCCAGAACTGTGAGAAATAAATGTTTGCTCTTTGTAAGACACCCAGGCTATGGTATTTTATTATAGCAGCCTGAACAGACTAAGACATGATTTTACATTTTCAAAGAGAGTAAAACAATGAAGGGATTCTATCTTCTCTGCTTGTGGACATTTATGTCCAAGGACATGGTGGCCGGGTGTAACCACGGCAGCCGTTTTTTGACAATGAAGGGCACCAAACTAAAGCAGAGCGGAAAAATGGACAGAACCTGCGCCCTCAGTGGCGCTGCTACTGCTAAATTAATGGACAGAGGAGCCTGGCGGGCTGCAGTCCATGGGGCTGCAAAGAGTTGGACACGACTGAGCTCACACACAGGCTGCAGTCGTGGATCCACCTTACCCCAGAGCTTATTATTAGATGAGATCAATCCCTTTGCAGCTTAAGCTGTTTGGGTTGGGTTTTCTGGCATAGGACAACATGCCAGCCAGAAGACAGAGCCATCTTCTATCTGCTATCCTCATGAGAACATATAACAAACAGCTGCCCATGCTTCCATCATAAAGAAAAAACTCAGGAACTCAGGGCAAACATGGAGGACTAAACAGGCACACTTATTTCTGCTACTCACCAAAAGAAAAAAAAAAGCAGTGAAGGTCTAAAAGTGACAGGGATCCACAAGGACAAAGGGAAGATGACAGAAGACAAGTTCTAGCAACAACAATTTGGAAGCTGGAAAGCAGATGGGCAAAAGCCAGCTGGCTTAGTGGATCAGAGAAAGCTGAAACTTAAACTTGCTTTTAGATGAGCAAACCCATTCAGAACTCTGAAAAGTCCAGGAATTGAGGAAGCAACAAATACTACTTCAGAGGGCAGAGGCATAGATGGGGCTAAAAACAGGAGGATTTATGCACACTCCATAGGAGAACGAGGAATCCAACCCCCATCTCCCAGCAAGATGACCACCCTACCATCATCATGAAAATAGATGGGAGGCCAGCTCTCTGGAGAGTTTGGGTCAAAAAGTTTCTGCATCAAAGGTAGCAGACACAGCTGAGCATGAGGCCGTATTTACTGTACATGGGATTTTCCATGTAAGAGTACTGGAGTGGGTTGCCATTTCCTTCTCCAGAGGATCTTCCCAACCTAGGGATTGAATCTGGGTCTCCTGCATTGTAGGCAGATACTTTTCCATCTGAGCCACCAGAAAAGTCATTTATAACAGGCAGAATAAGGGTAATTCTATAAGCTGAACAGTGAAGACTCATGCCACCTTCTCCCACCGAGCTTCTGGAAAGTTCTTACCCAGACCTATACTCCACCTCTGATCCTTCTAACTGCAGGATCAGAGCAAGCAGAAGATAAAAGAATTCCAAAAGAAATAGAGAGATTGCAGGAAACAGAAGAAAAGAGAAAAGGCCATAATGTTTGTATCTTAAAACCTCAGAAAAATTAGAAGATATTTCATCTCATAAAGTAAGAACAAAGGAGCTATAAAATTAAATATTCAGAAAATAAGAAAAAAATTGGAAATTAAAAATATGAGAGCTGAGTTTTTTAGTCAACAAGATATTTGAAAAATAAAATAGAAATTTCCATTAAAACTTGGGGAAAGGCTGAAAACAAGAAAGATAAGAAAATCCAAGGATTAACCTGAGAGGTCCATTATTCAACTAATAGGAGTTACAGAAAAAGAAAACTGGAAAACAGAGAGGATGCAATAATCAAAAACTAACATTAGATACCGTTCCAGTACTGAAAGAAATGTATTTCAAGATTTAACAGATGTTCCAAGAATATGCACCATGAATTAAACTAAATGAAATTAAATTTAAAACAATAATTTTTTTAAATTTTTTATATTTTTAAACCATGCTGAGGAACACCATCATGAAGCATAGATGAAAAAACTGGAGAGAAATCCTAAAAACTTTCAAAGTAAATAAGCAGGTCACATAGAAACCTCAGGATTTGAAAGGCATCTGATATCTCGACAACAATGGAAGCAGGAAGACAATAGAACAAGGCATTCAAAATTCTGAGGGAAAATGATTTCCAATTTAGAGCCAGCCTCACTATCAATCAAACGTAAGGCTAGAACAAAAACATTTTCAGACAAACAAGGTCTCCAAAAACTTACCTCCCAGTCCCCTTCCTCAGGAAGCTACTGGAAGACATCTTCCCCCAGAAGGGAGGAACCCAAGGAAGAAGACACAGCGGTACTCAGGGTGCAGGGGCTGCTCTGGAGAAGGTGATGGAAAGTTCAAGCAAGAATCTGGGTGCTGTTTTCAGAGAACACTCTGGACAGCAGCTGGAGGCTGGAGGCTCTTCAGGGCATTCTGAAAAATAAGCAAATAAAACAAGTCGTTTGGTGCTGGGTTTAAAATATTCAGAGATTTTCATTGCTGTCACGGAGTTTGGGAAATAATTTGTAATTGGTACACATAAAACAAAACAAAGAAAAGAAATGAATGATTATTAACTTCTGAGAAAATTAAAAGTTGCATATACAAGAAATTATAATCATAGTATTGCAGGTGGCTCTCCATAAATAATAGTTACATAGTCCTAATAATGTAAACATTGAATATTGACTTAACCCAACATGAGGACTTAACACGCTCAGGACAGAAAAGGGGAAACTTTTTTTTTTAATTTTTTTTTAAGGGGAAACTCTTGGGAGGGGGTGGGGAGTAAGGGGCAGAACCAAGGACAGTGCCATGCCAGTAACAAAAATTGAAACTCCTTCCTTTCCACAAAATAAAGTCTATGGATCATATCCAAAAATGGAGAAGCAGGGGGAGGAACAAATAAAAGCAGTTAAATCTAGTACTATAGAAATGTGGAGGAAATACAAGAAAAATTGAATTAAACATTGAATACAGTTGATTCCTGGGAGCTGGAGTAGGGAACAAGGGGCAGGGCACCACTGTCTTTCATTCTAAACTCCCTAGTTCTATTTAGGTTCTGAACCTACATACACAACCTGGATAAGAAATGTTCGTCATTGTTGTACAGTCACTAAGTCTCTTTGCAACTGTTTGTGACCCCATGGACTGGAGCACACCAGGCTTCCCAATCCTTCACTATCTCCTGGAGTTTGCTCAAACTCATGTCTATTGAGTCAGTGATGCCATCCAACCATCTCATCCTCTGTCGCCCCCTTCGCCTCCTGCCCTCAATCTTTCCCGTTGTCAGGGTCTTTTCCAATGAGTTGACTCTTTGAAGCAAAAAAAAAAAAAAAAACCAGAAGGTACTCGCTGATCTCCTGGCATAGGGGCTGGTCACTGTCCTCTTTTGGGAGGCTGGGAGCCGGCCAAGGACTCAGCACCTGAACCTGGGGGCTTACAATCCAGCTGAGACACAAGACAAGAACAGCAAGCAACAACCGGCCATTTCAGTTTTGCACCACCACCAACAGTGCTGTGTGAACATCACTGGGATGCCTTGCTGGCGCGTGCACATCTGTCTCTAGGCTAGAGGCCTAGAAGCTGGGTGGCTAGGACAAAGCCATGCCAGTTTACATTCAATAGATGCTGCGAAACTGCCCTCCACGAAGGCTGCGCCAGTGTGCGCAGCCATCAGCAGTGACAGTCCTCCCGCATCCTTGCCGACACTTGATGACAGCAACCTTCTTAATGATGGCTGAACTTCCAGATGAAAATGTTGCATCTCTTTTTATTTTTTTTTCAATTTACATCTTCGTGATTACTCGTTGTCTTAGTCTGTTCAGGCTGCTTTAACAGAATTATCAGAGACCGGATGGCTTATAAACAACAGACATTTATCTCTCACAGTTCTACAGACTGGAGTCCAAGCCCAAGGTGCCAATAGATTTGGTGTCTGGTGAGGGCCTGCTTCCTGATTGTAGGCGGCTTGCTGTGTCCTCCATAGTGGACGGAGCAAGGGAACTCTCTGTGGTCTCTTTTATAGACACTAATTCCATTTGTGAAGACTCCACTCTCATGACCTAATCACTTCCCAAAGGCCCACCTCCTAATAACATCACCTAACAACATTGAAGAGGAACTAAAAAGCCTCTTGATGAAAGTGAAAGTGAAGAGTGAAAAAGTTGGCTTAAAGCTCAACATTCAGAAAACAAAGATCATGGCATCTGGTCCCATCACTTCATGGGAAATAGATGGCCAAACAGTGGAAAGAGTGTCAGACTTTATTTTTGGGCTCCAAAATCACTGCAGATGGTGACTGCAGCCATGAAATTAAAAGACACTTACTCCTTGGAAGGAAAGTTATGACCAACCTAGATAGCATATTCAAAAGCAGAGACATTGCTTTGCCAACAGGTCCGTCTAGTCAAGGCTATGGTTTTTCCTGTGGTCATGTATGGATGTGAGAGTTGGACTGTGAAGAAGGCTGAGCACTGAAGAATTGATGCTTTTGAACTGTGGTGTTGGAGAAGACTCTTGAGAGTCCCTTGGACTGCAAGGAGATCCAACCAGTCCACTCTGAAGGAGATCAGCCCTGGGATTTCTTTGGAAGGAATGATGCTAAAGCTGAAATTCCAGTACTTTGGCCACCTCATGGGAAGAGTTGACTCATTGGAAAAGACTCTGATGCTGGGAGGGATTGGGGGCAGGAGGAGAAGGGGATGACAGAGGATGAGATGGCTGGATGGCCTCACTGACTCGATGGACGTGAGTCTGAGTGAACTCCGGGAGTTGGTGATGGACTGGGAGGCCTGGCGTGCTGCGATTCATGGGGTCGCAAAGAGTTGGACACGACTGAGTGACTGAACTGAACTGACTGAACAACATTATCGACAGAACTATACAAAAAAGATCTTAATGACCCAGATAACCAGGATGGTATGATCACTCACCTAAAGCTAGACATCCTAGAGTGTCAAGTCAAGTGGGTCTTAGAAAGCGTTACTACAAACAAAGCTAGTGGAAGTGATGGAATTCCAGCTGAGCTATTTCAAATCCTAAAAGATGATGCTGTGAAAGTACTGCAATCAATATGCCAGCAAATTTGGAAAACTCAGCAGTGGCCACAGGACTGGAAAAGGTCAGTTTTCATTCCAAACTAAAAGAAGGACAATGCCAAAGAATGTTCAAACTACTGCACAATTGCATTCATTTCACATGCTTGGAAGGTCAAAATTCTCCAAGCTAGGTTTCAATAGTACGTGAACCAAGAATTCCCAGATATAAAAGCTGGGTTTAGAAAAGGCAGAGGAATAAGAAATCAAATTGTCAACATCTGTTGGATCATAGAAAAAGCAAGAGAATTCCAGAAAAACATCTACTTCTGCTTCATTGACTATGTTAAAGCCTTTGACTGTGTGGATCACAACAAACTGTGGAAAATTCTTAGAGATAAGAATACCATACCACCTGACCTGCCTCCTGTGAAACCTGTATGCAGGTCAAGAAGCAACAGTTAGAACTGGACATTGAACTACAGACTGGCTCAAACTTGGGAAAGAAGTACATCAAGGCTGTATATTGTCACCCTGCTTATTTAATTTATAAGAGTACATCATGCAAAATGTCTGGCTGGATGAAGCACAAGCTGGGATCAAGTTTGCCGAGAGAAATACCAATAACCTCAGATATGCCAGATGACACCACCCTTATGTCAGAAAGCAAAGAGGAATTAAAGATCCTCTTGATGAAGGTGAAAGTGGAGAGTGAAAAAGTTGGCTTAAAACTCAACATTCAAAAAACGAACATCATAGCATCTGGTCCGATCACTTCACAGCAAATAGATAGGAAAACAGTGAGAGACTTTATTTTCTTGGACTCCAAAATCACTGCAGATGGTGACTGCAGCCATGAAATTAAAAGATCCTTGCTCCTTGGAAGAAAAGCTATGACAAACCTAGACAGCGTATTAAAAAGCAGAGACATAACTTTACCAACAAAGGTCTGTATAGTCAAAGCTACGGTTTTTCCCGTAATCATGTATGGACATGAGAGTTGAACCATAAAGAAGGCTGAGGACCAAAGAACTGATGCTTTCAAACTGTAGTGTTGGAGAAGACTCTTGAGAGTCCCTTGGACTACAAGGAGATCCAACCAGTCAACCCTAAAGGAAATCAATCCTGAATATTCATTGGAAGGACTGATGCTGAAGCTGAAACTCCAATATTTGGCCACCTGATGTGCAGAGCTGACTCCTTGGGAAAGACCCTGACGCTGGGAAATATTTTTTTAATTAATTAATTTATTTTAGTTGGAGGCCAAATACTTTACAATATTGTAGTGGTTTTTGCCATACATTGACATGAATCAGCCATGGGTGTACATGTGTTCCCCATCCTGAACTCCCCTCCCACCTCCCTCCCCATCCCATCCCTCAGGGTCATCCCAGTGCACCAGCCCTGAGCACTCTGTCTCATGCATTGAACCTAGACTGGTGATCTGTTTCACATATGATAATATACATGTTTCAATGCTATTCTCTCAAATCATCCCATGCTCGCCTTCTCCCGCAGAGTCCAAAAGACTATTCTTTACATCTGTGTTTCTTTTGCTGTCTTGCATATAGGGTCATCATCATTTTTCTAAATTCCACATATATGTGTTAGTATACTGTATTGGTGTTTTTCCTTCTGGCTTACTTCACTCTGTATAATAGGCTCCAGTTTTATCCACCTCATTAGAACTGATTCAAATATATTCTTTTTAATGGCTGAGCAATACTCCATTGCGTATGTGCACCACAGCCCTCTCATCCATTAGTCTGCTGATGGACATCCAGGCTGACCCCATGTCCCAGCCACTGCAAACAGTGCCATGACGATGATGCTTGGAAATATTGAAGGCAGAAGGAGAAGCTCCTATTGAAGTATAGAGGACGAGATTGGTTAGATGACATCACTGACCCAATGGACATGAGTTTGAACAAACTCCAGGAGATGGTGAAGGGCAGGGAAGCCTGGTGTGCTGCATTCCATGGGGTTGCAAAGAGTTGGATGTGACTGAGAGACTGAACAACAATACGAATTGAGGCACACAAACATTCAGTCCGTGGCACTAGTATATATTCAATCATAAATAAAGTAGGGAACACACTGCAATGTTTTAAAAGGGTACAGCATTGACATGTACTGGCAGGAAAATATCTCCACAATGTATTGTTCAGTGAAGGAAGCAATCTGCAATCAGTAAATACCAAATGATACTGCTAATATCCAAAAACACATACACAAAAATTCTGTGCTATGTGTAAATCCATGAGAAAGGTCTGAAAGAATATCCATGAAAGAGTAACTGATCTTCACTCCAGGATGAGGAGGAGTAAAATTTGGGGGGAAAGGGGATGGGAATTTTCACTTCCTCTATAAGCACAGGAATCAAGCACACAGGCTCTGACCAGCCTGCGGGTTCTAAGTCCAGCTATGTAGCCTCCGGCAAGGGCCTTCATTTTCTCTTCTGTAACTAGGGAAAACAAAACATACCTCATAGGGTTGTATGAGGAGTAAATGTATTATGTACATATATATATATATACACACAAACACACACATCTAAGATCATTCCTCTGTATTAGCTATTATTAACTTGAAAAAAATGTACTGTGTAAAATCTGGGAGTTGAGTTTATTCAGTGTCTTACTGAGGACTATAGGGTGGGAGACAGACTCTGAGAGAGCTCTGAGGACTGTTTCAAAGTGGTAACTGGGGAAGTCAGGATACATGTGATAGGGGAAGGGTACCTATAATCAAGCACGCATCTCAATAGAAGTTTGCTGCCAGGCACCAGGAACAGACATCTTAGTGGTTTTAGTGCTTTTCTAAGTATGAGAAGATGCAAGAATTTGGGTTCATAAAATTTTCTTGTAAAAACATCTATCTGGAGGCCTGTTCCACCACTTTTCCCAGAGCACAAAGTGTCTTATTTCTGATCTCCACCTGGAATTGCTTTCAGGGTGTGTTCAAGTTCAGCGACAGCAGGCTAATGACTCAATCCTTGTAGACCTAGATGGCAAGCAACATTCTTTAGTTGACATGACTATCACTCGCAATGTTTGATTTCTTAATAAGAATGGTTTCGTGTATTAATTGTATAACTTTTTAAAGAAGGAAAAGGAAGAAACCAAGGTGGGACAAGATACAATCAAGTGCCCATCCAAAACCACAAGAGAGAGCTGACCAGGCCTGGCCACCAGATGCCAAGAGAGCTAAGATGCACAGCACAGCAGCTTGGAGTTGGGGTCCAGAGTCCAGAGTTAGGGCCCTACCACTTACCTACTGGGGGACCATGGCCTATCCCTTCCCTCTCTGAGCCTAAGCTTCCTCACCTGTACAATGTGGTGGTGGGAAGCCAAGGGGAGTGAGAGGTGATCAGACTTAGAAGAACCATTGCCAGCTCTTCCAGCCCCAACTCCTCTCAAGCTGTCTCCAGCTCCACATCCTCCTGGGCATCCGGGAGCCCAGTCCTATGAGCAGAGGGGGCTCCTGTCAACCAAGTCTAGAGCCCACTGAGAGCCCTCCCCTGAGCCTGCCACTCTATGATGCTTGTCTGCCCCCTACTGCCATCTGGAGACCCTCAAGGCCTCACACCTTCAGGCCCAGACACTGTCCCTCTTTCTCCAGCCAGAGCCAGACTGTCCTTCCCAAATGTGGGAGGCAGTGTAATATGTCTATTTTGACAGGCACCACATTCAGAACGCTGCTCCTCTGTCAGATCCCCACCCAGCCTGGACCCTCAAAGTGGATCCTCCTGCGCCCACAATGCTGAGGGCAGCACATCAGGTCCGGGCCAATGGGGCAGCTGCCAGCCCTGGCTGAAAATCCCTGCCACCCCCACCCCGCTCGTGGAGGACCAGGCTGCATTTCAGAGCCCACAGGTGCCCACTCAGAGACTCCCTCTCTTTAAAACACTCCACACAAAGGAGCTTTTATCTGGTTCAGAAACATGCTTTAAAAGCTTTAAAAGTCTTTGCCGTGGTTTCCCATGTTCTGGTTTCTTTCAGATGATAATAGTTTTAATTATAACAATCATTATACTATAATACCTTCAATTTAGGCAATCAGCTCCATTCAGTATATTCAAATAGGGGGAAGGGTGACCACGGGCACGCCTAGGTTTTCTCTGCACTTGGTTTCAGCAGGTGCCGGCAGCAGCCTGGGGGTGGGAAACGGGCTCCCGGGAGGCCTGTGGGAGAACTCCTGGAGGCAAAGTACCTGGGCCTCCAGAGAGCAGGCCTAGAGGGAGCCCACAGGGATTCCAGCACAGGAATCCCCAGGTCTCTCAAGAAAAGCCCTACAGCTCTCAGAGACCTACTGTGGCTGCCTATTCCCCAGAGTGAATTTCCTGTTCTTCAGTTCTCTTCTGTCTGGCTCCAGGCTCATCTCGCACAAACTCTCTGCACATACCACCTGCACATGGCCCGACCCACTCCCACACTCAAGACACAACTGCCACCGCCTCCAGGCGCTGACCCCGTGCCAGACAGCCTGCTTGCTGGTGACCAGTCATCCTGCTTTGCCCAGGACTATCCCGATTCTGGGCTTCCATGATGGCTCACGGGTAAAGAATCCACCTACAAAGTAAGAGACACAGGAGATGCAGGTTTCATCCCTGAATTGGAAAGACCCCATGGAGGAGGGCATGGCAACCCACTCCATATTCTGGCCTGGAGAATCCCATGGACAGAGGAGCCTGGCAGGGTATATAGTCCATAGGGTGGCAAAGAGTCAGATACCACTGAAGTGGCTGAACATGCACGCATCCCTATTCTCGCTCTAAAAATCCTGCATTCTGGGATTCCCCTCAGTCACTGACAACCACAGTGATCAGTTACCCAACAAGCTAGGCACTAGGCCTATGGCAGTGACTCAGACTCGCTCCCTGACCAAGCCCTTGCTTTAGAAGGGAGTGAGATATTACAATATATTGTAATACACAATATTACATTAGGAATATTGACAATAGGGATCATATTAGTGTTCTATGAACCAGATAACATGAAACCGCAGAAATGTATTCTCTCACAATTCAAGAGGCAGAAGTCCAAAACCAAGGTGTAGTCAGGGTTGGCTCTTTCTGGAGGTTATACAGGAGCATCTGTCGCACGCCTTTTCTCTCACAGCTTCTGGTAGTTGCCAGCAATCTTTGGAGTTCCCTGGCTTTTTAGACGCATCAACCCAGTCTCTGCTTCCATCCTCACATGGCTTCTTTCCCTGTGTATTATTGTGTCTTCTCTTCATGTAAGACACCCCTCTCCAGTACACTTGCCTGGAAAATCCCATGGACGGAAGAACCTGGTAGGCTACAGTCCATGGGGTCGCCAAGAGTCAAACACAACTAAGCAACTTCACTTTCTCTTTTCACTTTGATGCATTAGAGAAGGAAATGGCAACCCACTCCAGTATTCTTGCCTGGAGAATCCCAGGGACAGAGGAGCCTGATGGGCTGCCGTCTATGGTATCACACAGAGTTGGACACAACAGAACCAACTTAGCAGCAGCAGCTTCATATAAGAAGCCAGTCTTATTTGGGCCCATCTTAGATCCATCCTAACTTCCTTGTTGGCTCAGATGGTAAAGCGTCTGCCTACAATGCGGGAGACCTGGGTTTGATCCCTGAGTTGGGAAGATCCCCTGGAGAAGGAAATGGCAACCCACTCCAGTACTCTTACCTGGAAAATCCCATGGACAGAGGAGCCTGGTGGGCTGCAGTCCACGGGGTCACAAAGGGTCGGACATGACTGAGCGACTTCACTTTCACTTTCACTTAGATCCATCTTAGATCCAGAATCAGTTTATCTCAAGATCCTTAACTATTTACATTTGCAAAGACCCTATTTCCAAATAAGGTTATATTCTGATGTTCCTGGTTAACATGAATTGGAGAGGGGGGGGCACTATTCAACCCACCACAGGAATGAACACTACAACTGCCAGCTGAGGGTCATAAAAATCCAGGGCTGGAAGGATAGGAAAGCTTCATTCACTCATTCCATATTTATCCACTGAGCACTCACTACATGCCAGACCCTGATCTATAAGCTAAGAAAACACCAGGGAATGAAATTGTGTATCTCTGCACTTGTGGAGCTCATGGTGAGGGGAGGAAGAAACCCTGGGGAAAAGTCCTGAAGGATCGCTGGGATCTGGATAGATATAGAAAAATGGAGATTGTGCTAGGTCAAGAATAGCCCTGGGGGAATTAAAAATGTATAAGTCTGTCCTTGGACGTAAGAACAAAAGAGAAGGCTGGTATTGAGGAGCACTCCTCAGCCTAGCAATGGCTTCAGAGCAGACCATGAAAACAGTAACAGAGCTAAGGGGTGACTGGGGCTGTCTTTGGGGCCCCCTCAGATCCATCACTGCCTCCACTCTTGATGAGACAATCTTATTTGCTTAAATAAGCAAATTAAGTCTCTTATTTTGCTTAAACACAGCAGTCCTCTAGCCTTCTTTTCCACAGACCCCTCAATCCATGTAGGAACTCATGGCTTGAGTGGTCCCCACCTGTAGAGGCCTACAGGTGGGGACTACTCGCCAAAGCATGGCACAGAATGAGAAGCCTGGACTGAGTCCTGAGGGCTGTTATTTGAACCTTGCCTCCTAGAACCTCATGAGGCTTCAACACAAGCAGGAACTTTCCCCAGGGCCAGGTCTCTACAAGGGCTTTCAGGGCTTTAAAGTCCAGCTCAAGGCCTGCCTCCTCCAGGAAGGAAGGAAGGGATTCCTCCAGGAGGAATTTTCCTCCAAGAAATCTTCCCAGATTTCCACCTTCTTACAGCTTGTGAATTCACTCCCTTTCATCTCTTCAACTAACCCACTGGTGTATTTCTATTTTTTGAGATAAGTATGTTGTACATTTCCAGCTCTCTACCTACTCTGATCACTATCTCAGACCCTGGCCTTCTCCCTGAGCTTGATAAAATAATATGCCAACCAAAATCTTCCCACCTAAGAGCCTACCCTAGGGCAGAATCAGATGCTTCCTGAGTCCCCGTCTCCTCCTGCTTTAAGTGCAGTGTAGCTCCCAAGACATGCATTACAGCCTTTTCCTTTTTAAGAGAAAGGATGCTTCCTTCTCTGCAATAAATGGAGTCATTCTCCTCTAAGGGGCATGGGTCCTGGGGCTCATAAACCACAGGTCAATGCTGACCAATGTGTTTCTATCTTCAGGGCTGTAATCTTTCAAATAAGCCACTGCCTGGCCACAGCTACCTCAGAGATAAATGTGCATGCCCATGCCTAATGCCTTCACCAACTGTCTTATCTCAAAAGGCATCTCCCGCCCTCCTCCTCTCTCTCTCTCACACATACACATCTGCCCCACGGGGGGCCACACCACCTTGAGTGTAACAAGCCCCAACTCTCCCCTGCCTCTTCAGAGTCTGAAAGTGGAGCTGACAGATGCCTTCTCTGCACCCAGTCGGCCCTCAGTTTAGATGCTCTACCTACAGACCAAATGCCAGCTTATGAAACCGACCCTCTGTAAGTGAGGCTCATCGCCTCACTGGGGAATTAAGTAGGGAAAGAAGGATTGGTTCTTGTCAACCCCCTGCTCAAAACCCTGACACAGCTTCCTGTGACTTGTAAGATAAGGATTCAGAACTCACTAGCCCCAGAGTCCCCATGAAACTGAATTGCACCACATGGGCCAGCACTCCCAGCCTTGGCCTTGCGGGTGTTGATAGCTCCCACTAGACACCAAGCTCTCTCCTCTCGAGGGCTTTCCCACCTGGCCAGTTCATTTCTCAGGTCCAGTTTACACATGGCTTCCTCTGAGAAGTCTTCCCTATCCTGTATCACCCAAATTTATTCTTTCTTTTCTAAAGCAATGGAGCATAGTGGTTCAGTTCAGTTGAGTTCAGTCGTTCAGTTGTGTCCGACTCTTTGCAACCCCATGAATCGCAGCACACCAGGCCTCCCTGTCCATCACAAACTCCCGGAGTTCACCCAGACTCACGTCCATCGAGTCAGTGATGCCATCCAGCCATCTCATCCTCTGTCATCCCCTTCTCCTCTTGCCCCCAATCCCTCCCAGTGTCAGAGTCTTTACCAATGAGTCAACTCTTTGCATGAGGTGGCCAAAGTACTGGAGTTTCAGCTTTAGCATCATTCCTTCCAAAGAAATCCCAGGGCTGATCTCCTTCAGAGTGGACTGGTTGGATCTCCTTGCAGTCCAAGGGACTCTCAAGAGTCTTCTCCAACACCACAGTTCAAAAGCATCAATTCTTCAGTGCTCAGCCTTCTTCACAGTCCAACTCTCACATCCATACATGACCACAGGAAAAACCATAGCCTTGACTAGACGGACCTGTTGGCAAAGTAATGTCTCTGCTTTTGAATATGCTATCTAGGTTGGTCATAACTTTCCTTCCAAGGAGTAAGTGTCTTTTAATTTCATGGTTGCAATCACCATCTGCAGTGATTTTGGAGCCCCCCAAAATAAAGTCTGACACTGTTTCCCCATCTATTTCCCATGAAGTGGTGGGACCAGATGCCATGATCTTCGTTTTCTGAATGTTGAGCTTTAAGCCAACTTTTCCACTCTCCTCTTTCACTTTCCTCAAGAGGCTTTTGAGTTCCTCTTCCCTTTCTGCCGTAAGGGTGGTGTCATCTGCGTATCTGCATAGTGGGTAGCAGCAGGGAATTTGGGATCAGACTCCTGATTCAAATCCCAGGTGTGCTGCTTACCAGCTTTGTGACCAAGGGCAAGTTATTTAACCTCTCTGAACCTCTGTTTCCTCATCTGTGAAATGGAATTCATAGCGCAGTTAGGAGGATCAAGGACATAATCCATTGAAAGTGTTTTGAGCCATGTGGCTGCTGCTAAATCGCTTAAGTTGTGTCCAACTCTGTGCAACCCCATAGATGGCAGCCCACCAGGCTTCCCCGTGCCTGGGATTCCAGGCAAGAACACTGGAGTGGGTTGCCATTTCCTTCCCCAGCGCATGAAAGTGAAAAGTGAAAGTGAAGTCGCTCAGTTGCATAGTAAATAATTGTGAAAGTGAAAGTGTTAGTTGCTCAGTCGTGTCTGACTCTTTGTGATCCTGTGGACTATATAGCCCACCAGGCTCTTCTTTCCATGGGATTCCCCAGGCGAGACTACTGGAGTGGATTGCCATTCCCTTCTCCAGGGGATCTTCCCTACTGAGGGATGGAACCTGGGTCTCCTCCTTTGCAGGCAGATTCTTTACTGTCTGAGCCACCTGGGAAGCCTAGTAAATAATTGTGAAAGTGAAAGTCACTCAGTTATGTCCAAGTCTTTGCGAATTCTCCAGGCCAGAATATTGGAGTGGGTAGCTGTTCCCTTCTCCAGGGATCTTTCCAACCCAGGAATCAAACCCAGGTCTCCCACAGTGCAGGTGGATTCTTTATCAGCTGAGCCACAAGGGAAGCCCAAGAATACTGGTGTGGTAGCCTATCCCTTCTCCAGCAGATCTTCCCAACCCAGGAATCGAACCAAGGTCTCCTGCACTGCAGGCAGATTCTTTACCAACTGAGCTGTCAGGGAAGCCCAGTGTCAGCCATTATTCCTTCTGCCATCATATTATGATCGCCTATCACTCTCCTTGCTTTGTCTTGGCGGCCCTTCTCACAGTCAGTAACTGCACAGCTACTTGGTGATTATTTGCTAACTGCTGGGATGTCAGCTCCATGAGTGAGAGTAACCTCGACGCCTGGCGTGGTGCCTGGCATGCATAGGCACTCAACAATTAACTACTGTTGGTTAAAAAATAAACATCACTGGCTCTTTCTGACTTTGAGTGCGAGGGGGCTGCAGAGGAGGGAGGTGATCAGGGTAAATGTGCAGGGACCAGTGGAGGGACACAGGTGGGCAGACCACCCAGGGACCCTGGTTGGGTAGCTGGTGAAGAGCAGAGCTCAGAGTCAAGCTGAGGCCCCACCCCACCACTGGCCCCAGTGAAACTCCCGTGAGACTTTTCGGTGGCCACTGAGGGCAACCCTCCCAGCTAGAAGAGCAAGGCAAGCCCGGCTCCCCTTTCCCGCCAGCCAGCATCCTAACTCTACCCAGCATCTGCACTGCCATCTGTAGAGGGTGTAAATCCACACGATTAATATTCGTAGTCATTTTACCCAACAATTTTTCTTCACGAATGTGTTCGGTTTCGGGGAACGTGGCGAGTTCTGGAGGCACATTTACATTTCATTATCTCTAAAAGCTTAACCACCGTAACTAATGTTAGATTAATAAGCAGCCCCGTCGAACAGCTACTGTAAACAATACCACTCACAGAGTCTCCCTGGTGGAGGAAGAGGGCGCCTGTGAACAGTGGCGGTGGCTTATGAGCAGGGGTCAGCCCAGTTAAGCAGGTCTAATTTCTCTTATGTCCCACAAGAGACTTCACATACTGCTCTATCCGAGCAATTAAATCTCAGCCAAAGCTATCAATTTACCCAGCCTCTGTGAACTTGGCACTGGAAGAAGGTCCAGGTTGAGTCCATGTGGACCACTTGGAGTTTTCCCCATCCCCACACCCAATGGGGCCCTGCCTGGGCTCCAAGCAGGACGCCCGACTCCGAGGCCATATGTGCTATGTGACAGGATTGGGTAAGACTCGCTTGCTGCTGGAAGCCTCACAAACAGGCTTAATGAAAAAGAAAACAAGCCTCTGAGTTTCGAGACATCAAAGCCAGACTCTGGCTGGAGGCCCTGGGGCCACCCTCCAAAGGGCAGCGTGTGAGGCCTGCCAGCCAGGTGGCTACAGGTACCAGATTCTCTCCAGGCTTTCACCAGCTCTGGGAGTGCCCTGGAAGTGTCTGCTTTATAAACCCTACGTGTTGCTGTTTGGGGAGCTGTTTACTATTATCATATTTTTGTAACACCGGCAAGGATGAAATATTGCAGTGAACTACTGAGCAGGTAGAAGTTAGGTTCCAGAAATCTTCTCTAAACTTTCATCCCACCTGACTCCTTCCTCAGGCCCCTAGTATTTCAGCTCATGCAACCGATTGGGGTCTGGCTGTTGAGCCATCTCTTTGATGCAGTGTTCAATGTCCACGGAAGGCCCTTCTCCCAAGGGGTCTGCTCTACTCTGAGAACTAAGTCACAAAGTTCTGAGCAAGCCACACAAGCCTTCACCCACCCTGCCCTCCGATTGCCTCTCCCCACTGTACACACCACCTCTGAGAGGCCCCTGCTCGCCCTGCACAAATGCTCTGGCCCTGCCCATGATCTTCAACACAGTAGACCCAGCCCAGCTTTGAAGGGTGGTCCAGGACTGGGAGCTTCGGGACTGGGTGCCAGGAAGAAGCCCTGCTCAAGGAAGGCCCATCCACTGTTTCATCTCCAAGAAGCAAGGGTCCAGGGCCCCCAAAGTTCTGACCCTCTAGTTGTTGTTCATTGCTCATCATGGAGATGCCCAAAATCTAAGTCACACACTGTCCACCAAGCCTCCCCCTCATATGGGCCCAGGGTCTCCTCAGCTGTGGAGAACGACACTGGTGCCTCTCCTGGGAACAGGATGCCAGTTGCTCAGCAGTACCTAAAGTCTGTAGGCCCCGGGGGTATTTTCCATCTCCCTGGCAAGTGAGGGAAGCAAGGCAGAGCAGAGCACTTATGGGATCTTGCTCAAGCCCCATGGGGGCTCCACCTCTGCATCACAGTTTGTCCTGTGTCCCCTCTGTAGAGCTTAGAAATCAACCTCAAATCCTCTGGGAAGGTGAAAACCTGAGCACTACTATCTTTCTTCCAGGTATCCCACCAAAAACCTCCATTTCCCAGTAAGGGGCTAAGAGTCCTGCCTACTTTGTGGACAAGGAGAATTTCCCATCATGCAAGGCAACTAACCAGCATAGCCTGCTACTAAATAACACATAGACGGGGAAGGTTACAGCCAGAAGAAAATGGAACATCTCATTCCCTGCTTCCCTTGATATGGTGACCCGAGAAAAGCTCATGAGGGCAGGAGCCAGTTCCTGCCGGCCAGATTCCCCCTGTAGCTCCTCAGCCAGAAACAGGGAGGTTAATAAAACACGGAATGTGGGTCTCCCAAGGGACAGCGCTTGGCCGCCTCTGAAGTTTACAAAAGCAGCATCTCCGATGCCTCAAAGGGCGCCTGCCACGGCTCCCTGTGAATTATTACACTGCAGGTTTTCAGGACACTGTGTCTGCAATGCCTTGGGAATTAGAGTAATTGTATTTTATCTGTTTGCCAAGAGTTTTCAGTAAACTCCTTTAATGTACTTTAAAACTCAGAGCCCCAAATAGCAATGCATGCCTTCTAGCTTATGCACAAAATAAACACAGGGTGATATATGAGGCTAGAGAGGACACTATTCATATATTTACACCCTTTACCAAAACACACATTCATCTTAATGACATTACTTACCACATAGCCCAACAAAAGGAGCCCCGTGAAGGTCACAGTCACAGGCCTTCCTCTGAGATGGTCCCCTCCACTTACAGAATGCTCTCAAGGCAGTCTCTGCCCCAAGGGTCCCCCTACAAAGGCAGTCAGGTCTCCAGGTGCCCTCCCTGGGAACCAGGAACCTGCATCAGGATGGCCATCAGGGCGCCCGCCTCGCTGCCCCCCTACCACCACAAGGCCCAGGCAGCTTGTGGGCACTTAATGCTACCCCCCAACCAGCCTCAACTACCCCTACAGCCTGCACAAGAAGGAGAAGAAACAAGAGGAGGAGGAGGAGGGACCTGAGTTAGAGGAACCTGGTCAAGGAGGAAGGGGAGGTGAGTGGTGCTGATGGAGGAGGATGAGGGAGACCTGGAGGAGGAGGTGTGTCATGAGGAGGAGCCTGGGGGCACAGAGGACAAGCCGGAGCACGCCTGACTTGGAGTCACGCCTCCCGCCCCTCAAAGCAGGAGAAGGACCTGGAAGAGAAGCTGCCTGAGGCAGGTAGGTTGGGGGAGAATGGATATAGATAGGTAGGTAGGTAGGTAGGTAGATAAATATAAATATATGGCTGAGTTCCTTCACTGCTCACCTGAAACTATCACAACATTGTTTGTTAATCAACTATACCAAAACACAAAATAAAAAGTTTAATAAAAAAGAAAAGAAGCCACCCGGGCAATGGCCCTGAGTAGCGCCATGCGAGGCCCTCAGCTCCTGCGGGCGTCTGGACGAGGGTGTCCTCCCAAGCCCCTCGGCTTCCCATCTGGAACAGAGGAAACGACCAAGCAACCTTCAGAGGCAGCCTTCTCACCGCCCACACACAAGACTCCTCCTTTTGCGGGGTAAGGAGCCCCTCCAGAAATCCAGGCTGGCTCCCACTAGCCTCCTCCCTGTGCTCCCAGAAGGAAGTCACCAGATGCTGGGTAGCATGCTGGCTGCTTCAGGGGAAAACTCCAGACATGAGAGAATGTGGACACCAGACGTGGGAGATGTTGGACAGTGACCTGAGGAACCATGACGATTAAGCAAGAGGGATCACAGTCGGACGCAGACACCTGTGGACACCAGTTGTCCAGGACCCAACACAGGAAATCACAAACACCGACAGGGTACCACAGCCACCAAATCACTAAATATGGAAGAGCAGAGCCACTGGCTGAGTGGCGGAGTGGCGGGGGTGGGCACTTCCCAAGGAGCCCAGGACTGTACTCTCACAGGCCTGTCTGGAGGGAAGGCAGCCCTCAGCTTCTCTCACCTGGGGCCCCTTGCCAGCACCAGGTAGCTGCAGCTTGGCCCTGGAAGTTAGTCATGTCTGCACTTGGCTCTGACCTCTCGGTAAGACCCAAAGCTCTATGAGGGCTGAGACAGCAAGGCTGTACTGGGTAGTGGTCAGCCTCCTGCCACAGAGACCCAACGTCAGACCGAACTGATGTCATAAAGTCCCTTCCGCACTACTTGGCAGATAACTGGCCCTCATCAATGGAAACTGCTATGCTGGTGATCTCAGCCCATGGCGCGTGCAGGTCAGTTCCTTCATAATATTCCCCATCTTTCTGTCTCCCTAAGCTGCACAAGACTTGTCAGGAAACAGGAATTCTTAGAAATCCTGAGTCCCTCCCCACCTGCCAAACACTAAACCCACTTCTCTCACAGTCTCCCCTGTGCCAGGCAGCTAGATGTTCATCCTTCCCATGACTACGGCCAAAATGGAAGAGTCACGGAGTTTGACTGCTTGGTTTCTCATGCATGCCACACCCAACCTCACAACAGAAGCTGTCAGTTCTACCTTCAGAAGAAGCACGTTATCTGATCACTTTGCTCCTCTGCCATCCTACAAGCCTAGGCCAAGCCAGCACTCCCTCTCAGTGGCGCATTGCCCTGGCATCCTCCTGTCCATGCAGCTTCCACCCTTTGTCCCCCACCCACCACCATCTCATCCATCTCCCATTGCCATGGGAGGCGAAATAATACTGCTATCCCCTCAAAGATGCTCACTCACTAATCCCTGCAACTGGGAAATATGTTGCCTCACCTGGCAAAAGGGATTTGGCAAATGTGATTAAGGACAGAGAGATCACCCTGAATTATCTGGGTGGGCCCAATCTAATCACATGGGTCTATAAAATCAGAGAACCTTTCCAGCTGTGGACAGAGAGAGACATGACAGCGGAAGAAGGACAGAGGAGAGGCATCATGAGAAGAATTCCACGTCTGTTTTCGGCTCTGAGATACAGGAACCTCCATTCTAGACAGAAGAATGGGCTTGAGGAGCAAACGGCAGTCCCAATCAGGAGTCAGAAAGAAAACAGGACCTCAGTCCTACAACTTCATCAATGCACATCCTGCCAAACCCTTACTGAATGAGGAAGCCAAGCGTCCCCAGGGTCTCCAGACAAGAGCACAGCGCCGGCACCAGCACCGTGACTTTAGCCTGGTGAGACCATGTCCTACTTCTGACCCAAACGAGTGGGAGATAATAAATTTTTGTTATTTACTTACCCTAAAAGGAGCTTCCCAGGTGGCACTAGTGGTAAAGAACATGCCTGCCAATGCAGGAAATGTAAGAGGTGAGGGTTCAATCCCTGGGTCAGAAAGATCCTCTGGAGGAGGACATGGCAACCCACTCCAGTGTGCTTGCCTGGAGAATCCCATGGACAGAGGAGCCTGGCGGGCTATGGTCCACAGAGTTGCATAGAGTCAGACACAACTGAAGCGACTTAGCACACACACACATACACACACGACTTCTAAAAATTAGAAAAAGATGAACAAGCAAAACTGAAAGTCAGCAGAAAGAAGTAAATACTACAGATCAGAGAAGAAATAAATAAAATAGAGATTTTAAAAATGGGGGAAAAAATCAATAAAACCAAGAACTGGTTCTTTGAAAGAGTAGAAAAGATTGACAAACTTCTGGCCATGCTCCCTAAGAAGGAAAGCAAGAACCCAAGTAAACAAAATAAGAAATGAAAAAGGAGATGTAACAACCGATATCACAATAATAAAAAAAAAAAAAACACATAAAGGAATACTATGAACAATCTATGCCAACAAATTTGACAACCTAGAAGAAATGAACAAGTTTCTAGAAACCTACTGCCCATCAAAATCAAATCAAGAAGAAATAGATAATTTGAACAGACTGATCACTGGAAGTGAAATAGAATCTTAAATTTTAAAAATCCATATGAACAAAAGTTTAGGACCAGACAGCTTCACAGATGAATTCTACCAAACATACAAAGAAGAACTTATACCGAGTCTTCCCAAACTCTTCCAAAAAACTGAAAAGGAGGGAACACTCCAAAAGACATTCTATGAAGCGACCATCACCCTGATACCCAAACCAGACAAAGACACCACCAAAAAAGAAAATTACATTTTGTATATGGTTTCTTTTACACTGCAAAAGCTTTTACGTTTAACTAGGTACCATCTGTTTGTTTTTGTTTTTATTGTCATTATTCAAGGATGTGGAAGGAAACCTAAATGAAACAAAAATACAATCCTCAGAATGGGAGAAAATATTTGCAAATGAAATGACCAACCAGGGATTAGCCTCCAAAATATATAAGCAGCTCATGCAGCTCAACATCAAAAAAACAAACAACACAATCAAAAAAAAAAAATAGGTGGAATATCTAAATAGACATTTCTCCAAAGAAGACATACAGTTGGCCAAAAAGCACATGAAAAGATACTTAATATCTCTAATTATTAGAGAAATGCATATCAAAACTACAAAGAGGTACCACCTCACACCAGTCAGAAGGGCTATCATCAAAAAATTTACAAAAAACAAGTGTTGGAGAGGGTGTAGAGAAAAGGGAACCCTCTGAAATTGTTGGTAGGAATATAAGTTGGTACAGCTACTATGGAAAACCGTATAGAGCTTCCTCAGAAACCTAAAAATAGAGCTACCATATGATCCAGAAATCCCAGTCCTGGGAATATGTCCAGAGAAAACTATGGATAGTTTTCTATAAAACTATCCATATGGATAGAAAACTATGGCTACTTCAAAAAGACACATGCACCCCAGGGTTCACTGCAGCGCTATTCGCAATAGCCAAGACATGGAAGAACCTGACTGTCCACTGACAGATGAATGGGTAAAGATGTAGTGCCTATATACGGCGGAATACTACTCGGCCATAAAAAAGAACAAAACAATGCCCTTTGCAGCAGCATGATGCCACTATCGTACTGAATGAAGTAAGTCAGAAAGAGAAAGACAAATACCATACGAACTCACTCATATGTGGATTTAAAATATGATGCAAATGAATCTATACCTAAAACAGAAACAGATTCACGAATGTGGAGAACATACATGTGGCTGCCAAGGGGGAGGGGATTGGGGGAGAGAAGGAGGAGGAGGCTGGAGTTAGTAGATGTAAGCTTTTATGGATAGACTAGATAAACAACAAGGTCCGATTATATAGCACAGAGAACTATATTCATACCCTATGATAAACCATAATGGAAAAGAGTACTAAAAAAGAAGACAATATATATATATGTGTGTGTGTGTGTGTGTGTGTGTGTATACAACCTAATAAATTTTTGTGTAGCAGAAATTAATACAACATTGTAAATGAACTATATACTTCAATTTTTAAGCCACCAAATTCATTATAGCAGCAACAGAAAACTAACCCAACAGCCTGGTAAAATGTAAGTCAGATGCTGTCATCTCTCTGTTCAAAACCCCACAGTGACCTTTTATCTGACCCAGGGCAAAAGCCAATGACCTTACAAAGATTTTTAAGGCCCACACTATATGGGTCCCGCTCCATGCTCTGACCGCACTCCTGCAGCTTTCCTCCGGTCTCTGAGGAGAGTTACCCATCACAGAAGTCTCAGATTCCTGTTCCCGATGTGTGGACATCCTCTTCCGGTACTCCCCATGTCTTTTCCTACTTTATTTTACATCTTCACATGTACTAAGGTCTGAATGCTTCAGACACTGGCCAGAGGGTTCAACCACCCCTGCTCCATGTGGGGCCCCCTTTGCTGACTGTGCCTTCATGCCCAGAGGGCCCCAAACATCGCCCTTCCCTGGGGTGGGTCTCATGGGAAATGTGGAAAGAGAAGCAATGAGTTAGGAGCTCATTCTCCTCACACCAGGCTCTCTGTCCAAGTTAGAACTGTGAAGACATGGGACCCAATGTGGACGCCCACCAGGATCTGTGTCCCCAGCACTCAGGAGTCACCAGGGCTGTGCTTGTTTGATGACATGGTCTTAGGTGTCGGCGGGAGCATCTGGTGATACGACACCTTGTTTTTTAAAATAAGATGACACCCGCATTTCTGGCACTAATGACTCTCAGATCCAATTACCCTTAAAAATATCCCCCAAATACGACTGTTGTCACTGCATTTTTAGCACATTCTGACTATTTCCAAGGCTGCAAACATTCCGGGCCCCTGCTGGGGTGGAGATTGCAGATGTGTGAGTCTGCACAGGGAGCAGCAGCGGGGGAGGTGGGGCCGGCCCCTTCTGATGTGGGCAGGTTCAAGGGCTGCACCTCAGCTGCTGCTGGGGAGATGCAGCAGCAAGATGGGGTGCCCAAACCAAGACTTCCTGAGTGACCTTCCCTAGAGAACTCAGGGACCAACCATCAGCCCTCCCCCAAATCCACTTCTCACCTCCCCCACATTCACAGGTTAGAGGTCTCTCAGGGACACGTTGAGCCAGATACTCTGTGCATCTGAGAGTCCCAACACGTTGAGCCAGATACTCTGTGCATCTGAGAGTCCCAACCTCCTGGGTTTCCAAAAAAACTAAAGTCCACGTTAATGATGTTTTTGTTCTTTGAGCTTCGGAGATGTCAAATTGGAATAGTGAAGATTTAGAAACTGATGCAAGCATCTTGGGATTAAATCTCAGGAATTTCTTTTCATTCCCTGTATGGTTTTCAACTTTCCAGAGTCTTCCCAAAGTTCAGAGCTGTCTCAGGCAGCTTCTCTCCAGGTGTGAATTATCTGAGATAACTTCTAACTGCATTCTGATTTCTGTGCTCCTCTAGCCCTGATCAATGCCAGCAATTGAGAGAAGGGAAATTTACCCGGGTGTGTGTCAGCTAATGAAAACAGCAACGTGCTAATAAGCACATGCAATTTTGTGGCCTTCTTTATATTGTGCATTTCAAAATTTAAATGTATACATTAATTTCACCAAACATACCTGTTTTATCTTTTGTTCATCCTTTGGTAATCTTACATGATTCATCTGAAATAGTCTCGTTGGCTTAGAGAATGAACTAATGGTTGAGGGGAAAGAGATAGGGAGTTTGGGATGGACGTGTACACACTGCTATATTTTAAATGGATAACCAACAGGAACCTACTGTAGAGCACAGGGAACTCTGCTCAGTGTTATGCGGCAGCCTGGACAGGAGGTAAGTTTGGGGGAGGATGGATACATGTATACATACAGCTGACACCTTTGACGTTCACCCGAAACTACCACAGCACTGTTAATTGGCTATATCCCAATACAAAATAGAAAGTTTAAAAAAAATAAAAACAGCAATGGAGGGCCTGGGTGAACCTGAAAGACACCCTTCAGGGTCTGGCATGACAGTGGGATGGCCGTCACTGTTTAGAATAATCTTTAGACAGAGTCCTATGCCATGGTCGAGTGGCCTGAGCTGGGAAGGAGACTCACAGAGGGGCTCGGAAAGCCACACACCCACCTCTGCCCCCTAAGTGTAGAAGGACAGTGGGGGCGGGGCCAGGGCAGAAGTGAGCTGAACCCCCTTCTGACCTTTGGGACACCTCTTTGGTCTCGAGTATAGCAGGGACTGGGCTTCAGGTGCTGGTAGAATACAGGAGTCTGGCAGGGAAGCTAGGCCCCACCTCTGGCCTCCTGGCCTTTGTCTCACCAGGCTATTGACCTCAAGAGCTAGTGAGCTTGATGGACATTTTCTTCCCTATGAATAGTCTGGCTGGTGGAAAGAAAGGACTCAGAGAATGTAAATTCCAGAAGGGATCGAAGACTAGGCTTCCCTGTCCTTCATCATCTCCCGGAGTTTGCTCATGTCCATTGAGTCAATGGAAAGCGAAAGTGTTAGTTGCTCAGTCGCGTCTGACTCTTTGTGAACCTGTGCACTGTAGCTCACCAGGCTCCTCTGTCCATGGAACTCTCCAGGCAAGAATACTAGAGTGGGTTGCCATGCCCTCCTCCAGGGGATCTTCCTGACCAAGGGGTTGAACCCAGGTCTCCTGCACTGCAGGCAGATTCTTTATCATCTGAGCCACCATGCCCACCCCAGTTATGAAGTTGAGGGCAGTGGATACATGAAAGCACAGATCTGGAGTAAAAGACGCCTGGGTGCGAACCCCAGTTCTACCACTTTCTGATTTTGAGACCATGGGAATGGGAATAAAAATAACATCTGGTTTGCAAGGTAGCTGTGAGCCTTGAGAAGCTGCATGGCTGGCCAAGCTTGCTGTCCATGGCTCAGGAGGTGGGCTGGGTGGCCACATAGGCCCCAGGGCAAGACTGTGTCTCATATGGTGGAGGCTCTGGCTTTCCTTGTGTTTTCTGGTACTGCGGTTCCATTCCCTACACAGTGCCGTTTCTGAATCATACCCAGAGCATGGCCCCCCACCACCACTCTCTGTTCCTCAACCAGGCCAGGCTCCTAAGATGGCGCCAGAGGAGTCACTCTGAGTCTTTGGGCCTGAGTTCGGGCCCAGAGTCACCAGGGTTGGTGATGTATTTCCAGGCTGCTCAACCCTTTCCCATACGGTTTGGTTTATGGGCTTTTAGGGCCACCCCCTCATGGCTGATGAAGATCAGGATAATTTGGCTAAGTTAGAATTCCCAGGCCACAGAAGGTCACGTGAAGACTTGGACCCATGGCTTCTGTTAATAGAGCTTATTTCAGCACAGGCCTCTTAAATTGTGAAGGCTCCAGGGTAGAAGCTGTAGGAATGATGGATGCACTCACTCTAACGGCTAGACTGGAGCTGGAAATCAAAGTGAAGCAAGAACACATGGTACCCAGTGCTAGAAGAAGGCCCTTCTGCCCAGGCCCCCTGTGCTGGCCGCCAGGACCAGCTCAGAACAGGCCAGCCAGGAAACCAACTGATTTCAGACTCGGCTCTCATTTGGGTAGAGAGACTTAGGTGACCAGTACAGATGCCCTGGGCTTCCCAGGTGGCGCTAGTGGTAAAGAATCCATCTGCCAATGCAGGAGGCATAAGAGACACAGGTTTGATTCCTGGGTTGGGAAGATCCCCTGGAGGAGGGCACGGCAACCCACTCCAGTATTCTTGCCTAGAGAATCCCATGGACAGAGGAGCCTGGTGGGCTACAATCCATGGGGTCACAAAGAGTTGGACATGACTGAGCACACACACTCCACCAGTGTCCACCCCGAGGGCCAAGGGCGCTCCAGTTTGCAAGTCAGGCCACTTGCCAGCAGCTCACTGTGGGCTGTCACACTGGATCAGTTTCTTCATCCATCCTGGGAGCCAGCTGAACTGGATGATCTGTAAGGATGGGGCCCTCTCTCTTGTTAAAGGCCAGAATTTCTTCAAGTCAGGGGCACAAGAGACATCAGAATATGAGGCACTGTTTGCAGGGCAGGGATAGAGACACAGATGCAAAGAATGGACACAGTGGGGGAAGGAGATGGCGGGGAGAACTGAGAAAGTAGAACTGACATACACACACCACCATGTGTAACACAGACGGCTAGTAGGAGCCTCCTGCACAGCACAGGGAGCCCAGTTCAGCGCTCTGTGATGACCCAGATGGGAAGGACGAGGGGCGGGGAGGGAAACCCAAGAGGGAGGGGATACACGTATACACGTAGCTCATTCACTTCGTTGTACAGCAGAAATTACCACAACATTGTAAAGCTATTATACCCCAATAAAAATAATTAAAAGGCACTGCCTCCCAAGATGAAAATCAGGTGCTTTGCTCCAGAGAAGCCCAGTTTTCCAAGGAATTCTTGATCACGATGACAGCAGAGGGTTTACAGATCGGGCTCCCTCGGGAGCTGAGAACAGAGAACAACCTGAGCTGCTCTCAGCCCCTAAACCCCAACTACGCCAGAGGCAGACAGTGGGTCGGGTGGGAAGGGCCGGGGTGCTAGAGACGGCCAAAAGGAATGATGTGAGACCATCACAGCACTAGGGCCGCCTCCATGAAATTACATCTTCTTCAGGGAAGAGAACCCGGGATACCCCCTATTAAGTCTCTGGTTGCAAGAAAACAACACTTCTCTGAAGATCCTTAAGACCCCAAGCCCTCCCTTTTCACTCCGTATCCTGCCCTCGTGTCTTCGCCTCCTGCTTTTCTTCACTCTTCACTCTCTCTTTTCTGGCTGTGACAGGGCAGTCTATCTGTGTCAGTGCCAACGTGACTTGCAGATGAGCTGACCTCCCTACAAAAAGAAAAGCTGATACTTGAAAAACTTCCTTGAACTCTGAGGTCTGGGAGGGCAAAGCCAGGGATGCAGGGCATCTCTGTCCCCAGTGCCAATCCTGTGCCTGCATATAACATCTTCATGATAAGTAATCCTCAGAAAAACTTCACGAGTGGACTCTGAAAATGTAGAAACTGTTAGAAAAACCTTAGCAAACCCTACCCCTAAGTAGTAAAAGCTAAAATGTTGCTCTAGTACGCAAAAAAAAAAAATTAACCAAGTTACATTATAATAGATAAAGCAGACCATAGCAAAGAGTATTATGTGATACTCAAAGGTACAACGTGTATGTGTGCACACGCGCACACACACGCACTCAGTCGTGTTCGACTCTTTGCAACCCGCCAGGCCTCTGTCCATGGAATTTTCCAGGCAAGAATTCTGGAGTGGGTTGCCATTTTCTACTCCAGGGGATTTTCTCGACCCAAGGATCAAACCCATATTCCTTGCATCTCCTGCATTGGCAGCTGATTTCTTTACCACTGAGCCACCTGCTAAGCCCTTAAAAAAAATTAACCAAGAATTACATTGTAACAAAGTAGATGGTAGCAAAGAGTATTGTGAAATACCCAAAGGTACAATAGAATAGATTTCTCCTTAATAAATCAACAATGGCTACAAGACATATATGTGACTCAAATACCATGGCCACAGAATAGTACAGATGTGAGGAAGATGGACACAAATGCCCCTGACTGTACACTCTACTCTCTGAGTGACAGACCACAAAGATTAATAAATAGGGAAACTACAGAGGAACATTACAAATGTGATCCAACAGCTGACATATGGAAGGAACCTGGATTAGGTTCCTAGGGCTGTTGTAACAAAACTTCACAAACTGAGCAACTTAAAACAACAGAAACTCTCTCACACTTCCAAGGGCCAGAAGTCTGAAAGCCAGGTATCAGCAGGGTCACTCACTCTGGGTGAAGCCTTTCCTGCCTCTTCGTAGCCTGTGACAGTGCTGTCAACTCCTGGTGCCCCTTGGCGCATAGCTGCATCACTCCAGTCTCTGCCCTTGTCATCACAAGGTGTTTCCTATGTGTCCACATTTTCCCCTCGTCCTGTAAGGCCATTGGTCAGGCTGGACTGGGACTGCCCTAATGACTTCATCTTACTTGATAACATCTGCAAAGGCTCCATCATCAAATAAGGTCACATTCAAGGGCACCAGGTATTAGGACCATGACCTATCTTTTGAGGGAACACAATTCAAGCCGTTACACATCTCAGTGACAAAGCAAGAAGATACATTTTCTTTGCAAATGTGCTTGTGGCAGGAGAAAACTTATCTTGGATTTTTTCAGATACATGTCTGTATCTGCATATTTATCATATAAATAAAGTCAATATTCTCCTCAAATCTTACAAATCTTTTTTATATTATCAGTTGCATCTCATGTTTCATTTCTGGTTCTATTGCTTCTATATATGTTCTTTCTTTGATCAATTGAACTAATGGCTTTGTGAGTTTTTTCAAAGGCTTAAATATTGGTTTTATCCATCAATACTCATTTTTTCTGTCTTATTTATTCAATTTATTATTGCTTGCTTTCCTAATTTTCTTAGCCTTTTTTTTACAAATCTAAGAGCTTCAGTGGATTCAGTTCACTGTGTATATGGTTTTTTATTTTGTTCTGTCTTTATGTTTCCTGGAGACATAGGAATTTAGAATTATACAGTTTTTCTAAATGAACTATTCTGGCAACATCCCATATGGTTGATATTTTGTACTTTTAATTATTCTGGATTTTTTTCTGAATTTTCCTCTTGACTTAGGCATACTTCCAGGCAACTTTTTAAATCTGTGTAGTAATACACTTCACCCCCAAATTACTTTTCATTTATTTCCAAACTTTGTGGGCTATGGTTGGAAATAAAGTACATGCAATTTCACCCACAGTTCAGCGTGTTCTGGGGGGAATGTTCCTGTGTGGGGTGCTCAGATGTGATCACTGGCTCAACACATGTGACCATGGATGGGCCCAAACTCTCAGACTGGAGACCCTAATATATAAGCCATGCAGAGTTGGCCCACCTCATGGGCATGCGTATGTGTTAAGTCACTTCAAATCATGTCTGACTGCGACCCTGTGGACTGTAGCCCTTCAGACTCCTCTGCACATGGGATTCTCTAGGTAAGAATACTGGAGTAGGTTGCCCTGCCCTGCTCCAAGGGATCTTCCCGACCCAGGGATCAAACCCAGGTCTCCCACATTGCAGGCGGATTCTTTACCACTGAGCCATCAGGGAAGCCCAAGAATCCTGCAGTGGGTAGCCTATCCCTTCTCCAGGAGATCTTCCCAACCCAGGAATGGAACCAGGGTCTCCTGCATTGCGGGTGGATTCTTTACCGCTGAACCATCAGGGAGCCCAACCTCACGGGTAAGTCTGGGTAAAACTTTGCTTTTAAAAAAGGACCAAGGGGTTCCTGGACGGCTCAGTGGTAAAGAATCCACCTGCCAAAGCAGGAGACACAGGTTGGATCCCTAACCCAGGAAGATCCCACATGCTGTGGAGCAACTACTGAGCCTGTGCTCTAGAGCCCAGGAACCACAGCTACTGAGGCCACATGCCGCAACTATTATAGCCCAAATGCTCTAGCGACCGCGCTCCACAACAAGAGAAGACAACGCAGTGAGAAGCCCATGCACCGCAACTAGAGAAAGCCCGTGCAGCAACAAAAACCCAGCACCGCAGAAAGTAAAGTTGTTTTGCTTTTTTTAAGTACCAGTTCAAAAATTAAATTGCAAAGCAAGCTGAAACTTTATCTCCAAGAGGAAACTCCCCATAAAGCATAGTAAAAATTCTTAAAACCTTCTTTCTCCACTTTTCAGTCTGTCAGCATCCCACCCACCTGCAGCTGTACTCACCCTTAAAAGCTCTCCCACACAGGCCCTGAATGCCCCTGATCTCTTCTGTCCTTCCTCCTTCTTACATCAGTCTTTTTTGCCTCCAACTTGTGGTTCTCTGGCCTACCTGATGGAAAGTTGGCTGTGGGGCTCACCATACAAAATCTGGGTCCTCTAGTTGGGGCTGGGTTGGGGAGGAAGTTGGAGAGAAGGGGGTTCTGGATGCTTTCATCCTGCTCCCATCTGGGAAAGGGGCACCTGTGGCTCCAGTCTGAAGCTGGTGGCTGGACACAGATCCTGGAGTCAACAACCAAGGTCTGGGGACCTCCTTCTGAGTGCCAGACACATGCACATGTGGCCTGGTCTTGGCTCCAGACCCAGCCGCAAGGACACCAGGGGCTAAGCCACCACTTGAGAACACCCACTCCAGCTCTCTGAAATGGTGCCCCCTGCTGTCTGATCCAGGCCTTTCCCTCCTGTAATGGCCATGACCATCCCTACTCCACCAGGCTGGACCCCTCTCCCTTCTCCTCCTCCTCACCAGCCCTCACCCGACTCCCAGAGGCAGGAGAGAGCGCCAAGATGCCCGCCAGAGAGAGAATCTTCCATGAGTTCTCCCACCTCTGGATTCTGCGTGTGTCAGTCCCAATGCTTAGAACACTCCCTCTTTGGCTACTTCTTACTCAGCCTGCAGGTCTCAGCTTACTAGCTAGAGATTTGAGCATAGTGCTAGACACTATGCTAAGTACATTACATATATTATTCCATTAAATCCCCACAATAACCAGATGAGACAGATATTATTATCTCCATCTCAGAGATGAGGAGACTGTAGCTCGGAGAGGTGAACTCACTCATCCACAGTCCCTCAGCTTGCCCAACTGGGACTGTGACCCCATGGACTGTATCCTGCCAGGCTCCTCTGTCCATGGGATTCTCCAGGCAAGAATACTGGGGTGGGTAGCCATTCCCTTCTCCAGGGCATCTTCTTGACTCAGGGATCGAACCCAGGTCTCTCCTTCATTGCAGGTGGATTCTTTACTGTCTGAGCCACCAGGGAAGCCCCACATCCAGGGCCACCAGACCTCAAATCCCCCTATATTAAGCACCTGCTCTTCTGGTCTACCCATCACTGACTCTGGAAGGCTCCTCCCCACTGTATTTGGGTCTGTGCCTCCTCTGGCTCCCATAGCCCCCGAATTCTGCATGGTAACTTCTTGCTTGCCTTTCAGCCTTAGCCAATAGGCAAGGAGCTTTTAGAGGGCAGGAAAAGGATTTGGGTTGTTAGCTGTTTTATTCTCAGCACTCATAAAACTCATTAAATGCTTGACAAATATTGTTTAGATTAATGGATGAAGAGATGGATGAACACATAGATAGGCGAATGGATGCTAAGTGCCGGGACATGGAGATTCATACCTGCCCTCAGATAATACTCAGGGCATAAGAGGAAAGACAAGCCAAGAATAAGGATGCAGGGACTACAAGAAGGTGAAATGTGTGATTGGCTGGTAGAACCAGTCTGCCAGAGGTTGGTTCATGGGACACGGGCTCAGTGAGTCATTCTCAGACAAATGATCTCATAGGTAGAACCTAAGATTGGTTAAAAGTAATGAATCAATGCTGCAGTGAACTTCCTCCCTCCATAGGTATCTTAAAGGGTTAAGAACAATCTCTAAAAGGCTTCTGCAAGGTGTTGGCACATAAGACATTTTGGCCATCATTTTTTTCCTAAAGTGTGTGCTGTTACTATTATTATTAGTGACAAGGGAGTCCATCCATTGAATTGCTGCTTGCCTTTATCTCACTTGGGAGTTCTGGTTCCAAGAATCCCATCTGGCCTCAGGAAATACCTTGGTAAGATGAGATCAGGTTGAGAACTCTGCAGCTTCTAAGCACAGCTCCATGGACTCCTAAGGGCTCCTTGTGTAAGATTTAGGGAGCCTGTGAACTTGGATGAGAAAAGAATGATGCCCTTGATTTCTTTTATCACTAAATGAAATTTAGCAACTCCTTCAATTATGAAAGGAGATAACAAACCACAACAGATGAAAGTACTTGTGCCTTTGTCACCCACAGAAATCACAGATAGTTTCATGTCAAATCAGAGGTTGCAGAAACCTCGTAATATCACCTATATCCATACAACTGCATAATTATGAAAGTTATAGTGATAAGATATCATGTGTCTTATTTAATGTATTAATAAAACGGTATATATATTTCTATAGCATAAAAAAAGAACAATCTCTAAACTGCAAAGCACGTTTACAGCCTGCTCTAAACCTGAGAAATAAAACTATTGTTACCACCTTCTGCCAGTTTCATTTTCCCAACCGCAAAGTGGGATTATGTTTGGTTAAGGGAAAGTGGGCCCTAAAGAACTTTGAAACATGATGCTGTAGAGCAGTGAATCACTCCCATGGAGGCCACAGTATGAACAACAGTATAGACGCGGAATGCACTCATGCCCAGGGAACCACAGAAGAAGGTGGGGCTGGGGGGCGGTGCTCATTTGACTAGAGCAGAAGGAAACAGAGGTTAGAGGGCTGTGAAGCTGGTCTGGTGATTTGCAGAAAAAAGATTTCAGAGATTGTTGTGCAAACAGTAGGGTAACACTGACACTACCAGAGCACCGGGTGGATTGTTTACAGCTGTGCCTTAGGATGGCACCTCTGGAATATGATATGTGCAGGAGATGCCTGAGTAGGGAGTAGGGAGCATGTTAGGAGGTGGGCACCTCAAGAGCTCTGGCTAGTCACAGGGCAGCCCTTCATTTGGCCTGAAAGGTCAAGTGCCCACAGCATGGTCAGAAGCCGGAACTGAGTTCTGGGGATGCCATTCTGGACAAGTCTGTAGGAGCCCAGAGTATTTCTGGGAACTAGGTAGGGAGGTATGAGGGGAATGGGGAATGGTGGACTGAACCGAAAATTACAAGCTATCAGAGAAGTTTTCTGCCTAGTTACACTTTAGCAATTTGAATCTCCAACACTAATTTGAATATTAATCATTTTGGAAAAAACATACACATGCAAATATTTTTCCTTTTGAATACCAGTCACCAAGATCCTGACAGATGGCTTGCTCAGCAGCCCTGCTTGCCTCCAGCATCTCGGGCCAGTCATCCTGTTTTCTTGCACAGCCTCACAGACTCCTACCTCACATAGTGCACAAACCCTTCCTCCCTGGGCAGGTTGGGTCTTCCCACTCTGTCCTGGGGCTCCCTAATACTGAGGATTCCCCCAAGACACCCACAACCAGCCCCAGCTTGTGTGCAGTGATGAACAATCTTCCAACTCAATTAACCAAGTGTCAACCCATGCACCCCTGAGGGCATCTAAGCTGGGCCTAAGAGTTTGACCCAGACTAAGGCAAAGGAAAAAATTGGAGCCAATGAGGAGGTGCTGAACTCCCAAGTAGTGGGTAGTGGGCGGTGCTAGAAAGATACTCAGCATAGCCTCAGAGAAGCTGTGAAAGGGGCTGGCAGCGTATACGTCTCCTCCCCTGGTATCCCCATACCTATCTGGCCAGGACTCTAGGGAAAGCTCTGCAGCTTGGTGCAATTGACAAGTGCCTAGAAACCCGTGATGACTGGTACAATGATAAGGGTAGGGGTGGTAGCTCATGTGTTCTGAACCCTCCCTATAGGCCAGGCCCTGTGCTAATAGCTTTCAAAGTACTATCTCATGAAACGGACACCACGGTACCCAGTGCATTTCTCACCTCCACTTCACAGATGAAAAAAATCAAAGTCTGGAGAGGTCATGGCCCTTGTTCAGTGGTGGGCCCTGGACTGACCCTAGGTCTGAGCCAAGACCCTGCATCATCCTCCTCCAGGCCAGGCTGCCCTTGACCATAGCCTCTGCAGCTCCAGCCCCTAGTTCCCTCTCCTGCCAGTCCTTCCCAGCTGCTCAGCCCTTCCCTCCCCTTCCGTGAGGGTGCCCCAGATCTCAACCTCACCTCCATCACAGCCCTGGTCACCCCAGCTGCAGACCTCAATCCACCCCACAAGCCCCACCCAGCTTCTCCCCAACCTCCCCCTCAAGCTGAGTTCCAGCTGGGATGCACGTGGGGACCCAACCTACGTTATTCAAGTAGGATTGAAGAACTTGGTCATTCTTTCAGGAGGCACCTGCTGACAATGCCATTGCCAGCACTACAACAGGAAGTGCTGCCAGGCCACACCTGCCTCTTTCGCTGGTCTCTGCAGATCAGGCTGCTCCCTGAGGGGGCCTATGGGTACCTTATCCTTCCTTCACCAGCAGAGTTGTTCAGACAGTCACACAGCTAGCTCCATCCTCAGAGTCAGAAGCTTTGCTGTCCCAGCACAGGTGACCACCTCTCCTAACCAGAGTTGTTTCTGAGAATGATATCCAGGGGTACAAGGGCAGAGGACAAAGGCAGGTCCTGGCTTATGACCAGTGATGACTACATAAACAGGGAAATGAATACATTTACAAATACTAGATAGGTATTGAGGAGAGGGCCAGAATTGCCTTTTCTCAGCCATGAAATTAAAAGACACCTGCTCCATGGAAGAAAAGCTATGAAAAACATAGACAACATATTAAAAAGCAGAGACATTACTTTGCCAACAAAGGTCTGTATAGTCAAAGCTATGGTTTTTCAAGTAGTCATGTACAGATGTGAGAACTGGACCATAAAGAAGGTTGAGTGCCAAACAACTGATGTTTTCTAATTGTGATGCTGGAGAAGACTCTTGAGAGTCCCCTGGACTGCAAGGAGATCAAACCAGTCAATCCTAAAGGAAATCAGCCCTGAATATTCATTGGAAGGACTGATTCTAAAGCTGAAGCTCCTATATTTTGGCCACCTGATGCAAAGAGCCTACTCATTGGAAAAGAGCCTGATGTTGGGAAAGATTGATGGCAGGGGGAGAAGGGGGTGACAGAAGATGAGATGGTTGGATGGCATCACTGACTCAATAGACGTGAGTTTGAGCAAACTCTGGGAGATAGTGAAGGACAGGGAAGTCCACGGGGTCACAAAGAGTCGGACACAACTGAACAACAGGTATTTATTGAGGGTGGAGGCTTTTCCTGAAGGAGGCAGAACTGAATAACCTGGATAGCCCTATAAGACTGCAGTTTGCAAAGGTTTTGTATGCTCATTACTTCCTTTTCATCTCTCACAAAAACCCAGTAGGTTGAGGCATCTTAAGAATACTGTAACCAGTTTACAGATAAAGAAACCAAGGCCCAAAGAAGGGAAGCAAATTCCCAAAGATAACTCACTTAATAAGGGATGGAGCCAGAGCACTCCACCACCACCAACAGCAACATTAAAAATCAGGTTAATTTCTATCTGTGCCCCGCCTTCCTGAAAGGAGTATATCGATGTGGGAGAGAGCGGGGCCTTTCTGTAACTGTCACTTGGCAGAGTTCCCTGTTTTGCACACACAGCATGGACCCTAGATGCATTTCTGAGTTGAGGGGCCTCAGCGGCAACACCCAGGGCTTGTTGAACATCTTCAGTCCAGATCTGAGCAAGGGAGACTGTCATTTGGGAAGGACCCACTCTCCGCAGCAACCAAGCTCCTCCGTGACAAATGACAATGCCTATTATACCCTCAGCCCCGGGGCAGACCTGGTCTCTTGAAGCCAAGATCCAGGTGTTACTCTAGCCTGGGCTAGATCCCCGCTGCATGGCCAGCACCCCTTCTCCATGCCCCATGGGATGGAGAAGCTAATTTATTCAGATGTGTGACAGCTAACAGGCTTATCTAACTACAGTAAAATAATTCTCTGAATTATTCATGTGATATTTGAAGTCATGATTGTAAGAACAGATTAGCCACCCCAAAACTGGAAATGAAGGCTGCCTCATTAATAATGCATCGGCCAGGGCAGGCTGGATAGCAGGAGCTTGGGTGACTCTGAGCATTCCGATAGGAGAGTCCCAGCCCCGGGGCCCTTCCAGCGAGGAGTGCCAGGGTCAGAACCAAGACACACCTGTGTTCCCTCTTTGAGGATGGATCTGCTTGGGCCTCTCAGGGTCCTTCCCTCTCTCTTCAGTGTCCTTAAGTCTTACCTTCTACGTTTGGCCAGGATTGCTCTATTTGCCCTTCTGACTCCTCAGCCCTACCCAGGTCATGAACCAGAAGACCTCACAGAGGCCAGGAGGCCCTAGCCCTGGTCCTCAGAGGTAGAGCGTGTCTAGTTGGGAGCCTACCACATCCACTGCTGAGCGATCCAATCCCTCTATTGTCCCGGGAGGTCTGCATGTGACCCTGAAGTCACACTCACCTCTCAGTTAAGGTCGTAAAGCGAGTGTGCTAGACAGGGTGACACCAGCAGCCTGTCTCTCTGAGATTTTGATCATGGAGGGACAGGAGGGGTGGGAGGAGAGTGCCTCCTATCTGTCCCTTAAATCTCATTTCTCTGGACAAGCAATCAAGAACAGAGGCAGGAAGCATGTCATACATTATGTCTTCACAGCTCTGCCACAAACTGACTCTAAAACGGGGGCTAGTCAAGCAGCCTCTCTGGCCTCAGTTTCCTGTTTTGGCAAGTGGGACTAGAGGTACCTGTATGTCATAATACCCTATGACAGACAGGACCATTTTAGAGGGAAATAAATGAGAGCCCAGTTGGGAAGCTCTTTGGTAAGCATAAACATAACAAGGGAAAACCACTGCTGTCTAGTCATTTATTTACCTGATTACACTCTAACTGTCCCACAAAGGGAAACAGTAACATCAGCAATGATCTCTTGAGCCACACTCCTAATGCCAAGTTCTGGCCTCAGAGATCTGGAGACCCCTCCTGGCTCCATCCTATATTTTCCAGGAGGTCCTGGGAGAACACAGGAGGGCCTCTCCCTGCCCCAACACCCCCACCAGGGTGCCTCCCTGAGACCAGTGTGGCAGGTCGGGTGTTTCCACAATCAGGGCTGGGAGTGACCTTGGAAATGACAAGTGAGGTGGTAAAAATCAACTCCAGTGTGAGGAAGGAGTCAGAGCCCTTAGAGCCTGCAGTGCAAGTGAGGCCCTTTCCAGACTAACGCAGAGTGGACAAGAGCCAGGGGTGAGATGTAGGAGCAGAAGAGGCATGATCATTGATGGAGACATTAATGTTGGAGCAGGACCTCAAAGCCATGACAAATCTACACAGCATATTAAAAAGCACAGATATCACTTTACTGACAAAGGTCCAAATAGTCAAAGGTTTTACCAGTTGTCATGTATGAATGTGAGTCTCCTTCATAAAGAAGACTGAGCACCAAACAATTCATGGTTTGGAACTGTAGTGCCGGAGAAGACTCTTGAGAGTCCTAGGACAGCAAGGAGATCAGTCAATCCTAAAGGAAATCAACCCTGAATATTCATTGAAAGGACTGATGCTGAAGCTGAAGCTTCAATACTTTGGCCACCTGATGCGAAGAGCCAACTCATTGGAAAAGACCTTGACACTGAGAAAGACTGAAGGCAGGAGGAGAAGGGGATGACAGAGGATGAGGTGTTGGATGGCATCACTGACTCAATGGACTTGAGTCTGAGCAAACTCTGGGAGATGGGGATGGCAGATGTGCAATCCATGGGTTTGCAAAGAGTCAGACACGGCTGAGTGACTGAACAACAAGGACCTCACACAGACAGCTGGCCTTCCAGAGCGACCCGGGGTCCTGTGTGCTGCCTTGAGCGACTTCAGCTTAGCACTGTTGCCCACCCATGACATATAGAACCACTCCCAGGGGTCCTCCCAGATGCTGGCATCGGTGAGCCACTGGCCTCCTCCTAGGGCCCCATCAGGCCAGACTCAGCCACAGTGAACACACTGGTCACCCACAACCTGGACGACAGGGTCAGCTGACCACACACTGAGGTGGGCAAAGTCGACATCAGCCAGGAGGCAGCGCGGAGAAAGAGGCAACCTCATTTCTCAGGCCCAGCTTCTAAACACGTCACATACAGTGGCACCCTCACTCCCAAAGCAAGCAAACATCTCAGAGTCTTTTTGCAGGAAAACTAACATCTTCCCTTAAAAAATAAATATTGAGAGTATTTAATAAGTAAGTAAAAATGTTGAACTTCACAAGAAGGGCAGAGTTAGGTGTGGGCGTTTGCCCCCTACCATCACCACCATGAAAGCTGACCAGACAGGTGATTCTAGGCTATATTATGACCTCAAAGAAGCTACATTTAATAGAAAAACGAAGAACTGTTCTTGAATGCAACCCAGCAAGTGCTTGCTGCACAGTCATGGTGTGAGCCCACTCTCACAGGTGTTAGAGGAAGAGGATTAGCAGACGCAGTGCTGGCCACCAGCCCCGGCACCCTCAGTGGGATCCAGAGGCACCGGGGGTTAGGCTATGGTTAGGCAGCCCTGGGGAGGCCTCTTCAGCTGACCTCCCTCACTCTGCTCCACAGCCCATGTCCTGATTCTACATTCTTCTCCCTGGCCCACCTTTGCTCATCTTCAATCTCCTCAACCTCCTCTCTTCCTCCAGGGCGCCTTCCCTGACTTCAATGACTAGGTCACACTTCCATGCTGTAGGCTCCCAGGACCATACCACGAAGGTGTCCCCCTTCCCTGGACTTTGCCATCGTTGTCGATTCTTATATAGACAGATTTGTAAACACAGATCGAGATTTATATAAACAGATACACTCAGGAAATTAGTAGATAAGCATCCACCTTCCCCCAGCAGGCTGAGCGCCTGTGGGAGTTTCACGTCTGTGTGCCCTGCTGCCCGTCAGGCCTGGCTCCCAGAATACCCTCAGTAAACACTTGCTGATGAAGTAGCAAAGAGCAAGTGGGTGGGCCTCTCTGTCCTTGGCCTTGGACCCAGGGGAGGCTCCGAGGTCACTGAGCTGCCCGCAGAGGCAGGCGTAATGAGAGCAAGAACAAGGGAGCCCCTCCTGCCGAGACCTCGGCACCAGGCACAGTGCAGAGGGGAGACCAAACAGCAGGGAAGGCCTCACTCCTCACTGCATGGGACCAACACCCTTCCATGGGGAGACCAGAAGAGACCCCAGAAGTCTCCCAGTCAGGTGCCCGGAGAACCTGAGCCCCAGAGCTGAGCAAGCCGCAGCATGAGCCCAAGAAAAACACACCAGGTAGGGGCTTCCGGAATCAGCCAGAGAGCATGGGTTGTCAGGAATTTAAAGACAGAGCGAGGGCCCGGACCTGCCCCCTGCCAATTTAATACCAGTCCATGAGGTACAAAGTAGGTCATTCGCTCCCCAGTGCAGAAGTGCTGTGTATTTTTATAACTAGGTTTGAACATCATCAGGTGATGAGCTTATAACATTGCTGTCCCCTAGGGCATGGCCTCAATTTATGAGCCTTATTTTTAACTGGAGGAGAACAGTGCTGGATCAAATGCTACTTGTTTGTTAAGATCCCCTGGGAGGAAGTGATCAGACGAAGGGTCAAGGTGGACAGCAGGGCCTGATGAACCGTGCGTGCTGGGTACCTAAGTATCCTCAGGTTGAGCATCCACAGCCTTTTGCAGGGCGTGCCCTGCTGTGAAGAGCCTCCCTTTGCTTCTGCCTCCTCCTCCCTTCAGCACTTTATATTCTCTGTGTGCCTTTACTTGCTCCTCTGACCACTCAGGGAGGCAGGGGGGCTCAACAGGTATTAGAACCACAAGAGGTGCAAGGCCTCATCTGTGGTCACCTGCACATCAGTGAGGGCAGGAACCCAGCCTGCACCTCCCAGGACCCTGATCCTGCAGAAGCTGTAGGGCCTTCAGCAAGGAAAGGTGCCCCAGGCAGCAGCAGGGAGAGACGTCAGGATTCCACGGATGCAGATGGCCACCACGTGGCCAAGACAGGCCTCAGGGCAGAGCACTGCATGCTCACCAAAGCATGTCTCCTCCTGGGCCTTTAGCAGAATGGCCTTTCCCAGCTGCCCCGGTGGTGAAATGTGGCCATGAGTCCTGACCGCATGGAATGTGGACATAAGCGATGAATTTCCTTGTATGCTCCTTGCAAGCCCGAACAGACCTCCCATGGGGGAGTCACCCTGGCTGCTTTCCATTCTGGCTGAAGAGGAAATGACCCCTAAGTGTCCGTGGGTCACTGAAGTCAGCAGAGTCATGACACAGTGGGGGCCTGAGTCCCTGAATCACTGTATCAGCTGCCTGACCAGAGTCACCCCTACCGGTGTAAGAGATCAACTTTATAACCTTATTGGTCTAAGCCACTGAAACGTTAATGAATTTTCTGTCTTGCCCTGATAGACCCCAGGAGCTCCAAGGGGCCATAACCAATACTGCCTAGCCTCCTCTCCCAGCTCAGAAGGCACAGCGGGTAGGTGCAGAGTGACAGCTGAAGGACCATGTATCCCCCAAGGGCAGAAAACCACCACGCAGGAAAGGAAACCAGAGGCCCTAGTGAGCTTGGTCCTGGCAGGAACTTTCCACAGGCGGGCACACCTGGGCTTCAGATCAGGCCTCCAGGGCTCTTGCATGTCTGATCACAAAGGGAGGCAGAAGGACCTGATGGGAGAAGCACCCGCCTTGGTAGAGAAAGGATGGAGAAATGAGCACAGGTGCAGCGCCTGCTGATACCTCGGGCCTGGTCTCTCCAGCCCCAGCTGTAATGGGGGAAAGAGACTGTGAGGATGGAATTAGGTGCTGCGTGTAAGGCACTTTGCACCCAATAAGCCCCACTAAAAGCCTCTGATCTTCTTAAAGAAAATGGGGAACAAGGAGGCTGCTGAGGGCTCTAGCTGGCTGCGGACACTCCTGAGCCTCTGTCACTTTCCCATCTGCCAGACCCCAGAGGCAGATCGCCCAGGCTCAGAAGCTACATTCAATGGAGAGAACAGCCACCCAGCCCTCGAAGTGCTCAGCTCTGAGCAGCCATACCCTCATAGGGGAGCATTCTCACCTCAGGCTACCTGCTCTGGGTGACGTCACACCTCCAGGGATGATCCAGCCAAGCGCCGCCAGGCAGGTAGGCTGGAGTTGCTGTTCTTGGAGGCGGGAAGGGGGTCTCGAAGTGAGCTGCAGCCATGGACACTTCAAACAGCCCCACAGGCAGGAGCGCAGGGGGCGGGATGAGCTGGCTGGGAGGCAGGCCGGGCCTGAGTTCACAGGACAGATGCACAGGGCCCGGAGTAAAATCCAGAGAACTCTGGCCTAACACCAAAGACCACAGCCTACATGCTCCTTGCAGACTGGCCATGGGCCAGCAGGATGCCAACCAGATGGGGGCCAGGCCAATGGCAGAGGCACAAAGGCATCTTCAGAATGCCAGCATGGGAGCTGCCCTGAAAGGACCACCTTGGCCCATAACCCTGGTCTCTTCAAGCCCAGCATGGGACCACCTAGGGCCCAGGTTCATCACCCCAAAAAGTTATTGTGGCTTCTCTTTTGTCCCAGGCTCTCCTTACATCTGGAGCACACCTCCATTCCGTGCAAAGAGCCTGGTGCAGCATGCTCTGCCCAGCACCCCGTCCCCCACCGAGTCTTCTGTTCCTCACATTCTTTTCCTTTCACACCGTCTCAGTTCTATTCAGGGACCCAGTAAATAACTACCCCTTCTCTGCCTGAACCTGAAAGTGAAAAGTGTTCAGTTGCTCAGTTGTGTCCAGCTCTTTGTGATCCTGTGGACTACAGTCCACTAGGCTCCTCTGACCATGGAACTCTTCAGGCAACAATACTGGAGTGGGTTGCCATGCCCTCCTCCAGGGGATCTTCCCCACCCAGGGGTCTAAGCCTGGTCTCCTGCATTGCAGCCAGATTCTTTACCATCTGAGCCACCAGGGAAGCCTTAGTCAACTGACAAATAAGATATTCAGGGAGGGAGAAACCAAAAGGTTACCTTGGGTTTTGAACAAGATGAACTAAGGAATTCAATTCCTCAACTGAATTGCGTCTGAGGGCAAGGGGCTCTCTGATACTCGACCTCAAAAATAAGTAGGCTTTCCCACCCTGTCAGCTGGGGACACACCAGAGGACTGACAGCAATTAGGAGCACAGGCTGTCTGGGGACAGCCTGGATCCCAGAACTGAGAGAAAGAGAAGGGGCAGGGCGGTACACCCACTTCCTCCCCCAAACCTGCCCACCAGGGACAGTAATGGGCGGGGCAAGGGGTCAGAAACCGTCAGGGGAAACCAGAGGTGTGGAAAAATGATATTTCCCCCAACATCACGGTGAATAAAAACACTGACAAATATTTAAAATAGAAAACCAACCAACAAGGACCTAATATATAGCACAGGGAACTCTGCTCAAAATTCTATAAAAACCTATATGAGAAAAGACTTGAAAAAGAATAGATACATGTATATGTATAATTGAATCACTTTGGGGTCCACCTGAAACTAACACAACATTGTTCATCAACTATACTCCAACATAAAATAAAATTTTTAATTAAATTTAATTTTTTAAGTGTAAAAATTTTTAATTAATTAAAAAAAAATTTTTTAAGTCAGCAATCTGGGGGCAGGAGGTGGGATGGGAGTGGTTAAGAGCACAGGTTTCTGGAGGCAGACCTGGGTCTGACTTTTGGCTCTAGCTGTGTGACGCTCACTGAGGTTCTTGATCTCTCTGTGCTTCAGTTTCCTCCTCTGTAAAATGATGGTGGTGGTCACATCCCTACCTCATGGAGAGCTTGAGAAATCAAATAAGATCATCCACATCAAGCCCTCCACCTAACACCTAGGATCTGATGGTGGTGGCCATGGCAGCAGCCAGAGAAACTGCTTTCGTTTCCCTGAAGGCTTCAGAGTGTAGCAGGCAGGTGGTCACAGACAGAATATCAAGCCACGGGGGCAGGGCTGTGCGGCAGGGAGAGCATAGGGTGCTATGACAGTGGGTTTGGTCTGGGGGAAGCAGGGCAGGGACAAGCATCTGGGAAGAAGTGACATTTCAAATAGAGCTTGAAAGATGGGATAGGAACTGGGAGAGTTGGGGTTGGAGGCAGTGATGCTGGGGATGCTGGGAGGGTGAAGAATAGGAGGGAATCCAGGTAGAGGAACGGTAGTGTGAGGTGGGAGGGGTTAAAGGACAAGGAAGCAGTTGGGGGCAATGGCAGCTATGTGTTAGGCGGGATGGAGGAAGCTATGCAGGAGAAGATCAAAAAGGCTGTCTGGGCCAAGATAGAGAGGGCCCGGGCTAGGATCCTGAAAATCCAGGGGAACAAATGTGGGGTTTTTAGGCACCGAGTTAGAGACACTGAGCGCGTGCCAGGCACTCACTGACCTAAGCACATAGACACAGTGAAAACCCAGATGCAAAACCCTTGCTTCATGGCACCTGCACTCTAGTGGGATAGATAAAAAGAAGCAAGATATGCTGGTTACACATGAAAAAGAGAAATAAAGCAGAGAACAGGAATAGGTGTGAAGGGGGGGTGCAATTCTAAACAGGGAGTGCAGGGAAGGGCTTGATTAAATTAACACCATGACCAAACCTGCACGCTTAGGAGCAGGGCTTGGGTGACCAATGGAGAATGCATGGGAAGGGAGGCTGAAGGCTGTGGCCATGGCTGAGCCCTGTGGCTCTCCCCAAGGGATCCCCCTAGGCTCAGTCTGGCAGAGCGGGTGGGTTCTATGCCCTCTTCGTTCTTAGCCACACATATTCCCTGAGCTGAGCTGGGAGGGTTAATTCCAGCAGGCCTAGTACTAGGCTGAGCTGTGTTACTGAAACAAGAGATGTACCACACAGCACTACCCGCCACGAACAGCACAGGAAACTCACTGCTTAATAGCGTTGTTTTGCAACCATGGGTCCGAGGAGTTTCAGGGCACTTTGTACCCACTAGACAGCATCATTTATTGAAAACAGCGAGATTGATGATTTGTGCCTGGTCTCAATGAGACCTCCAAGAGGCTCTGTTGTTAGGCCAGTATCAAGGCAAGAAATACGCCTTTGTGACCAGTTAGGGAAAAAGTCCTGGCCAAGACTCCATTTCTTAGTTCAAGGTCCTCTGTGCTGGAGGTTCCTGGTCCAAGAGAGGGGACAACTGGAAGCCTTGGCCTCTCTGGGTGGTGCCTCAAGGCAGACTGGCAAGGACACAGGTCCTTTTTGTAATGCTATCGCTGCATTGTATGCTTGTCCTGCAACAAGCTGCAGGTTCTCAAGCATCGTGTCTTGGGGTCCTGTGAGTCTGCTTTCCAACTGCCACGTTAGTGCTCAACCTGACACTCCTGTTTCAAGGTGGTAGGCAGGGGTCCTCAGCGATGCTAAACTAGACCTTGGAAGCAGGCCACCACTGCTACCATTTTTAAATGTCTTTCCCTCCGTACTCCAGTCACTGCTGGCAGGATGGGGCGCAAAACTTAGAAATGTTAAGTGTGAACCAATTAAAAAAAGAAAAACTTTTTCTGAATTAAAACTTGTGGTAGTGGAAACTTGAATTTAAAATCAGATTTTCTAATTGAATTGAAGGCTACGCAATTAAGCCAGTGAATGACTAATGAAATGATTATAAAGCACTTTGCAGAAACGGTATGTAAATGCAGGCAGAGAACAACGCGATGTGATGACAGTTGCACTGCCAGCTGCTTGTGATTCGGGAGAGCGCAGTTCCGAGCTGTCCTGCAGGGACACCAGGCACCGATTCAAAACACATCACTGTCCTGACAGCCTTGAAGCCGGGCCCTTTGCAAGAATCGGGTATCCTAACTGCAGGGTTTGGGGTTTACCTGTAAGCCTACGTGTTAACAAGCAAAAGCATCACTTTGCCAACAAAGGTCCATATTGTCAAGGCTATGGTCTTTCTAGTAGTCACCCACAGTAGTGAGAACTGGACCATAAAGAAAACAGAGCATCAAACAATTGATGCTTTTGAACTGTGGTGCTGGAGAAGACTCTTGGGAGTCCCTTGGACTGCAAGGAGATCCAACCAGTCAATCCTAAAGGAAATCAACCCTGAATATTCATTGGAAGGACTGATGCTGAAGCTCCAACTTTGACCACTTGATGCGAAGAGCCGACTCATTGGAAAAGACCCTGATGCTTGGAAAGATTGAGGGCAGGAGGAGAAAGGGTCAACAGAGGACAAGATGGCTGGATGGCACCACTGATGTAATGGATGTGAACTTGGGCAGACTCCGGGAGATGAGGAGGGACAGGGAAGCCTGGCGTGTTGCAGTCCATGGGCTCGCAGAGTCAGACACGACTTGGAGACTGACAACAACAACTAGGTGACCATCGCATCCCACAAGGTGGGCAACTGAGTGGCCTCAGTGGGGCAGCTGGGAGAAATACCGCAGCATGAGGAAATGTCCCTCGCAGCCCCCTTCCCAGCAAAGCAACCTGTAGCCACACAGATTTACAGCCTCTTCGGAGACTAGAAAATATCTGCACATAGAGCCTAGCCAGGTGGGAGCAAGGGCTCTGCCACCCTGGGTCCTAGGTTGGTCCATATTCATAGCTGAGGGTCACAGGGCACACGCCGTTCAGGAGGTGGAACTCCCTACGGCAGCTCAACAGAGTAGCGTACCCAGCACGGTTGTCCCCTGTTCCTTTACCTGGAGAAGGCTTCTCAGGGGACATGGGGGTTCAGGGGGACTGTCTGGGCAGAGCCAGCTGAGTGCCTTGGAGGGATGCTTCTGGGGTAAGTGGAGATAAGAGCAGAAGCCTCAGGAGAAGGTGATGCATCCATCGCCTGCCCCCACAGCCTGTTTCCATGTACAAGGTCCCAGCCCTGCAGTTAACAGTCCACCTGTAGGTGGGGTGCGTGAGGTCCCCACTCTCCACTCCACCAGGTGAGATGGTCCCTGCTCCTTCAGTGGCCATGTCCACACCCTGTGCAGAAGTAGAACCAGTGCAGACCCAACTTCTAGGATCCCCTTCTTGCTTCATTCTGCTCCACGATTTTTTTTTCTTGAGGGCACCTTGGAGCAAGCCATCTTTTCATAGACCACCAATGCCTAGCCAAGCATCACGGAACTACTCTTCCACAATTAAACTTTCTAGTCTGCAGTCATAACATGTCTATAAATAAAGCACAGTTTTCATTAAGTTCGCTCTCTGAGGGGGGAAAAAACTCCTAGAATCCAAACAGCACGGGTGGAATCAAACAAAGCCTTCTTCACAAAGGCTCTTGGGATCCTGGGAAGCCCCCTTTCTCAGGAAAAGCCTCCACTCAGAGAGGGGTTTGGCATGGCTGTTGGAGGCTTTCGAGACCCTTGGTGGGCGTGAACATGAGAAGGTCTTTCTCGAGGCTGAGGAAGAGCTGTGGAGAGGAATAGATGCTGCAGAGGCCAAGCTTGGCTGCCAGCTGAAGAGACAGAAGATCTCATCCCCATTGAAACGGTAATTGCTTCACTGGGTCATCACTTTGAAAAATAATGTTGCAAGAGGCACAGAAGCAACTGGCTGCGAACAGCGCACAGGAGGAGCACACAGGGCTGCTGCTCGAGAGGGGCCTGGGCAGCCGGACATCTAGAGCCACCGGGCCACAGGGCACTCCAAGAGGGATTCTCCACTCCTGAGCTGGAAGCTGGGGACAGGCCCTGGACCTGGTGGGGGAGGCCGGACACTCCAATATTCTGGCCCGTGGTGGCGGCTGCCACCTCTAGGAGCTGCCCTCAAGGAGTGTTCAGGACTCAAGTTAACACTCTGAGAGGCTACTCCAGAGCACCTTCGCCACTGAATCCCCTTCTGGCTTCACCATGCTGGGAGGTAGACATTATCACCCTCATCTGACAGACAAGAAAACTAAGGTGAAAGGGAGATTAAGTAACATGGCCAAGCCTCAGTCCTGTGCTAGCCTGAGACAGTCCAGTCCTGGATGAACCATTGGACTTTTGAGTTTGGGGAGGGACAGTGCATAGATCAGCCCAGACACCTCCCCAAGCTCTAACCGCCCTGTCCTGTTCCACCTCCCTGCCCCACCAGGAAGCCACACTTGTAGTCGCTGTGCCCTAGGGACTTCTCCCAGGTTCCAGTACACTCTGGGTGACTGACCCGTAGGAAACCTCTGTGCAGTTTTCTGTGTGTGATCGCCTATTTGTCTATCTGGTCAACAGATAATAACATAATGATAACAAGAAAGCTAGGCAACACATATGTTTGTAATGTCCCAGCCACTAAGTTGGCATTAAATAGTATTAAATTTATAATTTTTGGCTTCCCAGGTGGCTCAGTGGTAAAGGATCTGCCTGCCAATGCAGGAGACTCAGGTTTGATCCCTGGGTCGAGATGATCCATTGGAGGAGGGCGTGGTAACCCACTCCAGTATTCTTGCCTGGAGAAACCCATGGGCAGAGGAGCCTGATGGACTACAGCTCATGGGGTTGCAAAGAGTCAGACACGAGTGAGCACACACACCCAGTACAGTCACCAAGTTAAGCAGTATCTTGCATGACCCTCAGAGTCTGAGGGAGACACTGCTATAATCCCCATTTTACATATGAGGCTTGTACAGACAAGTCACCTGTGGTGAGGTGGAGTCTGGAATCCGGGGGCCCCCACTTTTAACTCCCACACGTCTACAGTTGTTTTCAGAAAACCCAGTTCACAGAAATCTGATAGTTCAGGGACAAATCATCCACATAACAAAAGGATCTTTCACTTTGGGAAAGGACCCACCTAGGGTTGGGCCACGTTTCCTTAATGCATTTAAAACCTGGTCTGGTTTACAGTGTCCTGCCTGTGACCTGATGGGAAGCTATGGGAACCCTGGGTGCCCCAGCTGCTGTCCTGCCAATTTCCCTACAAGGAAGAAGGCTCAGTGTTCTGGGCCTAGGAATTCTGGGTTGGTTGGTGCCCTTCTGTCTGGCTGGGCTTCACCATCTACCCTTGGAGAGGAGTCCAGGACACTCTTCTTGGGGCAGAGATGCGCACTCGGGCCCAGACCTGCTTGGTGACCTTGAGTGGGCTCAGCCACTCACACTCTGCTGGAGGTAACCCTGGCCACGGTGACCCGCCCTTGCTGGAGTTTCCAGGTGTAACTAATTAACGATGTAAAGCACTTAGAGACACAAGCGCCTGATGGCTGGAGCCCATAAATTACCAGAGATTACCCTGAGCATTTTGATGCTTCACTTGTGCTTGTTCTCAGTAATAAATAATTATCTTCTTAGACCTACAGCCCAATTCCACAACCAAACGTTCCCCGACTCCTCCCAGCCTGGAGGAGTCAGGCATGGACCCCTATTGCTGGGCTTCTCGAAGGTCATAGGCAACAACCAAATGCAACGCTTGGCCTCTGATTAGACACTAGTCTGAAGAGACGATTCTTTAAGCCATATTTGGGGAAATTTGAATGTAGATAAGGTACTAGACTGTGTCAGGGATTATATGTTAGGTACAATAATTACTGTGATGGTTAATTTCATGTGACAACTTGACTGGGCCCCAGGGTGTTCAGACATGTGGTCAAACATTATTCTCTGTGTGTCTGAGAGGGTTTTTTGGATGAATAGGTAGACTGAGTAAATCAGACTGCCCTTTCTTACGTGGGGAGAACCATCTGCCCAGTCGAAGGCCTGAATAAAACCAAAAGGTTGTCAGGCTGACCCATGAGTAACAGGGCACGCTTCCTGCCTGCCTGCTTGAGCTGGGACACTGGACCAAACCATCAGCTCTTCCTGGGTGTCAAGGCCGCTGGCTTTCACAACGGAACTTCTCCTGGGCCTCCAACTTGCTAGCAATTAATACCAGTCTTAGGATTTCTCAGCCTCCAGAATCACATGAGTGAATTCCTTACAATAACTCTTTATGTACCTACATACATCCTGTTTCTCCTGTTTCTCTGGAGAACCCCTATTAATACAATGGAATTATGATTATGTATCAGTAGTATCTTATTTTTCAGAGACGTATATTGAAATAAGTATGGGTAAAATGTAATAATGTCTGTAATTTATTTTTAAATACTTCAGAAGTAAAAAGCAGATGAAGCACATACGACAGAATGTAAACAGTAGTTCAATCCGGGTGACAGGCACGAGAGTGTTCCTGTGTTGCTGTAATACATGTCATAGTATACATGCCCATTATCCCGTTCATTCTACTTTTCCCTATATATATTTTCATAATACAAAGTTTAAAAATGACACAAACAAGACAAACATGATTTCTGAGACCTGCTCTAGCCAAAGGCACAATTTTCCCTCATAAGCTAAAGGCTGAGGGAGATGAGTACGTGACTGAGGAAGCAGAGCCTGGGGGAGGGGTGCTGGAAGCAGAGAGTCTGATACTAGTGTACAGACTGAGGAGGACAGGCACCCAGCAAGCAGAGCTGTTGTAGCCACGCGTTACGGGAAACAAACTCACTCAGAAGGACAATGCAGATAGTGGGGTGCCGTTTATTTCACCGGCGCGCCCAAGGCAGAGTCTCCTCTTAGCCAAGGACCCCGACCAGCATTTGTGAAAATCTTTTATACCCCATGTGTACGTGTCCAAACCCACGACTCCAAATTCCTTGAGACTTACATAAACCAAGGAAAATACAATCCCAATAACCCCATCATTCACGTGCTATGTGCTCATGCTATGTGCTCAAACAGTCAAACAATTAGCCAATAATCAATAAGCCTGAGGTTATACTCCGAAAGATAAAAAAAATTTATGACCTGTCTGGAGGAAGGGGTGATTAGTGTATGTTTTCTCTTAGGCGATGAGTAACCGAGATATGATCTTCCCTGTCTGGAGGGGTCTTATCCTTCTGTTGTTTTCATAGGCACTAAACACAGAGTTCAGAGTCCATTGGAAAGGTGGCCGAGCATGATCAGCATGAACAGCCTAAGATGGAGTCCAGGCCCTATGACTTCCTTCTTCAGACCTAAATATATGTGGGGGTGTTGCTTCCTTAATAGGAGTTTATGTCTCACTTGCCTGTCAGTTTCAAGCAAGTGTCCAGGAAGTGAACAGCATCCTCCACACCATGATTCAAGGCCCCAGGATCATTATTTCTGCGGCTCTACCATCTCTTACAGCCTTTGGTCATCTTCATACAGCTGATGAAAGGACAAAGAATCTGGCCCTTGAAGCGACATCTCTCTCTTCCATTCACATTCTACTATTTTGAATCTATTTTGTTAGTCACAAAAAAAAGCTAGTCACACAGTCATGCTTAGGTGCATGGAATAGGGGTAGGGAAATGGGGATATAGCTGGAAAATGTTCCTGGATGGGCTTTCCAGATACTGCTCTTTGCAATGGCTGTGGGAGGGTGGATTTTGGTGGGCAGCCAGCCCCCTCTGCCATACACAGCTTTGGCTTAGGTGTGGTTGAGCTAGTGATAGAATCACTGTGGTTTTAGAGCAAATAATGAGTCCCCCAAGGGAACAAAAACAAGTTGAGCAGGAGCCCCCATTCTGAGTCTGGCCTCATACTCAGACACACTGTAGGAGACCACCAAGTGAGCAGTGAGGCCCCAGCCTCTAGGAACCACCAGATATATTGGAACTCTAATGCATGAGATCAGCAGTCACCAGCCCAAGGCAGGAGATAATCAAATGCTGAGTGGTGCCTGGCACAAAGATGAGAGTGTAAATTTTGGGAGAAAAGGAACTGTTTCTGTATGTTGCTGGCTGACTCTTCTGTGCCCGGCACAAGGACTGGCATGGAGCCCCACCTCAGAAGACCTCCGCTGGCTCAAATTAAACTGCCTGGAGGAGACAGGGCAGAAAAGGGGGAAGGGGTGGCCCTGAGTGTTCTGTTGACCTTCCTTGGAAGGATTTCTGGAGATGGAGGATTAATTAAATAAAGGCCTGAGGCCGGAACCAAATCCATCAAGCAGTACGAACAGCATGGACTGTCTGGCCAGAGGGTAGCAGGAGTCCTTCAGGGCGCTGGGGAGCTGACTGGGCTCTTTTCCTCCATGATCCTGATCATCGGTAGTGATATATGTGAAACTATTGCACTAGACCAAGAGCTCCCTGAGGGCCGAAGCCTATCTTCCCAGGCGTCACTGAGCCTGCAGCCCCTGACCCATGCTAGGTGCTTAGTGAATGAGTGCAAGGCCTGCTAATGGGACGGTCAGCCGCTATCTGCACCATGAAGCTGCGCAGGGCAGGGAGGTGGCCCTCCACCTGTCTGCCCATTCTGCCTGGAGCTGGATTTTACCTCCAGCCAGAACTTCCTTTGTTTGCTCATTAAGTTAATGTTTATTGTGCTCCACCAAGGGACCTTAAGAGGCCTGTAAGTTTCCTTCTCCTGTACGAGCAAACTCATATCTGTCCTAAATGTCCTCATTTACCTCAGGTAATTAGTACAGTGAACCCCATCCTGGTGCTTCATACTCCCCTACCTCCAAGCCCCGCCAGCAGCAGCAGCCAGCCTGCTATGGTAACCCCCCACCCACCCACCATGTCTCTAGAGAAAACCTGAGGACTTCCCTGGCAAGGACAGGGGGACAAGGGTTAGCTAGTGGCTCTGAGGTTCCTCCAGGGGCCTCTGCAGCTGCTCCGGCTCCTTCAGGGAACATTAGCCCCATCTGTGAGCTACTCATCTGGCTTGCTTTCTCATCCCCTTCTCATTGGTTGGAACACTGATGCATTTGGGAATCATTTCTTAATTAGAAAACACATGCAAACAGCATCAAACATTCATGAGAGTGCAGGGGAGGGTCTCTTACAAACAAACTTTGACTAAAGTGTGGCTGAGCCCTCTCCCCACTGCCCAGCTGTGTTGTCCCCACCGTCCCTCTGGGCTGGTCGGCCAGGACAACTCCCTGTAGCCGCATTCAGCAAGGCCTCCGGACCAGAGCCTACTGACGGCTGTGCCGCTGGGCCCAGGACTTTGCAGCCTGTTTCCACCCTAACAATGGACTTTCTTTGCTGTCCATTTATCCTCATATTGATTTTGCTATAAACCCACACAGCACTCCCCTCCCAGGCCAGAGGGAGAAACCTCCATTGATTATATTGGAAGAAGGTTTGTTGTAAAAAAGCGAATGCCTAAACCATCGAAATGAAGTAAGCTTTTTGAGGGTCCATAAATCACCCACGATAATGCCGCAAATGAACAGGGCTTCTTAAACACCCGGAAAATACGACACCATAAAACAGTTCTGACAAGAAATCACAGCCCCTCTCTCTCTGTAGCTGCCATTTGAAAAGCGCCATCAATAACAGTTATTGCTGTTTGGTAAGCAAAAGAGGGAAGTTGTGTCGGACTCCTTTTGAAAGTTCCCTCAAAGTCACTTTGCTCGAATGGCAGTGTGGCGTTTCTTCACACAGTAAATACATCCCAATTATGAGCGTGTCATGTTGGCTTTTACAGTTCACTAATCACAAACTTTTTTGTATGTCATTGCCAACCAGTGTCTCCCTAATCGGGATTTATGATTTCGTTTGCCCGTTAGTGGCGATCAGGAGTGTCATAGCGATGTCCCAACTTTAGAGCTGGAGGGCTCACCTCGGGCCCAAGGTCATTTCCTCCTGCCCTCCTCTAGTCTGAAGGCCAAGGTTCTGCCTGTCCCAGGGAGCGACGGGTGGGGGCTTATGCAGAAACACTCCTCTGGAGTCCCCTCATCCCCAGGGCCCAGGTCATGAGGCACCCTGGTCTGGTTCACCTCTGAGGGCCCACCTTCTCAAAAGCTCCAAACCACTCAGGGGGCAAAAATACTCAGCAAAGTCTGTAGTCAGACACATCTCAAAAGGGAATAAGCTTTGGCTCTTCTAAAAGAGATGCTGAGCCCAGAGTGCTTGTCTCTTCCCTGAGTCACCAGGCAGCCACCGGGCTGGGTTTGCAACCAGCCTGCCTCTCAGCCCTTTGGGGCTCATGCCATGCCCTCTAGTAGACACACGTCATCAAGTCATCAAACAGGCTCCAGCCTCCAGGCCTCGTAGAGCCAGGCTCTTTCAGAACCCCTGGCCTCTCCAGCCCTCATCTGGTTTTGTGGTTCGGCCCAAGTGCACGCTCTGACTGCTCCCCAGCCCAGCAATGTCAGAATTCGTCAGCCAAAATTCACCGCTGTGATGACAGTGGCTCCAGACCAGCACATCGGTATCACCTTAGTGTTGCCCTGGGCCCCAATCCTTCAGTGCTCCCACTCCAGTCCTGTGGCTGAGAGTACGCGCCAGGGAACAGGAGATGCAGACCAAGGATGCCACCAGGCACCTCCTGCACTGGGGAGGGCCATCGGACTGGGTGGCAGCGCCCTGGGCGAGGCAGCCTGCAGACCCCTGGATGCAGGTCCCAGAGCAGGCCACTACACGTCTGGGGGTTACATCAGACCACAGCAAATGCCACAGAGCCAGGGCCACAGTCATCAGGAACACAGGGCAGAGCTGGGCCTATCAAGACCTTAGAAAACTCAAGCAGTGACTCCAGATCAAAACAAAACAGATCATACCAAAATGTAAGATGACCTCGCACCACTCTGTGGTAAATACTTGCATGCTTTATTCAGGCAAAGTTTTCTCTTGGTGCCTGCATGAGTTTCCAAGGCCTGCCTTAACCAAGCACTACAAACTGAGTAGCTTAAAACAACAGGAATTTATTCTCTCACAGTTCTGGAGGCCAGGAGTCAAAAATCAAGGTGTTCACAAGCCTATGGGAATTTTGCTGTATGATTCAGGGTACTCAAACTGGGGCTCTGTAAAAACCTAGAGGGGTCGGGTGGGGTAGGAGGTGGAAGGGAGGTTCAAGAGGGAGGGGACATATGTATACCTATGGCTGATTCATATTGATGCATGGCAGAAACCAATGCAATATTGTAAAAGCAATTATATTTCAATTAAAATAAATACATTTTTTACAATCCACTCAAAAAGTGGGCAAAAGACCTAACAGACATTTCTGCAGAGAAGACACACAGATGGCTAATAAACATAAGAAGAGATGCTCAACATCACTCATTATTACAGAAATACAAATCAAAACTACAATGATATCACCTCGGCCCAGACAGAATGGCCATGATCAAAAGATCCACAAACAAGGGCTGGAGAATGTATGGAGAAAAGGGAAGCCTCCTACACTGCTGGTAAGAATGTAAATTGATACAGTCACTATGGAAAACAGTATGGAGATTCCTTAAAAAAAACTAGGAATAAAACCACCATATGACCCAGCAATACCACTTCTAGGCATATACCCTGAAGAAACCAAAACTGAAAAAAGACACATGTACCCCAATGTGCATTGCAGCACTAGTTACAATAGCCAAGACTTGGAAGCGACCTAGAAGTCCACTGACAGAGGAATGGATAAAGAAGCTGCGGTGCATTTATACAATGGAATACTACCTAGCCGTAACAAGAATGCATTTGAGTCCGTTCTGATGAGGTGGATGAACCTAGAGCATGTTACACAGAGTGAAGTAAGTCAGAAAGAGAAGAACAAATATCATATATTAATGCATATATAGAGAATCTAGAAGGACGAATCAGTTCGCAGAGCAGCAATGGAGATGCAGCCATAGAGAACAGACTTATGGACAAGGGTGGGGGAGAAGAACGTGAGATGAATGGAGAGAGTAGCATGGATGCATATACACTGACATATGTAAATAGATAGCCAACGGGAATTTGCTGTATGACTCAGGGAACTCAAACTGGGGTTCTGTAATAACCTAGAGGAGTGGGAATGGGCGGGAGGTGGGAGGGAGATTCAAGTGTAAGGGGACATATGTATACCAATGGTTAATTCATGTTGATGTATGACAGAAATTAAATCAATGTTGTAAACCAATCATCAATCAATTAAAAATAAATAAATAAATAAATTTTTAAATAAAATAATTTTTTAATGGGTGTTTACAGAGCCAGGCTCCCCAAAAGACTTTGGGGCTATCCTTCCTGCCTCTTCCAGCTTCTGGTGGCTCCAGGCCTTCCTGGACTTCTGGCTGCAGAACAATAATCTCTGCCTCTGTTTCTACATGGCCTCCTCTGTGTCTGTCTTTCTTCTCTAGCTCTCACAAGGGTACTTGCTATTGGGTTTAGGGCCGAGGTAGGTTTTCCTGGTGGCTCAGGGGTAAAGAACCTGCCTGCCAAAGCAGGAGACCCAAGAGACGTGGGTTCAATCCCTGGGTTGCGAAGATCCCCTGGAGGAGGACATGGCAACCCACTCCAGTATTCTCCCCTGGAGAATCCCCACAGACAGAGGAGCCTGGCAGGCTAGAGTCCATGGGGCCACAGAGTCAGACATGACTGAAGCGACTGAGAACACACGTACAGTCCAGGATGCTCTCAAGGTCTTTGACTTAACTACATGACAAAGATCCTTTTTTCCCCAAAAGGTCACATTCACAAATCCCAGAACATGGACATAGCTTCTAGGGGGCCCAGTTCAGCAAAAGCAAGTGCCTTGGCTTTGCAGGTACCTTAGTCCATGCTTAGCACTCTGGATGACGGAGAGCACCTTTGTTGAGCCCTGGATTTGTGACTAATGCTAATATCATTAGCTATTACTAAGACTTAACAGGTGCCAGTCACTGTGCTGAATTCACACCCTTTAGCCCAGCTAGCCCTCCCAACTGGCCTGGGAGATGGAAACTATGTCATGTCCATTGTACAGAGGGAGAAATAAGCTCTGAGACACAAATGAAGTTGTTCAAAATCATTACTCAACATGTCAGTCATAAATCTAGGGTTCAAACAAGGTTCTCTGGTTCTTTCTTGGAAAAACTATACAGTGCTATGGACACCCGTGGGCTCGTGTTAACATCTTCTTGTGTGTGTGTGTGTGTGTGCACTCAGTCGTTCAGTCCTGTCCAACTCTTTGCAACCCTATGGACTATAGCCCGCCAGGCTCCTGTCCATGGGATTCTCCAAGCAAGAATACCGGAATGGATTGTCATTTCCTTCTCCAGGGAATCTTCTCAACCCAGGGATGAGATGCGTCTCTTGGATCTCCTGCATTGGCAGGTGGATTCTTTCCCACAGAGCTTCTTACCCACTCCATTTTTCCCTCCTTATATATACAAAAACATGGTTTTGTTTTTATTTTTTTCTTTGATTATTATTATGGACTCTAGGATTTTTCCCCCATTAAACGTCTTAGAACTTCCATGATCATCATTACTCTTTTTGTTACTAAATTTGTCCCAAATTTGACCCTTGGAATCCCCTTATGGCTGGTTCTTATGTCTTTCAAACATGACCCCATTAAACCTTTGATAAGTTCCTTGCTTTCCAGTCTATGATATTCCAGGTCCACTTTGTACTTTCCCTGCTCTAGAAACAGCATCAGCTGTTCACAGCTTAACAGACTTAACCCCCCAGCACATCAAGAGGAGTTCTGACTCAGCAACCCCCGATTTGCTCTGGAGCTTCTTATGGGGCCAGGGATTGGGGGTGGGGGGGTCGGGGGGAGGCACAAATCTTCTCAGGAGTGATGGGTATCTCCTTCCAGGTCTAGATGTTAAGGCAGTTCAAGGGGATGGATCATCTCTGGTCTCCAGGGCAAAGAAATGACTCTCTGCAGTGCAATTTTCCTGAAAAAGACACAATGCAAGAGTCCTCTTCCAGACCAAGAGAGTAGGAATTGAGGGGTTTGGGGCTGGAATCTGTGCAGCAGCTCACACACCACCCACTCTCTCCTGCCCTCCCAGTGCCCTCTTCTCCCTGGCTCCCCTCCAGGGAGGACTCAACCTTGCTTCTCCTCTGAGCTCCTGGGCACAGGCTCTCCCCCACCCATGGAGCATGGAGGCCACCATCTGGCCCTCTAGGCTCTGAGCCGCTCAAGTACAGGTGGTGTGGGGTCTGCATCGAGAGTCACAGTAGGTGCACAAGTGGGCTATGACTGTCTGCAAGTGCTGTTTTCTCTGCCTCTTTTTAGTATTATCTCAGGGCTTGTGATTGGTTCTGATCGTTCAGCCTCAGGGCATGCAGAGCTCTTGCTTTTGGTAATTACCCCAAATCCTCCCAGCTTCAGACACAGGGAGCCATTGCTCTGTGCAATGGGGTCTGGATGGTGATCATTTGTGACTTATATTAATATTTACAACAATAACATTTTTCATGGGTAAGGTGGGTTGGTTTTTTTTTGTTTTTTTTTTGGTCACTGCAGGAAATGAAATGCAAATTAACAACTGTAAAGATTATAACATAATGAAATAGGACATAAATGATGAACTAATGAATTAAGTGACTCCAAGGCATGGAGGGAAAAAATGCTCTTCAAAAGCAAACATGTAGATGGAGCAAGAGATTAGTAGTCTGGGGAGAGGGCCACCCAGCCCGGGGGATGGTCTCTCTCAATACTTTATCGGACTCAATGGCTCTCCTCTGTCCAGCCAGTTGCTTTAGCCAAAACAAAACAAAACAGGAATCCTCCTTGACACCACTCTCTGCACATCCTGTCAAGTCAATGTGTCATGATTCTTAAAGATTTCCACTTCCCTTGAACCAGCGCCCTGCCTATTCCTGAGTTCAGGAGCCCATTCCCCTAATACCCCTCCCCACCCTTCCGGGGGCCTCAGCCCCTCCAGTTCACCTCTCTCAGTCACTGGTGCAAAGTATAAGTACATGCCTGTCATTCCTCCTTTTAAAAAAAATTAATCAATAAAGTGAAGGACAGGGAAGCCTGGCACGCTGCTGTTCATGGGGTTGCAAAGAGTCAGACGTGACTGAGCGACTAAAAAATGACAACAAATCAATAAAGCAAATAATAAGAAAAATAATACTTTCAAATAATAAAAAGCAAAGCAAATAATAAATCACCAAACAATAAATATCCTCTCCAGTGATTCTCCATTGCTTTCTCCTTAGTCTCTCTTTGTTCAGCCTCAGATAAAGGAAACTACTGAAAGACGTCCCTATGAAAGAAGGCTCAGTGCCCCATGGAACAGGTGTGCAACACTGGGAAAGGGGAACCTCAGAATGGCAGCGGGAGGTGTTCTCCACATGGACAGTATCAGAAGAGGGGTGCATCACTGCTTTAGTCAAAACTTTCTGGTTGCAAATTCAGAAATCCAGTTCAAAGTGACTTAACAAAAATGGGAAACTAAAAGTCAAGGGATTTCGGGCACGGTGGGATCCAGGGCAGAGATGATGCCTTCAGGGCTCTGTCTCCCACCATGTCTCCTCAGTTTTGATTCTGTGCTGGCTGTTCACTCTTATGGGTAAAATGTCCTCTAACAGCTCCAGCTAAGAACCATGAGGCAAAAAGGAGCATGTTTCTTATTCTTTGTAATTCCAATAAGGGCCCTAAGTGTACTCCAACTAGACCAACTTTGGTCATGCATGTGAACCAAGCACTGAGAAATGAAAAAACGCAATAGGTGTCTTCCTCGAAAACAGCTTCCAGCAAGCATGTCCTCCTGGTTTCCTCTCCTACCTCCCTGGTGCCTTCTTTTCAGAATCTTTGTCAGTTTCTCCCCATCTCTCCCACTATTCAACATTGGCCAGCTGAGGACACAAACTTCAAGCATCTTCTTCTACTAACAATCCTTCACTTGTGATATCATCCAGTCTCATGACTTTAAATGCACTCCATCTGCTGACCCTCCAACTTGATTTCTCCATCCCAGACTCACTCCCCAGCTCCAGGGTCTCCTGACAGCATCACTCTGGTTTCTAACAGACATCACAAACCTTACATTTCCAGGATGGAAAGCCTGTCTTTTTGCTCCAAGCCTGATCTTCATACATCATCCACTTCTCAGTGGAAATCCATCCTTCTATTTGCATATGCCATAAACACCCTTACTTCCTTTCTCTCTCCATATCCAAATGATCAGCAAATATGTCAAAATCTGACCCCTTCCACTTCCTCTTCCCCAGTCCAGGCACCCAGTGCCATTTCTCATCTGGGTTACACTGAGCCAGCTTTCCAGGAGGCCGCCCTGCTTCCACCCTTGCCCCACCGTCCATTCTCAACAAAGTGCTCCTGTCCAAACATGGGTGAGGCACCATCACTGCTCTGCTCAGAACCCTGCAGGGGAAGTCTGAGGTCAGGGTGCCAGCATGGTTGCATTCTACTGACAGCTCTCTTCCTGGTTTACAGATAGTCTCCTCTCTGTGTGCTCACACAGTGGAGAGAGGCAGTTCTGACATGTCTTCCTCGTTTCACACGGGCATTAATCTTATCATGGGGTCCACACCCTGAGGACTTCATTTCAACCTAATTACCTACCAAAGGCCCCACTTCCCAGAAAACCATCACTTTGTGGGGTGGGGCTTCAGCATGTGAATTTGGAGGAGCCACAAATATTTGGTCCCTAACACCACACTGAGGTGAGGTGCTGCTGCTGCTGCTAAGTCACTTCAGTCGTGTCCGACTCTGTGCGACACCATAGACGGCAGCCCACCAGGTTCCTTCGTCCCTGGGATTCTCCAGGCAAGAACACTGGAGTGGGGTGCCATTTCCTTCTCCAATGCATGAAAGTGAAAAGTGAAAGTGAAGTCACTCAGTCGTATCTGACTCTTAGCGACCCCATGGACTGCAGCCCACCAGGCTCCTCCGTCCATGGGATTTTCCAGGCAAGAGTATTGGAGTGGGGTGCCATTGCCTTCTCCAGAGGTGAGGTGCTAGTAGACTAAATTTCTGCACTCATAGGGAAGGGAAAGGGGCATACTCACCCTTTAGTCTCACCAGGCTGGGGCCAGTGCTGGCCCTCACCCAGGCGCTAACACCTCACTCCATATCCTCTTTGATGGCTCATCTCTAACCCCGTTGGCCTCTCTACAGTCATCAGCCCAGGGCACCACAGTGGCCCTTCCTGGCCCAGCAAGCTGGGCTCACTCTCTGGCCCAACATGCCCAGATACAGGCCCAGAGAGCTGCCTGGGGACGGCATAACGTTGAAGCAGACACTTCCAAGGTCCAAGGAGGCCCACTCAGGCCATAAATCTAGGCTGGGTGGCGTCTCACTCTCTCAGAGGCTAGGGGAACCTCGCGTGGGAAACTGGGGAACTGCATGGATGGGTACCAGGCTGGCAGATTGTCCCCCAGTGCCTCCTCTCAGGCAACCTGAGCAGATGAGCCCTTACAAACACCGATTCTATTTTCATACAAATGTCTGTGGTTGTGGCAAATACACAACTGGGAGACAGAAATATGACATAAAAGCCAAGTCAATTCTGCAGAAGGTGCTTCCTGGTGTTCAGGGGGCTTCAGAGAGCCGTGTTAGCCACCTGTCAGAAACAGTGAGGGAGCCAGATGGAGCTCTTTGGAGAAGCATCAAACAAGTTGGAGATGAATCTTCATGGAAAGGGGTAATGCAATCAGGCCCAGGGAGCCACTGGTAGGGGTAGGCAGTGCTATTCAGGAAAGCAAATAATTAACGAGAGTCTGCTCCACTCAGCTTAGGAGGGCAGCTGCCGCCACAGTACTCAGCTCTCTCCTGAACCACCAGTGCGCCTAGCTACTGCAGAGGTCCCCTTCCTCCTGGGGAGCCCAGTGATTCCTGAGAACATCACCGAGTCCAGGAGCCCAGGAGGACTCGGTACCAGATCTGAGGCTTTGCATGAATTTCCTGCCCTGTGCCTTCCTCCTCTCCAGTTATCATCTGAAAATGGCAAATGAGGGCTCTTCTTGTGAGGAGAAACCAAAGAACTGATGGAGTCCAAGTCATCTACTGCAGCATGAAGTGAAGTGAAGTGAAAGTTGCTCCATCATGTCTGACTCTTTGCGACCCCATGGATTATACAGTCCATGGAATTCTCCAGGCCAGAATAACGGAGTGGGTAGCCTTCCCCTTCTCCAGGGGATCTTCCCCACCCAGGGAACGAACCCTGGTCTCCTGCATTGCAGGCAGATTATTTACCAGCTGAGCCAGGACTGCAGCATGGTTATTCTTTAATAGAAATGAAGGGAAGGAGTGAGGAGGGAGGCTTCTAAGGTCCAAAGTCACAGGCAAAGCCAGTGCTCCAGGAAGTTAAAAGGGTGGCCTTGCTGCAGGGCTCCTTGGATATGCTGATGAACATGCAGGTGACAGATTCCCTTACACCCTCTATGCAAGAGACCAGAGTTTGCTGATTTTTTTCACAAAGCTACTTGAGGGCCCAAAGTTCTCAGAGCACATTCTGGAAAACACTGGGTGGGCCAGCTGTTTTCTTTTTCAATGTCAAAATTAGCAAGTACTAATTAATGTTCCTCACTGATCCAGGCTACAAAACCTGGACTTCAGGCAGGAGTCAGGCTCACCCACCAGACTGTGGCATCAAGGACATGTCGTTTCACCTGTGCTGCCTCAGTGTTCCCATCAGTCACACAGTAGCCGTTAACACCTGCACGCTTCAACCCACAAAATGCCCCCTGCACATACTCTCCAGCATCGTGGTCTCACTTTGCTTCTTCTTCTGCACCTCAGGCTTTGGCAGGAAGAATATTCTGGAAAGGTGGCCCAGCAGCTTTGCAGGATCCAGAGACCAGAGAGAGCCCAGAGTGTGTGGTGGTGACCAAGGATTTGCCAGTGCCACCTACAGCTTGGGTCTTGCTTCTCAAAGCATCTCTGGAGGCTGTGGGAGACCATGGGAGCCGTTCCAGAAGCACCAGGGGTGTCCTTATTCCAGGGTAGCTTGGGCAGGGCCTGGGGCTGGCCAAGCTCCTCCAGGCACAGTGAATCCCTTGCCAAGAGGAGTGTTTTTCCAGAGGCTCAGAGCCCAACCATGAGTCATAGCAAGGCCCCCACATGAGAGTGTGACCACCCTGCTGGCATTTTCAAGGCTCCTTCTCACTGTATGGATACAGTAGGTGGAGGTAGACAGCAGCTCTCAGCTGAATAAATGCAGAGGAAGTGTGAGGCTCAACAGTCCTGAATTGGGAGCATCTGAACACCCACTGGAAAGCTGGGGTGCTTGAAACACAAGGGGAGAAAGTGCAGTGCAGTGATGGGGGCAAGGGAGTGGCCTCTAGAGATACTGAAGAGGTGCTGTAGCCACACCCGCCAACACACTCTGCACCACGGGGGGATTTGTTTTTGTTTGAGTCTAGTACTGCCACTTACTGACTCTGTGGCCATGGGTGATTGACTGGTTCTCTCTGTGCCTCGGTCCCCTCATCTGTCTAGTGGGGGCAGGAATAGTGTCCTTAAAAGGCCGCAGGGAAGGTGTGAATGAGATCACGTAAGTAGAGGGAAGTTTAGCTCTAAGTAGAAGAGAGCTCCAAAGATGGGCGTTTGCCTCTGGCTTTGGACCTTGAGATCAGGAGACCCCCTTGACTCCCAAGCAGAGGCTTTGCACGGTGACACCTGACAAATCACTTTATCAGAAATATACATACAGTTTGACATGCAAGGACATGTACTGCAGCGTTACCCATAATAGCAAAAAAACTGGAAACAACCCAAATTACCCAAAATAGGGAAAGTGTTATATGACTGCAGATCCACAGAGTGGAATACAGTGCAGCTGTTAAACCAAAGGCAGAAGTAGAACTCCCTTTACAAGTGAATCTCCAGCCTGTAAACCTCTAATACATATAAGGTGTGACTACAGGGTAAGATACCGAAATGTCAGTTGTGCCGACCTCTGCCTGAGGTTGGTTCCATGAAAATTTTTTCATTTTTTCCCAATTTTCTGAGACAAATTACTTGAATAAAATGAGTTTGAAGAGTTTCACGCGCACGCCACCCACCAAGGCTGATGAGAAATCAAACATCTGTTGGGATTTAGGGAGGCCTCTTTTCCTTCCTAGAGTCGTGCAGTATTCTTGGGGCACCCGCACAGAGCAGAATATTCCAGAAGAAGAACCTAACACCTTCAGTCCTCTCTGGTCACCCCGATGTGGCATCAGTGGTGGAGCTCTGCGAGGCCCGTCTCACACACTGTCCTCCCTGAGGTCCTGCCCATCCTTAGGGGACGCCTAGGCTTGGGGCACTATCTCCGTTGTTCTAAAACCTGCAGATAAAACCACCAGCCTCTTCCTAGGTTTAGGAAAAGGGCCCTAAATGTTTCAGCGAGAACAAAACTGACCTATATTCAGATTAACTGCCGCCTGCGCCCTGTATTTCACACACACCTCGGAAAGGTGGACCAGGGACCAGGACATTGGAGGACTGCTGCTCGGTGTGCGTGGCATTGGCAAAGGTCTATGGAAGGGCAGCTGGCATCCCAGCAGGAACTTCAGGAAGGCCTGGGGGAGGTTTCGGGGTCTGGTGCAGGGCAGCGCAGGGCAGGGCAGGCCAGCAAGACTGCAGGGAGGGTGCAGAGGCTGCTGCGGTGAAGAGCACACTCGGAGTGGCTCACATGTCACTGTGAGAAGGTGGAGGCAAAGATCCTGATCCAAGGGCAGAACCATGGAGATCTGGAATATGTGACTCTGGGCCACATCTTTCTATCTGGCCCCTGGTTCCCCAAGGCCCTCCATGAGCCTGGTTCCAGAGTCTAGGGATGGGGGGCAGCAGCAGACACTCTGAGAGGTTCCCACTTCCCAGAAACCTGAGCCTGCCCCTACCAGGATCAGTCCATACCTCTGGTGGCTGGGTTCCAGGCCTTGCAACCCCTCGTCCAAGGACACTCACATTTATGTTCTCTATCAGGTCAGAAAACGGGGCTGTGCTCTAGAGGGAGTAAGCTTGATTTGGTCTAAACATAGCAGGGGCAGACTCAAGAAGCACCCACAGCAATGTGCCAGCTAGGGGAAACCTTTCATCTGTCTCAAGCTCTCAATGAGCCCCCTGCACACGTGGCTATCTGTCCTGTCTCAGCCTGTGTCCCCCCCTCCACTTAGAGCAAGAGCTCTACGACCTGAAATTAAGGCCTAATACTATGTGCTTCTCGACAGCTGGTGAAGAGGGGAGGTCCTCAAACAGTCAAACTGCTTTGCCCCTCCCTCAACCTGCCCCCACAGATAAAATGCCCTGACCAATAACCTTCCAAATCACAGGGGCCAGTCACAGTTCCTGCTTAACCCTGAGTAACCGGGCTCAGTTCCCTGCCAGTCACTAAATTGCTCAAACAGGCCAGTCACATCCTCCCACAGGAACGGAGGCCCCCTCACCCTCTTCATACTACAAAACCTGCCACTCATCAACCCTGGTTGTCCACTCCATTCCCACATGCAGCCTCCGTGTGGCCCTGCTTCCTGTGCGGCGTCCTCCTTCCCCAGGCTGGCCGTATACATGACCCATAAATTGTTGTCAGTCTCATCTGTCCAGTGCTGGCAGCTAAGTGTCCATCATTCCCACCATCCTAGGGTGAACAAATAGCAATGAAAACATCATTACATTCTCTCTGCCCTGAGATGCATGGTGGCCTAGGCAAAGCCAGCAAGGGGAGACACCCAGGAAAAGCACACAGGTCCAGACTGGGCCTAGGGCTCTGTCCCTGAGAAAGGCACTCTCCGCCAGGCTGCCCACAGCCAAGAGGTCTGAACCACTTCCACTTTTCTAGTCCTCTGATTAAAAAACAAAGACATTCCAAGATAGAGCTATAAACCTGTGGCATGTTTTAAAGACTTACATTTAACAAATTACTTCTTTCGACATTAAAATCTCACTTGCAATAATTCCTAAAGTCTGAATGTGAAAAGGTGGTTGTGAATGGGAGGCTTAGGTGCCTGCTCCCTGCCCTGGCACCAAGCTAGGTCCTGCACCCCATGGGGAGCACTGGGTCCACATGTGACTGGCCAGACCTGTCCCAGGGACCATTTGGCCAGGGCATCTCCAACTCCTTCTTTCTCCTGCCCTCCCTGCCCCTCCTCACCGCACTCCCCGCCCCCCTCCCCCCACATCCCATCATCCTCCTGCTTTCAGACCTCTGAGCTATGGAGACCTGGCTGGACCAACTGCCCCCCTGCTGGCCAGTTCTCTGCTTGCCCCTGGGACTTGCTGGGCTGTGGCTTACCAGGGGTGCCCAAATTCCAGCTCTCTGTCAGGGAAGCCAAATGATCTTGCCATCAAGCTGCTGATATGGAGCAAAGCCTGGATTCATCAGGAAAGACTAAGGTCTTTTGCAAGAACTGAGGGATTGGCCTCATCTCTGTCTCCTGACAAACCCTGGAGCCTTGTGTAACCCCTCCTGAAGTCTGGCAGCCTACACTGCGCAGGAACCCCTCCCCTAGGAGGCTCCACCCCTCCACAGCCTGCCTTGTAGGCATAGGTGGTCTCCCTGACCCTCTGAATCACGCAATGGCACCAACCATGAACCAATGTACATCCATCATCCTGCTCCCATCACTCCTGCTGGCCAAAGATCTCAGCCCAGTGCTACCTGCTCAACATCCTTCATACACCCTGGTCTCAGAGAGACTTCAACTGACCCTTCCATCTCCTTCCACTGGCCTCAGCTGTTGCCAGATGTTTCCAGGGAGGTGGAAGAAGGTCTCAGCCATGGAGTATGGGTGCCTCTGGTCCTCAAGTAGTGTAGGCTCTGCTAGACAGTTCTTCTTTTATTCACTGCATACTCACTGCACACCTACTGCATGCCAAGCCCTGTGCAAGGGGTTAGCAACACGGGGAGAAACAAGCCGAACACTGCCCCTGCCCTCATGGAGCCTACAGTCTCACAAAGGTGGCAGACAGGCAGCAATACCAATGAGGACGCAATAATGATTAGAATCCGAGGTGCCCAAGAGAAACCCAGAGCCTTATGAGTGTGCCCTGGGGGCTGTCCTCCACTAGGGCAGAGGTGCAGAGGTTAGAGGAAGCCCACCTGCAGAAGTGAGGTCAGGATGCGAAGGTTGAGGGGAAGGGCAGTTAGGAGAGCAAGAAGAGGAAGGTGCTCTGGGCAGGGAGAGGAGTACTGTGTGGAACCCAGGGCTGGTGCTTATGAAGTCCCAAAGGAAGGTGCCTGGGGTTGCGGTGTGAGAAGCACAGTGGAGGTTTGGGGGTGCTGAGAGCAGGCCAGAGCCAGCCCCCTAGCCCTGGGACATGGTCCACTTGAGTGAATTGCTCAAGCAAAATCCTCTGAGATTTTGGGGGTCCCAGGGTCCCAGGACTGCCTCCGGCAGCTGGCTCCTTCCAAAACTGCCCCCACTGTGTCCTCCACTATCTCACAGTCTCCAAAGAGAAGCCAGTCAGGACAGAGGACCCAAAGATCAGCCCAGATGATGGACAGGGGCTGGGTAGGACCACAGGAGGGGGCTGGGGTGGCACTTCCCTCCGTGTCGCCAAAGCCGCTTCCAGGGGCTCCAACTCTGCTCCTCCAGGCCAGGCCTGGTGGTAATGACCATGGTGCGGGGTGGGCATGTGGGAGCAGGGTGCGAGCAGGGTGAGGGGCGCATGAAGCCAGGACTGCCTGCCGCACTCCAGACCCCCTGCCCCTCCCTGTACCACCAGCCTCACTAGTTACACCCCAGATGGTACTTACTGTCAGCTCTGCTACTGGGTAATTAGGCTCCCAGAGGTGCTATATTTAAGGTTTTGTCAGCACTGCTATTTATAAAATGCTGCTTCTCAGGCATGGATTGGAAGCTCAAGGGGAGCTGGGGGTGGTGAGCACAGTGCTCCTCCAGAACTCAGAGCCACTGGCAGCCCAGGTTCAGGGCCACAGAGCTGGTGGGAACATGTAGGGTCACCACGGTAGACACAGCCCAGCAACATACCACCACCATCCTGGCTGCAGGGAGGCCAGTGTGCAGGGCAGGGCTGGTCTTCACCCATGCTGCTCTCTGCCTCACATCCCCTCATCCCCCTCCTGTCTTCAGTTGTTCAAACCCCACCGTCCTTCCACATTCGGCTCAGCCGCCCCTCCCCCAGGCCTCCTTTGTGTCTGCAGCCCGCTTCACCTTGATGCCGCAGCTGGCTGTGTTCCTGGTTTACAGAAAGGCCTCTGCTCCACAGAGGCAAACAGCCAGGGGCTTTGTGTTTTATTTTCCTCTCATCCCCGCCTCCAAACGCACTCCACTGGATCTCCTTTCCTGTCGCTTGGAGACATCTCAGGCAAATCCTATAACTTTGGGGTCACTTCTCGCTGTAAGGATGATCTCATCTTCAGGTATTAAAAAGCCTTAGCCAGCCCCAGTTTAAATCCAAACTTTACACAATGGGAATGCACTTAACAAAGCTGAACTGTACAATTTTCAGTGGCCAAGATGGGGTCGGGGGTAGGGATAAACCAGGAGTTCGGGATCGACATGTATTTACTGCATGTGTGCTGAGTCACTTCAGTTGTGTCTGACTCTTTATGACCCCATGGACTGTAGCCCACCAGGCTCCTCTGCCCATGGGACTCTCCAGGCAAAAATACTGGAGTGGGTTGCCATGCCCTCCTCCAGAGGATCTTCCCAACCCAGGGATTGAACCCTCATCTCTTAGGTCTCCTGCATTAGCAGGCAGGTTCTTTACTACTGGTGCCACCTAGGAAGCCCGTGTACACATTACTATCCAAAATAAATAACCAACTAGGACCTACGGTATAGCACAGGGAACTCTACTCAATATTCTGTAATAACCTAAATGGGGAAAGAATTTGAAAAAGAGTAGACGTATAACTGAATCACTTTGCTGTTCACCTGAAACTAAGACAACATTGTTCATCAACTATGCTCCAACATAAAATTTAAAAAAACAGGTTTTTGAAACCAAATGGTCAAGATGTTACATGTTATGTAATGTGTCATTTATCTCAATTAAGAATACATTTATTTAAGTTTCTATTTTAAAAACTTTCACAACCAATTTTAGCCTTTTTGAAGCCCCTAACACAGGCCCATGCCTCAACTCAGGAACCGGTGGTCAGGGCATGTCATGTAACTACCTGCGGAGAAAGAAGCAGAATCAACAGGAAGTATATACATGTGACAGAGAGGATGACTAAGGAACTGGCTCATGTGATTATGGAGACTGGCCAGCCAAAAATCTGATGTTCCAGTTCTAATGCCGTCAGGCAAGAGAATCTCTTACTCAAGAGAGAGTCTGCCTTTTGCTCCAGTCAGTCCACAGGGTGGATGAGGCCCATCCACACTGGGGAGGGCAGTCTGCCTGACTCAGCCCACCAATTCACATGTTTATCTTATCCACAAACACCCTCGCAAACACACCAGAATAATGTTCGAATCAACAAGTGGGCACCATGGCCAGTCACGTCAACACACAGCAAAGACAGCAGAAGAGAGTCAGGAAGCCCGGGTTCCACTGTTTCTGGCCCTTACTCCTTGCTTATCTCTCCAGGCCCGAGTTTCACGTCTCAGAGGATGAAACAAGGCCTGTGAACCTCTCCGTCCGCTATAAAGTGCTCTACACTATGTGAGCTGTGGTGGTGGTGGCGGCAATCATTTTGACTATTTTAGCTGCTCTTGGCAAATGGCCAGAAGGTTGCGGAATGCCTTGGCAGGGTTCCTACCTGCAGCTGGGGTCATGGTGGGGGTGGAATAATTGCCAAATACCTTCCTGGCATGTTGATTTCCAGACGAGATTTATGGGCCCTGGGAGTCATTATTTCAGAGCAACTTAACAAAAAAAAAGAAAGTAACCACGGCCTCATCATAAGCACTTATTTCACTGGAAAGTTGTTTGCAAAACACAACAGACATCAATAATGATGTTCACGGAGTTGTAAATCTTCTAAGCCTGCCTTCCCTTCCTGGGGACTAAGGCACTTGATTTGGTTCTCAAAGAGCTCAGAAGTTTCCAAATAGATAACAGAATCCCAGAGTCCATTAAGCAAGGTAATTTACAATAGTGGCAGGCCAAATTCAGGGAAATGCATTAGAGCAGCTTCCCATTTGGCTTGAAGAAAAGACATTATTCCGAGCACACACACAATGAATGCTGTTAGGCGACAATGAGGACACTGGTTAGCTCTCCCAATGAGTTTATTTACCCTCCTCACTGTGCAGTGCATTAAGTTTGAGTGAAAGTTGTACCACCAGATGAGATTCTCAAACCCTTGACTAGACACCTGGGACCTCATTTCCAACCCATTAAATAGGCATCACTGGACATTGTAACAAGGAGAAAGCAACTTCACTTAGAGCTCTGACTCAGACCTTAAGCCAACCCTGGTCAAAGGTGTGCAATAAAAAAACAATCTCAAACTTTGTACTTCAAGAGATCCTAGAGAGAGTTTGCTGCTGCTGCTGCTAAGTCGCTTCAGTCGTGTCCGACTCTGTGCGACCCCATAGACGGCAGCCCACCAGGCTCCCCCGTCCCTGGGATTCTCCAGGCAAGAACACTGGAGTGGGTTGCCATTTCCTTCTCCAATGCATGAAAGTGAAAAGTGAAAGTGACGTCGCTCAGTCGTGTCTGACTCTTAGCGACCCCATGGACTGCAGCCCACCAGCCTCCTCCATCCATAGGAGGGGGAGAGAATTAAACACAAACTGATGACTGTGAAATTGCTCCTTTTTTGTTTCATTTTTCATGTTTTAAATGACAACCAAAAGTTTGGCTCTGTTCTCTGCTGCTCTGTCAACCTCCTGGAGTGCACTGCATCTCTAGGTGTCATCAGGACAGGAATCTCCCACCCAAAGAAAAAACTAAATCACACTTGCTTTTCTGTGATCCACTTGTGGAACAACCCAAACAGATAGAACAGATGCTAATCTATTGAAATAATTCAGTCAAGTTTGCCGGGAGAAATATCAATAACCTCAGATATGCAGATGACACCACCTGTATGGCAGAAAGTGAAGAGGAACTCAAAAGCCTCTTGATGAAAGTGAAAGAAGTGAGTGAAAAAGTTGGCTTAAAGCTCAACATTCAGAAAACGAAGATCATGGCATCTGGTCCCATCACTTCATGGGAAATAGATGGGGAAACAGTGGAAACAGTGTCAGAGTTTATTTTTGGGGGCTCCAAAATCACTGCAGATGCTGACTACAGCCATTTCAATATATGGCAAAACCAATACAATATTGTAAAGTTAAAAAATAAAATAAAATTTAAAAAAATAAAAGACGCTTATTCCTTGGAAGAAAAGTTATGACCAACCTAGATAGCATATTCAAAAGCAGAGACATTACTTTGCCAACAAAGGTCCGTCTAGTCAAGGCTATGGTTTTTCCAGTGGTCATGTATGGATGTGAGAGTTGGACTGTGAAGAAAGCTGAGCACTGAAGAATTGATGCTTTTGAACTGTGGTGTTGGAGAAGACTCTTGAGAGTCCCTTGGACTGCAAGGAGATCCAACCAGTCCATTCTGAAGGAGATCAACCCTGGGATTTCAGCTTCAGCATCATATATCTGAAGCTGAAGCTGAAACTCCAGTACTTTGGCCACCTCATGCAAAGAGTTGACTCACTGGAAAAGACTCTGATGCTGGGAGGGATTGGGGGCAGGAGGAGAAGGGGATGACAGAGGATGAGATGGTTGGATGGCATCACTGACTCGATGGACGTGAGTCTGAGTGAACTCCGGGAGTTGGTGATGGACAGGGAGGCCTGGCATGCTGCGATTCATGGGGTCGCAAAGAGTCGGACACTACTGAGCAACTGAACTGAACTGAACTGAGTAGTTACTGAGCTCCTATTGTACATCTTTGTTGCAGAGGACAGAAAAGCAACTCTAACTTAAGCAAAGCAATGAATTTATTGGTAATTGGGCTTGATCAGTGAATTAACTCTTTCTCTGCCTGTTGACTCAGTGTCATGAGGAGCCCAAAATGGCCAGATGGCAGTCTCAACTTCCAAGTCTACTGTGTGACTGTTATGTTTGCTGGTGAAAGCTTTTCTCCCTTGGAAATCAAGATTTCAAAACAACCTGGGCCCAGAGTTGCAGGACCATGAAGCAAAAATCATCTGAGTGAGTTACTGGATATAGGAATGAAGGGAGCCACCCCCACACTCACTCTCTTGATTCTTAGATCCCTGTATACTGGCTGGAGGAGAAACAGTGCTATAATTGGTCCTTGATTCAGAGTGTACACTGCATGGTATAAGACAGAATCCCAAGCATTCAGGATGTTATCTCCCAACTGGTACCATACATGAATCCCCGTATGCCAATCCACTGTCATATTGAGCTGAATTATTGAATTTTCCAATTTCATAAGTCAAAAACAATTGAATAATGATTTCACATGTTTCAACCTACTTTCAGGCAGCTACTTCTCAGCAATGGGTTACATGGGAAGACCAGTGAATTCCATAGGCATGTATCCATTGCTGTGTCTCTTTCACAGTGAAATGAGTTCCTTAGTCAGAAGCACATCCCTGAGTATTTTACAGTGAATAAGGCATTCTATATGTCCGTTATTGGTGGTGCCAGCAGGAGGCAGGGAAGACAAATCCATACCCAGAAAACCGTCTATTTCAGAGAGAACAAATGGCTGTCCCCGTGATCAGATCAGTCACTCAGTTGTGTCCGACTCTTTGCGACCCCATGAATCGCAGCATGCCAGGCCTCCCTGTCCATCACCAACTCCCAGAGTTCACCCAGACTCACGTCCATCGAGTCAGTGATGCCATCCAACCATCTCATCCTCTGTCGTCCCCTTCTCCTCCTGCCCCCAATCCCTCCCAGCATCAGAGTCTTTTCCAATGAGTCAACTCTTCGCATGAGGTGGCCAAAGTACTGGAATTTCAGCTTTAGCATCATTCCTTCCAAAGAAATCCCAGGGCTGATCTCCTTCAGAATGGACTGGTTGGATCTCCTTGCAGTCCAAGGGACTCTCAAGAGTCTTCTCCAACACCACAGTTCAAAAGCATCAATTCTTCTTCGCCCAGCCTTCTTCACATTCCAACTCTCACATCCATACATGACCACAGGAAAAACCATAGCCTTGACTAGATGGACCTTTGTTGGCAAAGTAATGTCTCTGCTTTTGAATATGCTATCTAGGTTGGTCATAACTTTCCTTCCAAGGAGTAAGCGTCTAGAGGTCATATATCCCATGGAATATTGGTGTATCAGGGTCTCAGCATTGGTCTCTACTGCTGGCAGGTTAAGCACTCAGCAGTGCTGGGATAACCAGATCAGTCACGGAGCAGACAAGCCCAGGTTTTGAGTCCATGTGTAGTCTCATTCCTTCCACTATGGGCACTTGGTTCATGGGCCCATTGAGCAAGCACTGGGAACACTGGGGAAAGAGGTTGACTAACTTTATAGAAGATATCACCATGTCTACCTTATTACTGAAAGCCTCCTTTGCAATGGATATAATTTGGTGAGGATTCACATGGGATAAAGCCATTTTCATGCCTTGTGTCCTTCCTGAGAGGGAGGGATGGAGGGACCTGGGAGGGAGGGTGGGAGATAGATTGATAGGTAGGTAGATAGAATATATCTTTTATCCAATGCCATGTAGGGCCACCTAAGATGGATGGGTCATGGTAGAGAGTGCTGAGTGGAGAAGGCAATGGCACCCCACTCCCACTACTCTTGCCTGGAAAATCCCATGGACAGAGAAGCCTGGTAGGCTGCAGTCCATGGGGTTACCAAGAGTCGGACATGACTAAGTGACTTCACTTTCACTTTTCACTTTCATACATTGGAGAAGGCAATGGCACCCCACTCCCAGTACTCTTGCTTGGAAAATCCCATGGATGGGGGAGCCTGGTGGGCTGCGGTCCATGGGGTCGCACAGAGTCGGACACGACTGAAGTGACTTAGCAGCAGCAGCAGCAGCAGAGAGTTCTGAGAAAACATGGTCCACTGGAGAAGGTAATAGCAAACCACTTCAGTATTCTTGCCTTGAGAACCCCATGAACAGTATGAAAAGGCAAAAAGATAGGACACTGAAAGATGAACTCCCCAGGTTGGTAGTTGCCCAATATGCTACTGGAGATCAGTGGAGAAATAACTCCAGAAAGAATGAAGAGATGGAACCAAAGCGAAAACAACACCCAGTTGTGGATGTGACTGGTGACGGAAGTAAAGTCCGATGCTGTAAAAAACAATATTGCATAAGAACCTGGAATGTTAGGTCCATGAATCAAGGCAAGCTGGAAGTGGTCAAACACGAGGCAGCAAGAGTGAACATCAACATTTTAGGAATCAGTGAACTAAAATGGACTAGCATGGGTGAATTTAGTTCAGATGACCATTATATCTACTACTGTGGGCAAGAATCCCTTAGAAGAAATGGAGTAGCCATCATGGTCAACAAAAGAGCCTGAAATGCAGTACTTGGTTGCAATCTCAAAAACAATAGGATGATTTCTGTTCATTTCCAACGCAAACCATTCAATATCATGGTAATCCAAGTCTATACCCCAACCTGTAATGCTGAAGTAGCTGGACTTAAACAGTTCTATGAAGACCTATAAGACCTTCTAGAACTAAAACCCAAAAAAGATGTTCTTTTCATTATAGGGGACTGGAATGCAAAAGTAGGAAGTCAAGAGATACATGCAGTAACAGCCAAATTTGGCCTTGGAGTACAAAATGAAGTAGGACAAAGGCTAACAGAGTTGTGCCAAGAGAACGCACTGGTCATAAAAAACAACCTCTTCCAACAACACAAGAGAAGATTCTATAAATGGACATCACCAGATGGTCAAAACTGAAATCAGATTGATTATATTCTTTGCAGCCAAAGATGGAGAAGCTCTATACAGTCAGCAAAATCAAGAACAGGAGCTGACTGTGGTCAGATCATGAACTCTTTATTGCCAAATTCAGACTTAAAGAAAGTAGGGAAAACCACTAGACCATTCAGGTATGACTAAATCAAACCCCTTACAATTATATAGTGGAAGTGTCAAACAGATTCAAGGGATTAGATCTGATAGACACAGTGCTTGAAGAACTATGGACAGAGGTTCATGACCTTGTACGGGAGGCAGTGATCAAGACCATCCCCAAGAAAAAGAAATGCAAAAAGGCAAAATGGTTGTCTGAGGAGGCCTTACAAATAGTTGAGAAAAGAAGAGAAGCTTTAAGGCAAAGGAGAAAAGGAAAAGTATACCCATTTGTATGCAGAGTTCCAAAGGAGAGATGAGAAAGCGTTCCTCAGTGATCAATGCAAAGAAATAGAAGAAAACAATAGAATGGGAAAGACTAGCAATCTCTTCAAGAAAATTAGCAATACCAAGGGAACATTTCATGCAAAGATGGGCACAATAAAGGACAGAAATGATATGGACCTAACAGAAGCAGAAGATATTAAGAGGTGGCAAGAATACACAGAAGAACTATACAAAAAGATCTTCATGACCCAGATAACCATAATGATGTGATCACTCATCTAGAGCCAGACATCCTGGAATGCAAAGTCAAGTGGGCCTTAGGAAGCATCACTACGAACAAAGCTAGTGGAGGTGATGGAATTCCAGTTGAGCTATTTCAAATCCTAAAAGATGATGCTATGAAAGTGTTGCACTCAATATGCCAGCAAATTGGAAAAACTCAGTAGTGGCCATAGGACTGGAAAAGTTCAGTTTTCATTCCAATCCCAAAGAAAGGCAATGCCAAAGAGTGTTCAAACTACCTCACAATTGCTCTCATCTCACATGCTAGTAAAGTAATGCTCAAAATTCTCCGAGTGAGGCTTCAACAGTACATGAACCATGAACTTTCAGATGTTCAAACTGGATTTAGAAAAGGCAGAGGAACCAGAGATCAAATTGCCAACATCCGCCGGATCATCGAAAAAGCAACAGAGTTCCAGAAAAACATCTATTTCTGCTTTATTGACTATGCCAAAGCCTTTGACTGTGTGGATCACAATAAATTGTGGAAAATTCTTAAAGAGATGGGAATACCAGACTACCTGACCTGCCTCCTGAGAAATCTGTATGCATGTCAAGAAGCCACAGTTAGAACCAGACATGGAACAACAGACTGGTTCCAAATTGGGAAAGGAATACGTCAAGGCTGTATATTGTCACCCTGCTTATTTAATTTATATGGAGAGTACATCATGCGAAATGCCGGGCTGGATGAAGCACAAGCTGGAATCAAGATTGCCAGGAGAAATATCAGTAACCTCAGATATGCAGATGACACCACCCTTATGGCAGAAAGTGAAAAGGAACTAAAGAGACTCTTGATGAAAGTGAAAGAGGAGAATGAAAAAGTTGGCTTAAAGCTCAACATTCAGAAAACTAAGATCATGGCATCTGGTCCCATCACTTCATGGCAAATAGATGGTGAAACAATGGAAACAGTGAGAGACTTTATTTTCTTGGGCTCCAAAATCACTGCAGATGGTGACTGCAGCCACGAAATTCAAAGACGCTTGCTCCTTGGAAGAAAAGCTTTGACCATCCTAGACAGCATATTAAAAAGCAGAGACATTACTTTGTTAACAAAGGTCCATCTAGTCATAGCTATGGTTTTTCTAGTAGTCATGTATGGATGTGAGAGTTGGACTATAAAGAAAGCTGAGAGCCGAAGAATTGATGCTTTTGAACTGTGGGGTTGGAGAAGACTCTTGAGAGTCCCTTGGACTGCAAGGAGATCAAATCAGTCAATCCTAAAGGAAATCAGTCCTGAATATTCATTGGAAGGACTGATGCTGAAGTTGAAACTCCAATACTTTGGCCACCTGATGCAAAGAACTGACCCATTGGAAAACACCCTGATGCTGGAAAAGATTGAAGGCAGGAGAAGGGGACGACAGAGGATGAGATGGTTGGATGGCATCACCAACTCAATGGACATGAGTTGAGCAGGCTCCAGGGGTTGGTGATGGACAGGGAGGCCTGGCATGCTGCAGTCTATGGGGTCACAAAGAGCTGGACACAACTGAGCAACTGAACTGACCTGACCTCTTATCTAAACCTCTACCAATTCCTGATCTTGTTCTTTCCCAGTCCCTGACCATCCCGCCAAACTGTCAGCCACTGCCCATTAACTACAGTAGATTCACACTTGTGAACACCTCTGAGCCCAGAGAAGATGGTCAGCCACAGGAGGTTCTCGAAGCTCTGTCCTCTTGGAGGATTTCTCTTCACCTCTTTCTTTCAGAGACATTCCTACCCTAGCAATCCTCTTCCACAACGTGCCAGCATATCCTGGAGACCCTTTAGCAAATGAGGCCCTTCTTTTTCTCTCATTCAAGTAGTTATAAAGAAACTCCCCCATTTGGCCATAGGTGTGGACTGAGGGAGAGAAGGCAATGCACTAAGAGCATCTGCTCACTTACTCATGTACCTTACCTGTACTTGCTGGTTTCCTCAGCAACCACTTCCACCTGAAGGACTGCTGCTATGGAAGCCCAGGCCATGGCTGTGGTCATATAGGACCCAGTGCGTGACAGGTAGTTCAGGGTACATGTTCACTGACATTAGGAATTTAGTTTACCAGGGCCTGAGAGGAAATCGGGAGTCTTTTTCCAATGGAGAACAGTTCTTTGCATTAAAAAGTATGGCTTTTTTTTTTTTTAAATTCTAAGCGTCTCTGCCTTGATTATTATCCTTTTGGGGTTTACTAGAGTCTCTGTGAAGTGTCCTATTTACCACAGACACTTGCTAGGTCCTAAAGCCCAGTCTCAGAGCCTCTGTGCTGCTGCCTGGACCTCCTGCAGAGTCTTCTCTTGCTCTGGGCTCTGTGCAAAAAAAAAAAAAAACCTATAAATTAATAAATAGGTCCAAGTAGCACACTCAAATTTTTTTTCAAATGTTGTATATATTGCTTCCAAGATCTAAAGAGGCCCCTCAAGCATTGTGCCTCCTTAAAAGCAAGGGGCAACTTTCCTTTCACTTTGAAGAGTTTTCATGAGGTTAATCTCTCATCCTCTGGCTCCTATGCGTCTTTCTAAGGGTTCTAAGATACTAAGTACTTCCTGCTTATTTGGTCCAATCAGCAAGCTGTCATCAGTGAAACATATCTGTGTGATGCTCTGTGGAATGCTATGATCAAGATCTCTACTATCTATATTATGGTAAGTAGCAGGGAAGATGACATAATCCTGAGATGACACTAGAAAGGTGCCCTGTTGGCAGTACCTGACAGGTAAAATCCAAAGTACCTGGCAGATCATACCAAGTACCAGGGGCTGTGTTGATTTGTTCCAATAAAAATGCCACAACGGGAATGGTGGCTGCAACCAGAATTACCAGCAAATCTACCTTTATGATCATCCATAGTAATTTTCCAAGATCCCCTTGCTTTCTGCATGGATCAAATATATGACCAGTTAAATGGGCATATGATAGAAACCACTGCCTCTACATCTTTCAAGACTTTTTGATGCTAATCTCTGAAATCCTCCCCCTACCCTCCACCAACCCCTCCAAGAATGCAATACTGATTTTCCTACCATCCTTGCAGGAAAGGGAAACTGTATTAGCTATCACTTCACAGGTCAGGGAGCTAGTGTGATGATTCTGCCAATTGCTGAGTATATCTATGCCAATTACACATTTAGAGACCAAGGCAACATCACAGAGCAGGGCTATGGACCCAGTGTGAGATGAAGATTGTCCAAAACCTCACTGATCACCTGAACGTCATAAACCTTTTCTGTGACTGGTAGACTATAGCGACATGTTGAATCCCCAGGAATTAGCAAAGATTAAGTTTCAGTTTCATGAGAAACGCTGGACTGGAAGAAGCACAAGCTGGAATCAAGATTGCCAGGAGAAATATTAATAACCTCAGACATGCAGATGACACCACCCTTATGGCAGAAAGTGAAGAGGAACTAAAAAGCCTCTTGAGGAAAGTGAAAATGGAGAGTGAAAAAGTTGGCTTAAAGCTCAACATTCAGAAAATGAAGATCATGGCATCCGGTCCCATCACTTCATGGGAAATAGATGGGGAAACAGTGGAAACAGTGTCAGAGTTTATTTTTTTGGGCTCCAAAATCACTGCAGATGGTGATTGCAGCCATGAAATTAAAAGACACTTACTCCTTGGAAGGAAAGTTATGACCAACCTAGATAGCATATTCAAAAGCAGAGACATTACTTTGCCAACAAAGGTCCATCTAGTCAAGGCTATGGTTTTTCCAGTGGTCATGTATGGATGTGAGAGTTGGACTGTGAAGAAGGCTGAGTGCCAAAGAATTGATGCTTTTGAACTGTGGTGTTGGAGAAGACTCTTGAGAGTCCCTTGGACTGCAAGGAGACCCAACCAGTCCATTCTGAAGGAGATCAGCCCTGGGATTTCTTTGGAAGGAATGATGCTAAAGCTGAAACTCCAGTACTTTGGCCATCTCATGTGAAGAGTTGACTCATTGGAAAAGACTCTGATGCTGGGAGGGATTGGGGGCAGGAGGAGAAGGGGACAACAGAGGATGAGATGGCTGGATGGCATCACTGACTCGATGGACATGAGTCTGGGTGAACTCCGGGAGTTGGTGATGGACTGGGAGGCCTGGCGTGCTGCGATTTATGGGGTCGCAAAGAGTCGGACACGACTGAGCGACTGAACTGAACTGAAGTTTCAGTTTCAAGTTGCCCCCAAAGGATTACATATTTCCTTAGTCCACATCACCCCAGTAAATGGCTCTGGGTTCCCTTGGGGAAAGCACGGGAGCACAAGGCACTGCTGCAAATTTCTTCCTCAAAAGGACTAAGGATCCCTCTTCAGTCATGTAGTTTCAGGTATGTGACCTGGCATAGGTCTGAAAAACTGTAAGAGAGACCATGGCTATTCATGGTGCGTTCTGCAGTCAGGCTTCTGGCCACTGGACCTCATTTTTCCTACTATGCAGAATAAGTAGTATTTGAGTATGCTGCCCATCTACTTCATCTCTAGGAGCACCATGATAGAGCAGCTACCAACCAAAATGTCCATGAACAAAATATTCTGATTAACATACTGAATATGTGGGAAAGAGGAAGACACCTGAGTCACGAATGCCATCTGGCATTGGCTTTCTCTGGTCCCAACTGATGTTGAAAGCTGGTGTTCTCTGGACACTACCTTCCTCTCATGAATGCTTTGTGGATTCTTTAGAGACCAACTTGGGAACATTTAGTTGCATTTTCCTTTAGATGGCTTCTGATTTCTTCCCTCCCTCAATCTGTGGGAATGTGTGGGTCTATCTGTCTCTAGGATTGCCTTCCCCTCCTAGTCTATCTTTTTAGACCAGCCCTCTGCCCCTATGCCCACGTCTGGTCTTTAAGAACATTTTCATATCAATGGCCTTGATTGTGGCAAAAGCATTGTTGTTGTTGTTTGGTCACTAAGTCATATCTGACTCTTTGTAGCCCACCAGGCTCCTCTGTCCATGGGATTTCCCAGGCAAGAACACTGGAGTCGCCATTGGGAAGTTGCCATTTCCTTCTCCAGGGGATCTTCCTGATCCAGGGATTAAACCCATGTGTCCTCCGTTGGCAGGTGGATTCCTTACTACCGAGCCACCGGGGAAGCCCTGGCAGAAGCACAGCTCCAAATGTACCTCACAGCTCTCTCTCCCTGTCCTTCCTTCCCTTTCTCTCTCCCATGTCTTCTCCTTTCCTTGTGATTCCTCTTCACATCCACGCCTTCTATCTCACATTTAGACTCTTCAGGTGTCTATCCAGACCCCCAACTCCAGAGACCACACGGAGGTGATTTTCCTACAAGTGATCTTAGCAAAACCCCTCCTGCTAGACTTGCTGGGCTTGGGACCTAGGATGAAACTTAGGTAGAAAACCCATTTCAACAACCTGCCACATATCCATAGATGATTACATAAGCATGAACTGTCTCTAGAAGGATACACAAGAACAGTGATCATACAGGGGAGAGGAACAAGGGACAGAAGTGGGAAAGAAACTTAGTTTTCACTATTCACCATATTATAATATTTGAAAAAAAAAGTAAGATCATGGCATCCAGTCCCATTACTTCATGGCAAATAGAGGCAGAAAAAGTGGAAGCATTGTCCTGGGCTCCAAAATCACTGCAGATGGTGACTGCAGCCATGAAATTAAAAGATGCTCGCTCCTTGGAAGAAAATCTATGACAAATGTGGACAGCATATTACAAAGCAGAGACATCACTTTGCCAACAAAGGTCTGTATCGTCAAAGCTACAGTTTTTCCAGTAGTCATGTACAGATCTGAGAGTTGGTCCATTAAGAAGGCTGAGTGCCAAAGAATTGATGCTTTCAAACTGTGGTGCTGGAGAAGACTCTTGAGAGTCCCTTGGACTGCAAGGAGATCAAACCAATCAATCCTAAAGGAAATCAACCCTGAATATTCACTGGAAGGACTGATGCTGAAGTTGAGGCTGCAACACTTTGGCCACCTGATGTGAAGACTTGACTCATTGGAAAAGACTCTGATGCTGGGAAAGATTGAAGGCAGGAGGAGAAGGGGACGACAGAGGATGAGATGGCTGGATAGCATCACCAACTCAATGAACATGAATTTGAGCAAACTCTGGGAGATAATGGAGGATAGAGGAGCCTGGCATGCTACAGTCCATGGTGCTGCAAAGAGTCGGACATGACTTAGTGACTGAACAACTGTTGTTAATTAATCTTTCATGTAGATGACTTAGCAAATTTTTTAAATGCAAATTAACCTATCACATTTTAAAATAAAAAAATTTTTAAGTGACCTCCTTGCTTCTGATCTCACTGGACAGTCTTCTCAAACAGAGACATGCAGAGTCTCAACTCAGGAGCTATGTGGTCTTGGAGAAAGGTGCTAATGAACCAAAAAAAGCCCACTGTTGACTCGAGAGGGCCCCTGGCCCAGCTTCCCCATCTGCTAGGCACTTGCCTGGCCATCCTCCCTGAATTCCAGGGAGTCAATCCATCCATCACATCCAAGTGTGGCAGAACACCTTTCTCAAGCCTGAAGGGCACAGTCGTTCCTCCCTCCTCTGACTGTGCAGGGCAGGCGATGCTATACTTCCCAAGCTTCAGGGCCTCCAGATCACGCAAGTAGCTGGGATACTAAGGGGTCTGAAGTGTGTCTCCTGCTCCCCAGCCAGCCTCCTCTGAGCCTCGTCCCCCAGATTCTGCCTGAGCAACGTCCTCCCTGAAAAACCTCTGACTGAACCTCTCCACACCTCCGAGTCTATCTTGCATCATGGGGACACTGTCGCCGTTGTTCAGTTGCTCAGTCACGTCTGCCTCTTTGCGGCCCATGCACTGCAGCATGCCAGGCTTCCCTGTCCTTCACTGTCTCCTGGAGTCTGCACAGATTCACATCCATTGAGTCACTGATGCTATCTAACCATCTCATCTTCTGTCACCCTCATCTCCTTAACATTACAAATAGTATATAAAATACATGTATAATATCATATGTATATATATATAGCAGTTATATCATAAAGTCTCTTGTGAAAATTCAATTGAATAATCTATGTGAAGAACCTAGCTAGTGTTAAAGTGGTCAAAACTGTCAGTTATCATTATTACCCTTATTACTATTATTATTTTAATACACAGAGTACACGAACAACCCCAACTCATCTACCAGGTAGGACACAAGTGCTCCTCAGTAGCAGCTCAGGCAGCGAAAGGCAAGTCTCTCAAAATGGACTTGGAGTGAACAGGCATGCAAACAATTTCCTTGAACTCAAGCCCGTCTACAGTAAAAGCCAGTTTGGGTGGGGCCTGGTGGTACGGAGCAAGAGGCCTCAAGTGTGGGCACTGCCTTGAACGTGCAGACATTTTACCATTACAACACTTCCTGATTGATCTCTTCACTCTGGCTGCCAGGAGGTAGATGGTTGAGGGGTGGAGGGAGCAGGCTGTGATAGATTAGCATTTTCTTTTCACAGGGGCCTAGAGAATAGGCATGGGATTTGGAGAAGCTACAAAGATAACTCAGGGCGGCTTTGAACATCTGAACCGAAAGCACTTCTGAAGCCAAGAGGTTGGGCAGCAACACTGATCTTTAAGTTCATCAGAACTAATACCTCCGATGTGGGTTGTACTGAGGGACCCGGGATCTGAACTCCTCAGGGAAGTCAGCCAGGGATCTCCCAGCCCATCTTTGCAGGGGACCAGAGGGACAAAAATCCTTCCCAAAGCAATGAGTCAGCGTTCAGAGTCCAGAGCAGATCCTGGTGTTGGCAGACCTGTCAGTGGAGTCATTTCTGGGAGGTTCTTGCCTGTTCCTCAAGCAGGAGACAACGGCCAGAGCTGGGTCAACAGAAACTTCTCAGAGCAGAAGCCAGCTCATACGTTACGTTCTCACCGAGGTCTTCCATGAGTAAGAAAGGTCAGGCTGACACAACTACATCCCACCAGTAGCCTCCCCCTTGCCCACTGAGAAAAATTGGCTCCCAGGCTATGAAAAAGATAGGGTTTTTTCACAGGCTTTTACCTGAGCAACCCTTGACAGCTAGAGATTTGCCTACTGAAACCAGTGCCCCATGTGGCCAATTGGTCTCTCAAAAGCAGTACCATCCACTAATGCGTATAACACATCTGGGGATCTGCACATCCTCAATCTCTAGCTCCTAACAAGTGGCTGTCTGATTTGGGAACCATCTGCATATCCCTAAGGAAGCAAGGTGTCAAGGACTTGCCATGGAATCAGCACAGTCCACTGAGGCCCAAGCCATCTCTCCAAGCTCCTGCCTGCCCTTTGCTCTCCTTGGAGTCAGTAGAGCTGCAGACCAAATACAGAATGACTTGACATTGAAACCAATAGACCCCAAGTGCCTGAGGCTGGAGGGAAAGGGGAGCAAGAATTGCACAGCCTTTTACTCTGTCAGTCGGAGCCTTGGACCCACTGTCAAAGCCAGAAGCCCTCTTCCAGGATCTTCAGAAACTGAAGCTTCAGTTTTCCTGAGAACACAGGTGAAGGAGGGTCCCCTTTAAGGTGTAGTCACACTGCCCCCTGCTGGATAAAATGCAGAATGACAATAAGGCCAGCCACGGCCAGCGTTTGTAGACATCGGCCTAGAAGAGTCAGCTGTGGGCAAGTCACCAGGTGTACAGTAAGGGCTCGATACATGTTAGTCATTGTTACCATAGCTGTTTAGTTTCTGTCATTGTTGTCAGTGTTGGCATACAGTAAGCACTCCGGGAAGTCAGAGTGGCCTGAGACGGGTGGTGAAGCAGGGGTCCAGAAGGACTTCAGATGTGTGGGAGTTAGAAGAGCTGAAGGGGGACCGTGAGCCAGGGCAGAGTTGGGACGCTTCAGGTGAGGCAGCGTGACATGCTCCACTTCCTGACCTTGCCTTGGCCATCTCAGTGACCAGAAGGACAGCTTTCCGCAAGGGTGAGCCCTGCATGCAGGGCCCCTCCTCGAGTTTAGAGAAGTGGCACACGCCTGCACACCATCACTTACAACACTGTTGCCTGCAACAGCACTTCCCACTCCAGAGACGGCCTGGCCCCAACCAGCCAGGGCAAGCACCTGTGGGTGCAGAGTCCCTCAACCCCTTTCCACGAGCAAACCCTCTGCAAACTCGGCTGTCCCCCGTACTACACACGTCAGCTGAGCTGACCCAGTGCAATCTGAGCTGTAGCAGACCAAAACTTCAAGTGAGCTAACATGACCTTGCTGTTTTCATTTCCATCAAAATAAGAAGATGCCAAGATAAGTAACTGTCAGAGTTAATACTTTAACAATGCAATAGGCCTTGTAATTAAAAATAAGCTGAAGGAGACCACAAAGTGATTGTAGTACTGTTTCAAGGGCCAATTATATTTTTTTTTAAAGCTGCCGCTCACTCTGAGAGTGAGAAGGGAGAAATTGAACTCATTAGGGCTGAGAGCAGTTCATGTACCATGAAAACCCTCAAAGTCTGATCTATGGGAAAGCTTTGGATCCATTTGGCCAATACTGGCTCATAGCTCCATATATTTTTGCCATTCATTAATTTGTCATCTTTGGTTTTGTTTGTTTTTGTTTTGTTTGAGTCAGAACTGTGAACTCCCCCTTGTCTCCATGTCCCCAACTCTCCTCCCCTTCTGGTACATTCCTGGAGAGTCCAAAGCTCCGTTTCTAAGCCTTGGTCCCATTACTCCCTGGTGATCATGGCTGGTGTTACCAAAGACCTTACTTGTTTTGTACAACAGAGAAGGTTATGGAACAGGGTTCCCTTTCTTTACTAGCACTCACACCTCTTCTGAGAGAGAACTCGAAGGCGTTATAAACACCGCCCCAGAATGCGGCAACTGTGATTTCTGTCACCACCTAGAGGTGGTGCTGACTAGCTTCCCTCTGCTCCTCTGGGTGGTCTCCAGTTGCTGTTGTTCAGCTGTTCAGTCATGTCCCACTCTTTGCAACCCTATGGACTGTAGCCCGCCAGGCTTCCCTGTCCTTCACCATCTCCTGGAGCTTGCCCAAACTCATGTCCATTGAGTCAGTGATGCCATCCAACCATCTCATCCTCTGTCGTCCCCTTCTCCTCCTGCCCTCAATCTTTCCCAGCATCAGGGTCTTTTCCAATGAGTCAGCTCTTCGCATCAGGTGGCCAAAGTATTGGAGCTTCAACTTCAGCATCAGTCCTTCCAATGAATACTCAGGATTGATTTCCCTTAGGATTCACTGGTTTGATCTCCTTACAGTCCAAGGGTCAGAGCTCCTGAGTCAACCCCATTCCAGCCACAGGCTATATACCACATAGTCCATTTACTTCCACCTAGAGAACCTCCTCTAAGCTACCTTTTCCAGACCTAATTGTTTTATTTTTAAATCCATAAATTTCTATCACAATTAATTCTAACCATGATATTATAGACTTTGTTTCCCTCACACACACAAAAAAATATCTGTTTCCTTAAAAATCTAAGCCTGCCTGTGGACAGACACCATGTTGGTAAGCAGCACCATCATGCCAGGACATTGGACATATGGGAAAAGGGGCTGTGCGGCCTGGTGGGAGGAGCAGAGAGAGAAGATGGGGAAACCAGGACAAGGAATGGTAAGGGTATTGTCCAGGCGCACAGGCCTGGGCAGCATCTGACCTCACACTGGAAGGTTTATCCACCAATGTGGCCAAGAGAGCCTCAAAACTACACCCAGTGGGCAAGAAAGCCCTGCCTGCCTTCCCTTACTCTACAGCTCCAGACCCGCTAAGCCAGAGGGCTCACAGAACATGACCAAGGATGGAAGTCAGGGATGTATTTGTAAAACTAACAATAAGCAAGCCCAGAAATCATATGTGAAAACATAGGAAATCTCTGGAGTCTCAGGACCCTTAGATGCTGCAGAGACCTCCCTTCAACAGAAACTGAATTTTCAGAGAAAATATCAAGACATTATTTGAGGATGGAGATTCACTTATTCAAAGAACACACAAGCAATCCCACTGCTGGGCGCACACACTGAGGAAACCAGAAGGGAAAGAGACACGTGTACCCCAATGTTCATCGTAGCACTGTTTATAATAGCCAGGGCATGGAAGCAACCTAGATGTCCATCAGCAGATGAATGAATAAGAAAGCTATGGTACATATACACAATGGAGTATTACTCAGCCATTAAAAAGAATACATTTGAATCAGTTCTAATGAGGTGGATGAAACTGGAGCCTATTATACAGAGTGAAGTAAGCCAGAAACAAAAACACCAATACAGTATACTAACGCATATATATGGAATTTAGAAAGATGGTAACAATAACCCTGTGTACGAGACAGCAAAAGAGACACTGATGTATAGATCAGTCTTATGCACTCTGTTGGAGAGGGAGAGGGTGGGAAGATTTGGGAGAATGGCATTGAAACATGTATAATATCATGTATGAAGCGAGTTGCCAGTCTAGGTTCGATGCACGATACTGGATGCTTGGGGCTGGTGCACTGGGATGACCCAGAGGGATGGTATGGGGAGGGAGGAGGGAGGAGGGTTCAGGATGGGGAACACACGTATACCTGTGGCGGATTCATTTCGATATTTGGCAAAACTAATACAATATTGTAAAGTTTAAAAATAAAATAAAATTAAAAAAAAAAAAAAGAACACACAGATCCACAAATGTTCACCCTGGCCAATGGTCTCCCTGCTCCAGAGTGAGGCTAAATAGCACCTAAAATAGCGATTCCCTGTTTCTACCTGCCGGAAACCTACCTACAGACTGAGGGTCCTGAGAGGGCAAGAAGAGAGAGTCCAGTCCCAGGAGTAACTCAGAAATGGAGTCCAGGGATTCACACCTAATCCTACATGTGGGAGGAGGGGGTTGCCTCGAGCTCAGACATCTAATCCTTAGAGAAGAGAAGGGAAGTCAGGAATCCTCAACCCTCCAGAAAGACCAGAGTCCTCTCATGCCTTAAGCTGTGGAAACAGCTAGACACGGGCTCTGGAGAGACCTGCTCTAAGAGTATGTGGGTCCCCTAGAAGGCCAGAGGTCCACCTCAAAGCAATGCCCCAGCCTCCAAAAGGGCATCTCTGGGTCCCTTTCCAGAAAATAAATTCAGTCTGTATGTTCTTTCATTCAAATAGAAATATGGGGAAAATGAGTTTATTGCAATTTTTTTTTTTCCCTCAATTTTCTTTGGAACCAAGATTTGACCCCAGGAGCCAACTCAAGCATCATATCCTGGATGAATCGTCCCCTTACCCTGCATCCTTGGCTTCCAACATAGGGCCTGGCTCAGTATAGGCGGTCATCAAGTGTCTGTTAAATGAATGAGTTGCCTGTGGGCTCCTGGAGCAGGGTGAAATGCCAAACGTTATACTCCGTTATAGGCGTAGCATGTCTCAGAGTAACTTCTCTGTTTTGGTGTTTGACTTGGCAGTGCCCCCTTCCTAATGGGCTGAAAGACATCCCTTGTGTGTCCTCCTCTGCTGAAACACGGTTTATGACATGGCTTTCTGCCTGCAGGCCCAAGGTCTGGAGTCTGGTCTGTGTGCTAATGACAAAGAAGCCAAATAGATTTTGAAAGTGTTGTGTTCCCATCCACCTTCAACCAGGTAACAGGACAACCTTAACTGCCTTGCTGCAAAAAGGGCAAGCTAATGTAGGCAGAACTGACTTCTCAATGAGAAATGAACACACTCTTTATTTGCTGGCAGCAATGAGGTGGAGGACTTCCAGGGTCCAGGAGACTCTTGCCATCAATGCTCATATAGTAGAAGTCCCCTTGACTGAAGTACACTAAGGACAGGGAGACACAAGGCATCATATCTACTCACTGGCAGAGCCTAACAAGTGATTGTCCTATTGCTCAGAAACAATTGACCAAGGCAAGGGATCAGAAGATTTGGCTCGCTCTGCCTGACATGTCTCAGCACTTTTGCCGACACATAACCCATTTCATCCAGGAAGAGGGAAAATGCTGCCTCTAACTATGATAAAGTAGATAATACCAGTCCAGTCGTCCCACCATAAACAAATATAAAACTGGAATACTTATTAGCTTGTTCATTCACTGATTTATTTCCCAATCATGTTTCAAAGAACTGGAGTCGAAACAGAGCATAACAGTACTGCTTACTGAGCTGAAGAGGCAGAGATCAGAGTTTAGAGCAGCTAAGGCAACTATAATCTGAGAGGTAGGTCATTGAAAAGACGAGAGCTGTGGAACTTCCCTGGTGGTCCAGTGGCTAAGATCCCACACTCCCAATGCAGGGGGCCCAGGTTCGATCCCTGGTCAGGGAACTAGAGCCCACATGCTGTAACTAAGAGTTCCCACGCCACAACAAAAAGAGCTCACATGTCACAACTAAGATCCCACGAGCTGCAACTAAAAGCCAGCACAGACAAATAAATACATAAATATTTTTAAATAAATAACTTTATTCCTTGAGGAACTAGAAAAAGAAGAGCTGCTGCTGCTAAGTTGCTTCAGCCGTGTCCAACTCTGTGCGACCCCATAGACGGCAGCCCACCAGGCTCCCCCGTCCCTGGGATTCTCCAGGCAAGAACACTGGAGTGGGTTGCCATTTCCTTCTCCAATACATGAAAGTGAAAAGTGAAAGTGAAGTCGCTTAGTCGTGCCCGACTCTAGCGACCCCGTGGACTGCAGCCCATCAGGCTCCTCCGTCCACGGGATTTTCTAGGAAAAAGTACTGGAGTGGGGTGCCATTGCCTTCTCCAAAAAGAAGAGCAAACGAGCCCAAAGCTAGGCAGAAGGAAAAAATAAAGATTAGGAAAGAGATAGAGAACAGAAAAATAATAGAATCAGGAAAACCAAAAGTTAGTTATTTGAAAAGATAACACAAAACTGACAAGCTTTTAGCTAGACTAATAAAGGGAAAAAGCAGGAACACACAAATTACCTAAATGATTCAAGATAAAACAGAAAAATTCTACAGATTTGTAACAAGTAATGAGACTGAATCAGTAATCAAAACCTTCTGACAGAAAAGGTCAGGACCAGATGGCTGCACTGGTGAATTCTACCACACATTTAAACAAGAACTAACACCAATCCTCTCAAATTCTTCCAAAAAATAGAAGAGGAGGGAACACAGAATGAAAATGGCCTTTCATTCTATGAGGCCAGCCTTACCATGATGCTGAAATTAAATAAAAAATCACAAGAAAAAAAATTATAGACCAATACCCCTGTGAATACAGATATAAAAATTCTCATCAAAATACTAGCAAACCAAACCCAACAGCATATTAACAGGATTATACTTCATGACCAAGTGGGATTTATCCCAGGAATGAAAGGGTGGTTCAACTATGAAAACCAATCAATGTGATATATCACATTAACAGAAAAAGGGGAGGGGAGGAAATCATCTTAATTGATGCAGAAAACGCATTTGACAAAATGAAAGAACTTTTCATTATTTAAAAAACACTCAAAACCAGGACTAAGAGAGAACTTCCTTGACATGATAAAAAACATTTACAAAAAATATACAGCTAAAATCATCAGATCGGATCAGATCAGATCAGTCGCTCAGTCGTGTCCGACTCTTTGAGACCCCATGAATCGCAGCATGCCAGGCCTCCCTGTCCATTACCAACTCCCGGAGTTCACGCAGACTCACATCCATCGAGTCAGTGATGCCATCCAGCCATCTCATCCTCTGTCGTCCCCTTCTCCTCTTGCCCCCAATCCCTCCCAGCATCAGAGTCTTTTCCAATGAGTCAACTCTTCGCATGAGGTGGCCAAAGTACTGGAGTTTGAGCTTTAGCATCATTCCTTCCAAAGAAATCTGAGGGCTGATCTCCTTCAGAATGGACTGGTTAGATATCCTTGCAGTCCAAGGGACTCGCAAGAGTCTTCTCCAACACCACAGTTCAAAAGCTAAAATCATACTCAGTGGTAAAAGACTGATGCAGAATAAAACTAGAATACCCACATTCACCAGTACTATTCAACATTCTACTGAAAGCTTCAGCCAGAGCTATTAGAAAACCAAAAGAAACAAACTACATTCCAATTAGAAAAGAAGAAGCGAAACTATATTTGCAAATGACATTATTCCACATATTGAAAATCCTGAAGAATCCACAGACAATTACTAAAACTAATGAACAAGTTCAGGAAAGTCGCAGAGTACAAGATGAAAATACAAAAATTTGTTTCTATACACCACCAGTGAACAATCCAAAAATGAAATTAAGAAAGCAAATTCATTTACAATAGCATCTGACAGGATAAAATGCCTAGGAATAACTTTAGTAAAAGACGTATACACTGAAAATTTTAAACATTGCTGACAGAAATTTTAAAAGGCTTAAATGCAAAGACATCCTATGTCCATAGGGATAGCTTACGGTGAATGATGTCAGATTCAAGATCTCCAAAGAAGATTTAGCTTCGGGACCAGGCTTGGTCACTTGATTCTCTGCCCCTTTTCATACTTTAATAAAACTCCCCTACACAAAAGCTCTTGAGTGATCAAGCCTGGTCCCTGGTCCCGAAGCTAAATCTTCTTCGGAGATCACAAATACGACATCGTTCTCCGTAAGCTATCATCTTGGGGGCTCGTCCGGGATCTTCAGGACAAGGTAAGAACACTTGGAGCTCTGGCCTCTCTGCTTTCTGAGGATACACATTTTCTGCTTTACTAACTCCACGGTGTGCTTGTGTGAATGAATGACACACCCTGTACAGAGCCAGTGAGGAGCCCTGCTCTGCGGTTTCACAGTGCCTCAGAATGACTGAAGGCAGACCCAAAGAGGGAAGCCTTGCTGGGGGGTTTATACCACCTGCCAACGCCAAGAGACACCCAACACCCCTGAGAAGGGAGCAGCCAGAAATGGGCAAAGCGTGTGCACCGAACTTTCCTTTCTCAGTCACCTTTTCCTGGTCTCTTTGACCATTTTGTAACTGAGCAGGGAATTACAACTACTAACATAATCTGCTGGAGTATAGACATTCAAGGGACTTGTGATCCATGCTGTTATTGTGCACTTTTACTTAGACCCCATGTATGGAAGCGCTTAGCCTTGCTACATTAGACAAGCCTTGCTAGAAAGTTGCTAAGAGCACATTTGGGAACGAGGCGCAACTCTAGCTCTAGGAACATCTCTCAGGCTAGAGGTTACTCTCTTGGCTGCCTGCCTCAGGGGCCAGAGACCTGAAAGTGAATCTTTGTCACGGCTGTGTCTCCTATCTATGTGCATAGAAGTACTGCTGATGACCATGAGGTTTTTGAGGACACAGACTGGGAATTGCAGGATCTTGCCAGATTGGAACTGCAATGGGCTTCTTCCTTTGGTAGCGCTAGCTCTTGGCAGACCAGAGAAGGCTCCCTGATGGCTTCTGTCTCAACTCCGTAGATATTTCTTTTATGGAAGCTGTGGAAATGAACTGGAAGGGTTGGCCCTAGTAGCTTGAGGACAAAAATCACTCTTTCCTCGTTGGCCAACCCTCCACAACCTCTTTTGCTATCATATATACTGGTGTGGTGACACTCAGAAGGGACATCTTGGTTGTTGTTCATCCCTTTATGACTCACCATTTCTACTGTGGTCAGGACTGTACTCAGGAATGTGTACAGGCACATGAAAGACAGATGCTTCCCCTAGTAGTACTAGCTTGGGAGGCATTCCAAAAAGATACTCTGCTCCACCCGGAGTGGCATCAGAGGAAAGGGCAAATCAAACAAAGGTCTTGGTGGCATGGAACTAAATCAATCGGAGATGCCATCAGGTCTACCCCTGGTGCATCTCCACCCGGCCTCGGTGGTGGGAACAGGAGGGACGAGTAAGACACCTACATCGATAAGGGATGGACTAAGTCCAACCAGGGAAGGAAAGCTTCGGTGGAGAGTCTGTCTACACCCCCATCTAGAGCAGGGAAGGACACTTCCAGTGGAAAAAAGCCATGGCTGTGGATGCCACTTTTTTCTCTCTTACAGGTGGGAGCTAAAAGATCCAGAACCACTCCTTTAAAATGTATGTAAAAACTGGGACAAGTTTGATCCCTAGAATTTAAAAAGACACTCCTGATCTTCTTCTGTGATACTGAATGGCCACAGTATCCTTTGGAAGACAGGGAAGGCTGACCTGGTGAAGGATCTGTTATTACTGTTTTACAACTAGACCAGTTCTGCAGAAAACAAGAGAAATGGGTAGAAGTGCCATATGTGTTGCTCTTTGTCTCTCTGTGAGATGTGCCAGACTTAGGTCCTAAGGATGCAGGTTTGGGTGTGAAACCTTCAGCTCCCTCCTGTCCTCTTACTTTGCCCCTGTATCCAGGGCTCTCAACTGAACAGGCTGAGAATCAGGGCACCCTTCCAGGAGGGGTTGCCTCAGTCTCGGTAGAAATTAAAACAGTCCCAATTGCAGTCGAGACTATTTAGAGGAGCCAGAAAAGTATATAGAAGCCGTTACAGGACCAACTTTACTTTATGAGCTTACTTGAAGAGATATAATGTATGTCTTGGGATAGACACTGACTCCTGACTCAAAAACTTGAGTTTTGGAGGAAGCTACTATTTTGGAGACGAATGGCTTGAACGTGAGACAAGGGGAAAGAGGGAACATGAAATAGACCTCCTTCCTACTAGGAGCCAAGTGGTTCCAATAACAGAGCCATTTTGCCGGATGTATTCTCAAAGGACTTAAGCAAGTGCACGCTAAGACTTTAGACTATGCTAAGTTGGCTGACACAGAACAGGGAGAGAAGGAAACTCCTGGTAAATTCCTAGATAGACCATGGGAGGCTCTCCCCAGGTTTACTGATGTTGATCTTGAAAGGGCAGAGGAAGAAATGATCTTAAAACATAGATTTCTCACTCAGTCAGTTTCAGATATCTGCCATAAGTTATGAAAACAGGCGTTTGGACCAAATCAGTCGTTAGAAAA